>NW_027202270.1:21551034-22043534 GCF_024711535.1 Dipodomys merriami | reverse complement strand
AAAATATCCCAAGGTTAGTACCTGTCCAAATTCATTGACTTACAATTCTTAAGTCACTAGTACCCCAAAGTGACTTTTAACAGAAGGGTGTTCCCTTATCATGCTAATATTTAAATAACTCACTTCTTTAATATAAGCATCAAAGATAAAATTATAACACCAGAAACTCTGTCAAGCTTGTTGAACAGTTGTGGAACTGTGTGTACATGTAGAGAGTAAAGCACTTACATAAGAGGAGAGATCATTTATCAACTATCACATCAGAAAGCAAAGGCCAGGGTGGGAATAATGTAAATAGGAATTGGCCTGTGAAGGGAAAATAAACTCATTAAACAGGAACCAGTGGAACATCACAGACCAGAAAAGATCTAACTCAGGTTGCAAAAGAGAACTTCCTAATTCTCACACTACACCCTCCTCCCTGAGCCAGGAATAATTAGATTGAATTAGATATACCAAGGAGTCAGTAGAGTCTTTAGTCAGTATTTTGATACTTATTATACATTGCAGAAGCTATTTCATATACAGAAATAATCTCATCCTTCCTAAAATTATTATGCATACTCTTTGCAAGTTTGGTTCATTAATAGTAAGGATGCTTCCATAAGCAATGTACCTTATTGCTTTGTGTTTTTAAAATATACCAAGTGATGTCATATTCTATGTATTGTTTTACAACTTAACCCATTACTTAAAAAAATAGATGAGATATTATTTTTGAGTTATATATAGGGAAGGACATTTCTAAGTGATCTAATTATTTTAATGCCACAGTATAATAGTCTGCCTTATGAATATATAACCCTGTCAATGGATGTTGCTTTGAGTAGGGTTGATACATGTGGCCATCCTGTCTCTTATTGGAAATTGTGTTAGTTCCACAGTTTTACTCTTACTAACAGTTCTGTAGTGGGCATGTTTATAGACTTGAATGAATAAGAGGTAGGTAGAAACTATAAAAGAAATTGTTGGGTTTAAATATACAGGAATCCCTTTGTGTGAGGTATCATAAAAGGCTAAACTTAATTATCTTAGTGTTTTCTTATACTAAAATTACCTCCAAAATATTTACAATTTATGCTCAAACAGCAACACCTAGGGCTGTTTCCTAACATCTTCAAGCATGGTGATGATTAGATTTAGCAGTGGAGGAGGGATAAGAAAGGTCATCGAATCGGGGCCTCCTTTATATTCCTCTGGATATTAATAAAGGACAACATTACTTTTACCTAAGTGACATGTCACATGTCCACATGTAATTTTGCAGCTGGCACACCAGCATAATGTAGGTCATTTTGTGAGCACTACATAAATGATTGAATGTGGTGGACAGTGAAGGTCCTGATCTTTGATATTCCAGGTAGAACAGCAAATCTTAGAGGAGGCTCTCAAAATGAGAACCTGAGAAAGAGAATGAAATACAGTTGTAAAGGTTCCTTCAATTCCAGTGTAATGGTCTGTAACCAATTTTATTTCCAAGTGTGTGCATGTAGGTAGGTGAAATGATTAGACACCCCTCCTATCATACTAGCATTTGAACTCAGGCTTCTGGCTTGCTCGGCAAGCATTCAACCTTTTAAACCGTGATCCCAGATAGGAAAGTATGTTGAGATCATTTTAGAAGGAGGGAAGGGAGAGGTGAGGGAGAGTGACAGACTGACTCTGGTCAGGGTATATTTATTTTCTGTACAAGAATATGTCAAAATGAAATGCCCTTGTACAACTAATTGATATTAGTAAGAAGTGTGAAGGAAAGGAAAAATGAAAAACAGAAGGAACCAGAGGCAGGGAGATAATAACGGAAAAGAAAAAGTCTTGAAGGGATAGAGGTGAAGCCTAGTGAGTAGAAAAAATAGGATTAAATTTTAAGAGGGTCAGTGTGTTCATTAGATCAAGACAAAAGTTGAACTTTGTGCAGACAACATGTAAGGACAAGAAGGAGGTTGAAGCTCTCTTCTAATCTCATTGGTTTGAGTGGTTTTTCAGCACATGTTAAATGATGTGCAGTTTAATTTTCCAATTGCATTTTTAAAAGACTGTTGTTTTGCATTAGCCCTCAACTTTGAAGTTAATCCTTGATGTTAATGAAATCACGAATTTGTTCACCTTTGTCACTGGAATTTATAAACACTGGCAAATATTTTCCTGTTTTCCTATTGCTTTAATTTGGGTATACTAAATTATCAATGCTTTCCATACTTAGTATGTCAGGGCTCCTGGTTTAATTAGGAACAGAAATATTTTCTGAAGAACTAGAGACTTAAAAAATAGGAAGTATAATGCCGATTGGGGTAGTTTTGCTACCACTAAAATATATATGGAAAAGAAATATTTATCACTGGTCTTATTTAAAACCAGAATAAGATGCCAATAAATATCTCTATATCTATTTATGAGAAACCCAGAAACCGATAAATCCAAATACTTCTTTTTCAGTGGCAGTAAAGCTATTACAATGTGGGAACGGTTTGCTTTCTGTAGAAATTAATCTAATAATACAGGGTTTATAGAACAATTCCACTGTCATAAACACCTCCCCACAGAACATGATGAACTATCCCCTCGATTTGGTCAATAATGGAAAAAGAAAAAATATATATGTAGTGATTATTATTACAAAGTCAAAGTTGTTCCCATTTTTTCCCATTCAGGAATCACTTGTCACACATTTTGGGGAAGTCATTCACAAACCAATTGTCATTCAAAGGCATATTAAATTCTACTTTCTATACAAAATGAATAGAAGAGAGAGGTTTGTCATCTTTGAGAAAAACAAATAAATTCTCATTGCCTGGTTCTGGGCTTTGTTTTATCATGTTCCTGTGATCCTGCCCTTTACTTGGTGTTTAACTCATTGTTTCTATGATACACTGATTTAAAATAAAGTTTAATCAGAAGGATGGAATATCTGAAATTTAAGAAAACTGCACTGTGGGATTGGGGGAGAAGTGGGAAGAAACTGATTTGACATCTATTGATAAATGTTAAACATAGATTGATGATTACATGGAGATTATTCTATGAGTATGGAATATAGCTGTTTGGAAATTTCCACAACAAAAAGTTAAAACAAAGTTTAATAATGCTTAATTGTTTAGAAATCAAGGACTCAATTGCAGTTCTTGAAATAATTGGAGTTATATGACAGTGTTAAAAACAAAGATTAAGAATTAGTATTGAATTGTGTGGAACACATTTTCACAGTAACCAAGGAGTGAATAGCATAAGAATCTTTCTGGAGATTGATAGGGAAATGACACCAATTTTCTCATCACTTTCAATTTGTAGTAATTATGAATAATTCCAAAGTCTCTTCAGGATGTTTCTGGGGTGAAATGACATCTAAGTTAACCTCAGTTACTATAAATGACAGCTTGGAGCCAGGCTGAGTTTTTTTACTGTCTACAAATATACCCAATGAACAAAGGGAATTGAGTATAAAAAGTGGTAGAATTAAGCAAGGGTTGCAATTTGAGAGGGAAACATCCAATGAGTTGAAAACTGGATGAAGAAACGGTGTTCCTAGGTATGCACGCATACACGCACACACACATTTTAGAGTCATCTTACCTTGTGTTTGAATTCCTTGCGTGCTTCTTACTTGTAGTGTTAACCAGGGACAATCTATTTTTCCTCTCCATGGCTTATTGTTTTCTGTTTGTTTATGTCATTTTACTTGTATAAATGGAATGATAACCTACAATCTCAAAAAGGAGTTATAAGAGTGAATAAGATTTTTGGAGGGAGTATTGCCGTAACATATTGGACAACATAGTAAGTGGAAATGTTTTATCCTGACATAATGTTGCAGGTCCCTCTACTTGAATGAAGTCCTGTGAGCTAAATTCTAAGATATCATGGCATATAAGTGGCATGCCTTTTCTATACCAGGGACACAAATGCCAACCCTCTCCTCAGGGAACCAGGCTGACAGAATGTTCAGTTCGGTTTGCTGGCCGCGCTGTTATTCTCCATATATGCACCTTTTGACTGTTTACATCAAAGAGAGAAAAAAAAAGTCTAATGTGCATAAATTATATTACTTTAGGCTCCTTATTCTCTGATGTTAACCTGTCTACCCAGATCAAGAGGAGCTGCATAGGAAGGAGATATATCTTTGGAGTTCTGTGAAATTGTAAGGTAAATATTTTATACTTTGGAGGGCACGTGTGTGTGTGTGTGTGTGTGTGTGTGTGTGTGTGTGTGTGTGTGTGTGTGTGTGTGTGTGTGTATGCATGTGTATAAAATAAAAAATCCATTGGCTTTAGATAACAGGTATTAAGATGGTAAAGTTAACATAAACATTTTTTTACCTAGTCTATATAAATGCCTGGTTGTTTTATTTCAACATCTAATAGTGATATTTAGAATTTATCCATTTCTTCTGAACAAATAATTATTGAATGAGCACTAAGGTCTAGGGACTTCTGTTGATGCTGAGGATACAGAAATTCATGAAATAAAATAATAATCTGTGATAGGTCTTGTATTCTAGAAGACAGTGTTTTCTAAAGTAATGGGTACTCTTTGCAAGCTCTGTAAAGATGTCCAAAACTTCCCTCAAAAAGACCTCCTCAGCTCCCAGTTTCCTGCACTATCAACCAGGAAAGAAATCAGCTTTATTGTGAAATTTATTTCTGAAAAGACTTATTTAAAGTCCTAATTCTACAATTTAATTTTGCATACAATCCTCATTTATCTAATCAGCCAAAATAAATGATCCCAGGTATTCATATTAATATGTCAATATCATAACCATTATTTCTTTAAGATAATTTAGAGTTAAAAATGCTACAAGATGAAATTTTAAAAGTGATTTTTTATCAGCCAAAGGTTAAATGAAAAGGTTAAGTGAAACTTTCTATTTAACTTAAAGGTGATAAGTCTTAAAATAAAAGTTTAGTCACCACTAAATAAAAAAGAATTTTGTGAAATGAATGGTTTTAATGACCATGATGCTCTAGCATTGCTTCATACAGTCTGTATATATTAAACATTTTAAACTCCACAAAAAATCCCTATGATGTAAATACAGTTCCTACAATCATAGAGATAAAGGAGTAGAGACACAGAGGGAGAGTTCAATGAGGAGAATATGGAGAAGAATTGGGTTTAAATCCAGACTTTGGGCTTTTACTCGCTATGGTAGGTATTTTAACTACTTTAAAATTTTCTATATGTTTTGTGTTGCCTTGACAAGTTGTAAACGTATGGCTGGAAGATACTACTCTTCAAAAGGCCAGCCAATGTTTAGAGATAAGTAAGGGTCCAGCATGCCTTTGAAAACAAACTCATGAATCCTGAGTTACACCTCTCCATCTGGCCCTTACACACAGGAGGTAATATTTCTCTGTCGTCCTTAATTATTCCAGTGATGGATTCTGATCAGTGAGAGTGTTTTCCCTATCTGCAGATTTTGCAAACTAGCCAATCCTAAATAGCTCACCTTGCCCTAGCCTCTAGTTTCTGAGATCACGAGTACAATGAATTTTGTTTTTCTGAGTTTCTCAGTCTCTTCATGGGGGTACAGCAGACTGACCATTTCATAAAAGAATACAAAACCCATGATGTGACCTCTGAATGATTACACGTCCTCTGAAAATATAAAGACATTAACTGGCATGCCCATAAATAACAAAGAAAATATATTAATTTTAATGTCATGAAGTAAAATTCTGACATTACTTTGGTTACAATGGCTCCTTGAGGAATGTTATTATATATATATATATATATATATATATATATATATATATATAGTTTTTTTCTTTTTCTATTTTTCTGGCAATAGAGATTGAAACAAGACCTTGAGCTTGCCCAGCATTTTGCAACTTGAGGAGATATATCCCAGACCTTTTGTTTTGTAGGTATGGTCTCACTAATTTTGCCCACACTAGATTTGAACTAGCAATTCTCCTATCTCCTACCTCCCAAGTAGCAGAAATTATAGGTGTGTGTCACCACACATAGATACATACATTCTTTTCTCTCTCTCTCTCTCTATCTCTCTTTTTAAATTTTTAAAAATCTTTTAAAACTGAGAATTAGGTGATTACATAAATGTCACATATTTCACAGTATTGTGGAATAGTGATACTTAAAGTCACAAACACATTCTAACCTTCATGGGGCAAATTGCCATGATCATGGTCTATAAAGTTTGTGAATTCTATGAGATTTGACAACACAATTATTTCTTCCACATCAGGAGACATTTACTTTTCTTTCCTTTCGCTTAGTTTAAGCTGTTCACTCTTTCCCTCTCATTCTCCCTTTCCATCACTGTCTTTGGGTTGCTTCGTTCATTTTCATCTATGTCCAGTGCAGCTGATGGGCCCCTATGTTATACTACATACATTCTAAAAGGATTTTTTTCAGTGATTTTAATCAACTGACTCCAGTTCAAAATTTGTATCATTTAATAAGAGTTTATGTTAAAAGTGGAATATACAATCTAATCTAGAAGTTATTCTTCAGAAATTTTATTGAGTGTGTTTGTATGTATACAATAACTGTCATTACATCTCATTTAAACAATCTGAAAACATTAAGTTGGTATTATTTTCTTTAATTTATGGAAGAAGAAATGGAGATTCAAGACTATCACCTATTTTGCTAAAACTACCAATTTGAGCTCTATGAGTCTCTTCTGGTTACAAGAGCTATTTAATGTATGAATTATTATCTGCCTAAGACTTTTTGGTAAATTTGTTTAATGTCTTTCTCTGAAAACAAAGCATGTGTGGAGCATGTTATAATTCACAAAATAAGAATATTATTTGTAGGATATTATACTTAGTTCTATCTTTTCCTTCCTTCCATAACAAAGAAGCATCTGCTCTATACGAGGCACTGGAAAAGCTGAAAATTCTTCCCATCATTAAATCTCATTACTTTTGTTAACTGTTGTTTGCTTCTTTACTGCTACTTGAAAGCTCCAGGAAGATGAGAAGCATTTTTGTTTTATTCACTGGTGATACTTTGATTCTTGTCCTTTGGTGATTCTTATCAGAATTTCTATGAACTAACTTGTGCATTTGTCTCTTTGTGTCAGTTTTGGGTATGGATAAATATGTTATCAATAGTTTTAGAGCACTTTGTATTATCCAGAGTCAAGAGTTCTTTTACATACTGGCTACCTTTCACATACTGAGAATCCTATTTTTTTCATATTTTCTAACTAATCCATTGAACCATGACTTTTCACTAGTGAATGTCTTAATGTTTTCTCTTTTTTTCTTTCTCTCTTTCCTTTTTTCCCTCTCTCCTCCCCCCTCTCTCTTTCTTTCTCTCTCATATTGTTACTGAGGATGAAACTCATGGCCTGAGCATTGTCTATTACTCTTTTCACTCAAGGCTAGCACTCTACCATTCAAACTACAGCTCTACTTTTGGTTATTAATTGGAGATAAGAGTCTCATGGACTTTCCTGCCCTGCTAGCTTCAAACAGTAATCCTTCTGAGCAGCTAAGATTACAGGAGTGAGCCACCAGCACCCAGCTTTCTTAAAGTCGTTATTCAAAAATTATATACAGATATACACAGAGATTTGGAATTTGATTAAGAGTTTCACTTAAACCCAAAAACCTCTGGAACAAAGAGTCAAGTTTAGAAAGCCTTAATTTAAACATATGGTATAGTACACATCAAGAAACTTTAAGACAAAAAAGACTTATATAAGAAACTTTGGTCTTATGTACCTTCTATAGGTATATAAGATACCATACACCCCCATGCCCACCCTAGATATTTGTCATTAACTTTCTTTACATCTTATCAAACTTCCATTTCTTAAGCAATAACTCTTTAAAGAAAATAAAATTGCTGAATCCACATTTCAACTTGGATATCTAAACAGGTTGCAAGCAGTAACTGTTAGCATTTACTGTTAAAATTTATATTCATAGCTGCTCTAATTGCTGTCAGATTTATATGCTGTTGCTAATGTATGAAAGTGACATTGTACAGAGAGCTGTTTTCTGTTGTAAAGAGCTCATTTAGCTTGAAGGTGTTTCCATCAAATCATCTTTGTGAGATGACTATAAATACCTCCTATATAGTTCCAGACTAATACTGCATCTGATATTCCTGACAACTACAACAATTTGTTTACAACAGAATAGGGCACTCCTGTTTGTTCAAAGAACACTCATGTCTCCATAGTAACTTTCTTTCCTGTTCCCAAGTTCAACATTCTCTCCGTCTAGTAAGTAAAGTGAAATTCTTTGACTTAGTTATGTCATCCTCTTTTTTCTTCTTTCTTTTATGGGCTTTATTCTTTTTGCTTCTCTCTTTTCCTTCTATTAGCCCCTTTCACTTTCCTCATTTCTTTTCCTACTTTGATATGTGTTTTCCATATTTTCTAGCCTCTGTGTGTCTATTTCCAAAGCAGTAAACATTTTTGTCTGGTATGCTTACATATCCAGTAGACATCCAATCATCCTAAAACCACTTTAACCGGCAACGTGACACCTCACTCATGAAGTCAGATAGTCAGGTTGCCAGGACAACCTCGGATGTGATCAAGCTCAAGTCCTTCTTCATGGAACACTATTCATGTTGTCATGACAACCTGTAAGACTTGCTCTAAGCATCATTTCTACACGGAAGATCTGAAAGCACCTTGGTTACAATCAGGAACAACTGAGACATTTCTGAAAATTTTGACACTTCAGATTAACTCCCAAGCTTCACAGCTGAAAGTAATCAAATATGATAGCAGCTTCAAATGTAAGAATTTGACTCTCCAGTAGAAAAAAACATACATTAATAAAAACAGAGATATGGCAAGGAAAATTATTATTTACTATAACATTTTTGAAGCTACTTGATAAATTGGGGATTGTGTGTGTGTGTGGTTTTTTTAAAAAAAATATATAACATTGAGATCTGTGGATTCTTACTATGTTTGCAGACTGGAATAGAGTAAGTGCTGACTAAGTGGCATTTGTTCTTTAAATTTAATAATTCTTATAGAGCTAGGTATAAGGAGCACCAAATATTAGACAAAAGGAAGTGTTGATAAAAGTGAAATTTTATAACATTTCTACTTACTTCTCTTCTGAAAGGTCTCAATGATTTGTTGATTCAGAAAGTTTTGTATAAAACAATTCGTTAAATAAGGATACAGGTGGACCCGTTGCAACAATGAGAAGTACAAGTCATTATGATGAAAACGAACTTTACAACTTTGGTGGGGGGTGGGGAGGATTGGGTGGGGGGTATGGGAAGGATGGGAAGGGATGGGAAGGGGAAACAAAGGAGGAGGCTACAATGCTTGATAAGAAATGTACTCATTATCTTGCCCATGTAATTGTAACCCCTCTGTACAGTATTTTCACAATAAAAAATAAATAAAAATTAAAAAATAAAAATAAAAAAGAAAGTTTTGTATCAGTTCCCTTGTGTAATCTAAATACATTTTTTCACTAAAGTTGCTTCCTTATTGATAATATGTAGGTAGGCTACTGAATTGTCAACAAAGAACAAACTATGTTTCTCTTAATATTTTCTCTTCTGTATAATCTCTACAAAGTATTATACATGAAACTTAAAAAATAAATGCATGACTTCCAGCTATTTTTAATTTTTACCTATTTTATAAATCCCAAATTGGTCCAATTTCTGGATATCATTATTTGCCAATTATATGGAACAGTTACAATTCAGATACTATCCAGCAGATTTGTTAATATTTAGTTCAATCATCTATTTGCCAGATTAATTGCATGCTTTATAGCAGACCTGCTGAGATTAGTTTTAAAAGCTAAATATACATCTGAAACAGTATGCCAAATTTTATTTGTGTGCTCATATATGCATTTTTTACTAGAGAATGCACTCATATCAGGTTTGTGTGTGTAAGCAAAGGAAATGCTGCCAAAAACAATCAAGGACCACTACCAAATTTCAGGATATAATGTCATCATAAAGTATTTACATAGCATGGAAAAGCTGATTTAGGGTCAGAAGAATTGATTTTATAATGATTAAAATTATTTGGAGGTTGAAGATGGGAGTTGAAGAGGCCTTCCTTCCTTCCTGAACACCTTGATATCGTTACTGTATTTTCTCTTTGATTCTGAAATAGACAAGATAGCATATATATATATATATATATATATATATATACATATACATATACACATACACATACACACACATATAGCATTGTATTAGGTATTGGCAAAGTAAACCATTGCTAAGCATCCCAAAAGCCAGCATGAATGAACCAGTGAACACTGTATATTGGGGAGGGTGAGGCAGGGATTGACCTGTAGCAGCCAGCACAGATTGGATGGTTGACTCAGGGACTGAGTCAGACCACATTAGTTCATAGTGTGGAAATCTCTGATGAGGAATAAACATTGGAATGGTGCCAGAGTGTTCGAGCTCAGGCATGACGATTCAAGCTAGCCTGGACTGAGAAACATAAACACTTGGTCAAATGGGACTGTTTTTGTTTTTGTTTTTGTTTTTGAAAGTGAGAAAATCAGAACAGAAGAAAGCCAACGAGTTAGTGCAGGAAACAATGGGACAGGAAGCAAGAGCCAGCTGAGGAGATCAGTTTCTTCGCTAAATCTTGAGAATAACATGATAATTGCTATCCTGTTTCTGATGGGGAATGGCTGTACTCACCCTGGAGTACTACCTCTCCACTTTATCTTAAAGGAGACAGTTTGAAAAGCTGGGTGGTAAACAAGGGGTTCGAAATGAATTGTCTGAAAGGTAATAGACTTTGTGGAGAACACAAATAGTATCATTCTTTAAGAACTGAAATGATGAATGGCGACCTATGACAAGTTTCTGCCCCTGTCATTGTGAAGCTAGTTTCAGAGGCAGAAGAGCTACATTAAAAATTCGAATGAAAACATGTATTTGCCACATATAAGATATAATGCTCAGCCTTGGAGAGGAGACAAGGATGAAACCATCATGGTGACTGCCCACGTATTTTATGGCCTAATAAAAGATAAATATTAATGCTAGGCTCATAGTTTTGAAGGGTGAGTGACAGGTGAAGGGGACTAACTTTGAGGCCAGGATTAAAATGACAGCATTGTAAAACTCCAGAACTATGCTGCGATCCCCCTGACAAACAGCACTTCAACACTGGGAAAACCATTATAAGCAAATATTTCTAGAAAAAGAGAATAATCTGGCCAATAATAGAAATTTGAAGAGTTCGCCTACTTCATTAAGAAATATAGAACCATGTTGTTGACATTATCACCAAGAAAAAATATGACACCTGGCCATAAAATGTGTGTGTGTGTGTGTGTGTGTGTGTGTGTGTGTGTGTGTGTGTGTATGTGTAGTTCCTTCAGTGTCTTCCCATTCCTAGTATCATCATACAAAACAGTTTCTAAAACCTCTAAATTGAAGACATACATGTAATTATCTGTACGTTTTCTCCCATTTACTAAGACTAATTTTACAAATTAGTCTTCTTTCTTTGCTATTTTTCTCTTTAACCAGTTGTAAATTAGCAAAACCAAAAACCCAATCAATCACAAATGGACTATTTAAGAAACAATTAAAATTATGTGTGGTAATAAATTGTAAGTTCTAGAGATCAATGTTGCTTTCCTGTTTAGACTGCACTAATCAACACATACTAAAGAGTGAAAGCTTGGTAAATATAAATTTTTTTTAATTGCAAATAACAGGTTCCCTAGTCTGCCTAAAGGAAATGGTTGTTACCATTTGATCTTTACAGATGCTGAGTTGAGCTGCTCAGGAAAGGCAGTAAGGTCTAAGGAGTTAGAAATGACAGATAAGATAATGGAAGACTATGAAAATGGGAAAGAAAAAAATATTTCAGAAAATATTTCAGCAGTACCCATATACCTGTATACCCATATTTCATTGATGTTCTACTCACAATAGCCACACTGTGGATCCACCTGGAATATTACTCAGCCATTAGAAAGAATAAATTCTATTTTTTTCTAGAAAACTGAAGGGACTGGTGGTAATTATGTGAAATGAAATAAGCTAGTCCCACAAAGAAAAGTATAACACATTCTCTCCCATTCGAAGAAAATAGGAGAAACAAAGCAGAATAAAACAAAATACCAACATTAAAATGGTAACCATGAATTACTAGGAAAGGGAGGGGAGAGTAGGGAAGGTGGATAAGAATAAGGAACAGAGGGATATCCCAGAATTGTTCATTTCTGTTAGAGTAAGGTTTATAAGACAATGGGGGCTCAGAAAAGAGGGTTTTAATAGAAGAAGGGATGAGGAAGTGGAAATTTCCAATATGTACCAGCTAATTACAGGCTGCATTGATCTGATTATAATTCATACTTGATATATAAATGTATAAATATAATATAGAAATATATGTATATAAGTAAATATATAAATATATACAAATTCCTTTAAAACTCAACAAATAAATGTTACTAAGACACATTAAAATTATAATATGTGGTTTTTCATTTATTAGAAAAAAACAAATCATGAACACTAAAAACCACCCTCAATGTATTATTGAAGAGCAAAATTTAGAAACATATTCAAAGAGAAGATTTTTTTCTAGAGCAGAAAATTAGAGTTCAAAGCATCAAACCATATGTGTAATTTTTGTGTAGTTTTGAGGCTGTAATGTAGAAAGGAATAAAGTCTTAGAGCCTAGTAGAGTAAAATTGAACGTATTATGAAGAGCTAAGCCACCTGGACCTGGGAAGGCTTGCCTCAGACTGTTGCATGGGAGAGAAACACAATTATTGAATTTCTGAGTTGTTATAGTGGATCAGACTACAACAGAAATGAAACTAAATTAAAAGTAATACTATATCTTACTTAAAATCTTGGGTATACCATTCAATAAAGTATTCTCTTGTAGGAAGCACCAGGTACAAAGCCTACTTCCTTCCGTGAATGAAGTATTCTTGATCCTTTCCTCAGTGATATAAGAATCAATTGTCTTGTTACAGGTGTCCTGTAACCAGGCCAGATATACCATTTTTCAGCTAGAGATGGTTTATTTATGTTGAGTCTCAGTTCTCAACTTCCTCCCTTCAGTCCATCCTTAATTTAGAAAAGCCAAAGAGGGAGAAAAATGAGGGAAGGGGTAACAAGTTAGATAAGAAATGTACTCACTACCTAACTTATGTAACTGTAACCCCTCTAAACATCACCTTGACATTAAGAAAAAAAGAGAAAAAAAAGAAATGTCAATAAAGAATGGGAAAACCTAAGGAGAGGAAATGCTACCATTTTCTTCACTGAGATTTTGGGAGGTTCCCTGATTCTTCCTTCTATCTTTCCCAAATGTATTTCCTATTTTGTTCTTCATAACTCAATTTTAGTTGGCAATTTATTCCCCCAAGAAATTTAACCAAAGTACCTGTATGAATAGGCAAAAGAAAAGAAAAATGAATAACCAGAACTCTAGAAAGACAAATCTCCAGGGATAAAATAATGCAGCAATGATACTCAGTAGACACTATTTTGAAAATGAACTATACAAATTAGGGGGAGGGAAGAGTTGGGAGGGAAAAACAGAAAACAAAAGAAGTGGTGACACTGTTCAAGTTGTGGAGGTGGGAGGGAAGGGATGGTAGGGGAAAAACAAAGGAGGAGGCAACAATGCTTGATAAGAAATGTATTCATTACCTTGCTCATGTAACTGTAACCCCTCTGTACAGTATTTTCACAATAAAAAACTTATGATTCAAATATTTTTCTTTCTTGTGATTGTTTCTAACATATTTATAAGATTCTTTCTTTGTTGCTTTTTATGTCCCTCCCCCATGGTATAACTCCTGTTTTCACTATATTTGATGTTCGTATAATTGGTGGAGGGGAAGGGGAAAAAACAAATAGTTTAAATAGGGACACAGGTGGACCCATTGCAACAATGAAATGTACAAGACGTTATGTCGAAAAACAAACTTTACAACTTTGGTGGGGGGGGGGCTGGGAGAAGGGAAGGGATGAGAAGGGGAAACAAAGGAGGAGGGCAACAATGCTTGTACTCATTACCTTGCCCATGTAATTGTAACCCTTCTCTGTACAATATTTTCACAATAAAAAAGAAAAAAAAGTTAAAAGTTAAAACAAATCCCTAAGAAATGATATAACCACAGCTATTTTCTAAAATACTTTACACAAAGAAACGCACAAAAATGTAAGTTATTGCCTAAAATCTGAGGTGACACTTGAAAATGAACAAGTTCAATTAACCTTGTATACAATAAATGTGTATCCCAACTTCCTTCAATTTCATTAACTTGAATAAAAAATTTTTAATCTATACTCTGTTTTGTTTGAAGATTAAAATGTTCATTTAAATAAAAAATAAACTTTTAAATCTCCACTATCTCCTATTATTCTTCCAATTTTAGCATTTTGTTCCACCCAAAAACAACCCTACCAGGAAGAATGTCCACATGGGGTTGGAGGTACGCTCAACTGTAAAGTCCTAAACAATGAGCTTAAGCATCAGGCATCAAGTTCAAGACTCAGTGTCAGACCTTAAAAAAAAGTATGTACAAAAAAGAATAACATTTTTGTTTTCATTCTTTCAATGATAATTCAATCAAAATTAGCAATGACATTGCTTTAAGCACTACTGAATAAAAAAACATGTTTCTATGCTTTTAAGATAGAAGAATAGTTGCTAAATTATCTGAAAAAATTAATCACTCTGTATTAGGCCTGGATGAAAATATGTGCACATAGGTGAGTGTATGTGCACACACACACAAACACACACATATACACTCACATACATACTCTCAGGTCTATACTAATTTAAAGCCATGCTCAAAATAAAGGTAGTAAATATTATCTTCCTTGAACATAAAAAGTAATAGTGTGTGAACATAGCTCTGCCAAGATCAGATTGACATTGATTATATTGCCCAATTCTAGACAATAATATTTTGGCAGTTGTTGATTAAATATTTGTGGGGGAGGAAGGCCTATGTCATATAAGAACCAATTAATGGTTGTCATTTGACCTAGATGAAGGATATTATGATCCCTAAATAGGTAAGAGTTCAACCTGTGAAGAGTATGTAAATTGTCCTGCCCCACAATCAGGTGCCCAGGGTAGGAAGATCAGAGTTTATAATTAGGACCCTAAGACCCTTAGAACATTCAGATTCAGAATGTAGCATTTGGACCTAATAAGGCAACAATGCTCAATAGGCAATGTACTCATTACCTTGCTCATGTAACTGTCACCACTCTGTACAGCATTTTTACAATAAAAAAAAACATACAAAAAAAAGAACAAATACAAACTTACATTCAGCCATTTCTGGTGTGTCATCCAAGTAAGTTCTTAATCTGAAAGGGCTAAGACCAAACAGAGACCATCAATAAGAGGGAACTGAACATGAATGTCATGGATCAAATGAATTTAAAGATTAAAGATAAAGTGGTAATGGAATTCTGGCTTAAAATAGGCTCATCACTTAGAGCCAATTATCACATTGTTGAAATTTCACTTCTATGCTTCCAGAGAGGAGGTAAAAGGAGTCCCCAGAGCCTTAAAAGAATGCTGGAGCTTTGACAGAAGAATCTGAACATTTTTTTACTGTCACTAATGTGTTACCTCATTTAACTCTCCATCATCTTAACAGCACACATGTTGTGCACTCGCTGTCCACTTTATAGATGGGGCTTCACTTCACTCTACAAGAGATAGAATTGTTATGTGGGAAGAGCCAGGCCCTGTCCACAGAGGTCCCAAAGAAATCAATTTTTGAATAAATGTAATTATATGTAGATCTTTCTGAAAGTAGAAGAAAGCTGCCTCTGTATGAAGAAAGACTTTCATCGTTTAGAAGGCTCACAAAGAAGGAAAGCTGGGGAACAAAGTAGTCACACATTCACTTAGATAAGTCTCTATAGTCCCTTCTGATCTGAAGATGCTACTCCTGTGAATGGAGTCTATGGAGTAAAATGGAGCATTTCATAGCAAGAGGCACTGAGTTAAGATAACTTGATTCTAAATCACAGGTATATTAACCCCAATCAACTGTTTGATTCTGATGTCCAGACACAAGTGTTCTTCTCTCTCTAATAGTGCAGAGAAGAGCATCTGCCTTACTGGTTTATATATAAGATTAGGAGAGACCCTGTAAGCAATGTGCTATGTATGTATGTCACCTGACATTCAGAGAGACCAATAGCTGGTGTTAATACAGTGCAGTGAATTACAAGTTGCTAAATCTATCCACAAACACAACATCTACAACATTGTGGTGGTAAAGGAGAAGTAAACAAGTGTTGGGATGTGTATTCCTGAACTTGAAAAAAAAATTGGGGCCATGAGGTAAAGAGAGAGGGCAAATAATAAAAGAAGATAGACCAGAGTCTCTGAGTTGCTTAAGTGGTAGTTTTCCTTGATAAGATAATCAGACATAATAAATCAGCTTGAAACTGTGCAATCAACACCCTGAAGCTATTTCAGGCAGAAATTACCAGGAGTAAGACTTACAGCGTAACAAAACAAGGTAATTTCTAATTTTGGTAAGTCTTATGCCAGTAGAACAGTATTGTTTAGTACTAGATTATCTGTGGACAATATCATCCTATCCACTTAAAACAACCAAACATACTTGTAATGGTGAAGAGATGTATAAGAAATATGAAGGAAAATCATTTCATAAAGAAAATCATTAAATTGTGTTGGTGGCTCATGCTTGTAAATCCTACTTAGTGAGAAGTCTGAAATCTGAGAATTGCAGTTCAAAGGTAGCTCAGGCAAAAATGTCCAGAAGACTCATCTCCAATTAACCACCAAAAACCCAATCCCCCTGCCAAAAAAGAAAAAAGAAGAGCTGTGGCCTATGTGGTAAAGCACAAGCCTTGAGCAAAAACGTACAGGGACAGCACCCAGGCCCTGACTTTAAGTCCCTGGACTGGCATACACACATACACAAAGTAATAAAACAATTATTTAAAATCTCAATCCATTTGGTTTAAAGAACCACTCCAAAATAATGTTTGCCTTTAAAATTAGAAGACCAGTAGAAGGATGAAATTTTTTTGTTTATTTTATTGCCAGTTCTGGGGCTTGAACTCAGGGCCTGGATCTTGTCCCTGAGCCTCTCTGTGCTAAAGGCTAATGATCTACCACTTGAGCCAAAGCACCATTTCCAGCTTTTCCTAAGTAATTTATTGGAGATAAGAGCCTCAGGGATTTTTTTTGCCAGGGTAGGCTTTGAACTGCAGTCCTCAGATCTCAGCCTCCTGAGTAGCTAGGATGACAAGTGTGAGCTACTTCATGTTGGCAGAAGGATGAAATTTTGATGAGAGTATAAAAGGGTTGGTTGGCAGTTTATTTAAAACTTTTTATTATTATCTTCAAGTAGTTGTACTAAGGAGTTGCCATTCACCAAAGCAGTTTTGTTGATCAATGTCACCCCTTCCAATATTCTCACCCATCTCTCCCAACCCACTCCTTCCCTCACTTTTCTTAATTTTTAGGTTATGTATTGAATTGTCTGCTGCAGCTAATGTTACTATGGACCCTAAGATCTATGGAAGAAGTTTAAAAGTGTATCATTGGAGGTATGCCCCCCCCCAAGAAAAACACTTAAATTTATTCCAAGGGTCTTTTTGAACAAATAATACAATCTTAAGTGGACATTGAGTTTGGTATATTAAGAAACAACTTTCTTAATTATTTAACTAGAACTAACATTTTAAAGACCATACCATTAGAGGCTTAAGGCATTCATAATACCATGGCTCAACTACTTGTGTTTATTTACTTACTTACTTCACATCTCAGGATTGAACCAAGAACTCAGGAATGCTAATTACCTGCTCACCAATGATCTAAACTATTAGCTCTGCCTCAGCTGAACATCTAAAGCATTAAGGAGGTTTTGTTCTGTCAGGGAAGTAGTTAAAAAGACGACTACAGTCACTGACTTAAAGTACCTGTTTATTTGACACCATTTTTGGATGGCTCCACTAGTTTGTAACTTCATACTCTTCTAGTTAAATGTAGATACCCTAATCATCTTTAGAGGTCATTGAATTTCCTCTTCTGTGTTGAGTTTCTCAAGTGTGTTTCCTGAAAGACACTTTGGGACTATTCTGATGATTCTCACTAGCCCTATAATAACAAGGTATAACGGGGTTACCTTCTCTCTGAACGCTCATTGTTCTGACAATTTTAGAAGCAACTCAAAACCTTTAGAAAACCCTAAAAGTATATGTCAAATAGGAATGAATTCGCTTGAACAAAATAATAAGGACTTAAAAAGAAAGAAAGAATATGTATCTCATAGGGAGAAATTCACATCTTAGCATCTAGGCTTGTCTAAAATGAACTTTGGAGAGGGAGAAATAAATTGATTCAAAAGAAATTGTGCAGAAATCAGAGCTAAGTGAGGTACAGAGCTCACTTCCTAGATGCTGGATGCCCAAGGGGGGGGGGGGGTGGCGGGGAGCGGGGAGGATGGGGAGACCTTGGCTTGTGAATGATAAATAGGGGTTAAATGCCTGCCTGTCCATGAGGATTCAGTACCACCTAGATAAAATATTTCAAGATTACAATCTGGAAACCGAGATAGCACTGATTTTAAAAAACAACAATATATATATATATATATATATATATATGTATATATTATATATGTAAGGAGTTGGTGGCTCATGCCTGTAATCCTAGCTACACAGGAAGCTGCAATTGGAGAATTACAGTTTGAAGCCTCAAAGACTTCTTGTGAAGCAAAGTCCCTGTGAGACTCTTTATCTCCAATTAACCATTAAAAAATGGGAAGTGGTGCTTTGTTTCAAGCACAAACAGGCTCAGGGATAGCGCCCAGGCCCTGAGTTCAAGCTCCACAACCAACAACAACAACAACAACAAAATAACATGTTAAAAAATAAATAAGAAAAAAACCCCAGACAAATGGAAACAAATAGAAATAAACACTTGGTGTGAGAGACAAATAGTAAATAATAGCAGGATTTAAGGTCAGAAATAGTCAGATAGAAAAGGGATAAATTTATAGTGACAATTGGAGATCCATATGCTAAAAACCTTGCTTCAGACAAGGACAAATTCTACTAATTCAAACTTCATGAAACCTAGTAGGAAACACTTTAATATATGTTAAAGGATATGACCACTAAACAAAAAAATAAACCAGGAGACAAAAAATGTTTAAATTATTTTAGTAATCTCAGTTTAATAGATGCCTGAAAATTTGATTTGTGGATGGATATCCATTTTAATCTGTAAAATATGTAAAAACTATCTGTTAGTGTTGATCATGAATGAATTACAGATTTTGAGATCTGTGTCCCTCAATCTGTGAGTCTAAAAATTTAGAAAAAAATTAAAAATGTCAAAGCAGCATAAATAATACTTGGAAAATTATCAAAACAACAGCTTGCCTAGAAATTAGCATAAATGAGAGACTATCATGATAAAGCTCAACAGACACATGAAGACTATGCTCAGAGGAGAAATACAAGTATTATTATTAGAAAATTTAGAAGTAACCCAGTTATTCAACCTTAGTAACCAAAACAAAAAAAATTAAAAATAGAATTGATCAAGAAGAATGAATATACATACTTATCTTAAACAGATAACATATTTATTAAATAAATAATTAAAAGTCAATAAGCTGGTTGTTTGAAAAGACTCATAAACATAAACAATGACCTCACAATAAAAAAAGAAGAAATAAAAAAGTTTACATTTCAAATTTTTAAAGTAGAACAGCACATATAAAGAACAGATTAAAATATGTAATTTGCAGCTCCATGGAAGTAATGTTGGTGTCTTGAAAAATAGAAAATAGTCTAGAAGATAAGAGATTACTACAATGATACCACATTTAGACTATAACAGGTATAAGTTGATTCAGAGTTTTGCCTATGTTTCAAAGGACAGATGAGTATGATTGTATTCTATAACGCAAAAAGGGAAGCATCTACAGACTGAAGTTTGCAAAACTTAAAGCCAAAATTTAATTTTAAACTATGACAAAAGGTAAAGCTGTAGTTTGACTTAATTTCTTACCACTAATGAAGAAATTTGAATAGCTACTCATGAGTGGATTAAATCCAGTAACATATTAATGCCTTCAAATGCTGTGACTAAGCGAGGTTTTCCTGGGATTATAGGAATAATTCATCATTGAATGGAAAAGAAAACAAATGAATACATCATGTGTTGAAATTTGACAAAATTGAGCAAGTAACTGAGTTTAAACGAAATAAAAAAGGAAACTGTCAAAACATGAGAGGTAGTCAACACATTTATGAGTTGGGAATTTTCTCAAGGGAAATTGGTCACATGTGTTCTTATTTATCCACATAAGTTAAGATCCCAGCACTAAATGAATATTTGGTGAGAAAATCAAAAAGAGTATTCCCATTTACTTCCCACTTTCAAGAGAAGAAAACTATATGGTAAGAAAATATGAAGACTCTGATGTGTTACAAGTGAAAAAGAAAGACTAATGGAAGACTGGAAAGTGGGGGAAAATTAATTGGGGTCATATATCCTCTTCTTTGATAATTCTTAAGATACAATCCCATGCTGAATAGCTAGCCTTGTGCACAGAATATTCTCAGAAATATGTGAGAATAACCTTGAAATCTTTTTGTAACATTTCCTTCTCATTAACTTCCCTGATGGGCTTTAGTATTTATGCAAATATGCAGGACTGCAGAACACGCCTCTGCCTGCTTTGTGGTCACGGTACAAGTACACCCAGGAGGTCATAGGACACCAGGGAGTAATTCATTACACCAGAGCCAAACCCTCTTGTCAATCCTAATGCAATTTAATGTGCTGCCTCTGTTGCTTAATTTAATTCAATTTTTTTCTTGACTGAGTTTTGTTCTGTGTGAAATATATTGTTTTATAGGTTTCTGCAAAAAAAATTACACCTGAATTCTTAGCAAGCTCTCAGTGCAAGTTGTCTGTTGTTACAGATTTTCTTTAGACATTAAACAACATATTAGCTTCCTCAATTAAAATATGTGCAGAAGCACATACATATTCTAGATTGGACCATTTCATTGCATAACTCATTAAAGTCATGGAATATTAGCTCAATAATCAATATTACCCAATCTGTCTAGATCACGTGACTGAACACCACCAGTAAACTTTTAGGGAAATGGGAATTGCTGAGTTTAAATATATGTGTTGTATATGTGTGTGTGTGTTATAAATATATACTTATCTGTTTCACAGCTATTAAACAGAAAAATTAATGCGTGAATTCTAGCATTAATGATCCAAGAATAATGCTAAGAAAGGATATGGCAACTCCATTTTCACTGCAGTGAATAGTAATTCATTCTAGGAAGATGTAAGGTTTGAATACCTTCATTTTATGTAAGACTAAAAAAAATTATCCTTTGTCACATTAATTTGTATCATAGTAGTAGAAAGTAAAGCATAGCAATGTGCTTCATTGAATCATCTATTTTTATTCGGCGTTCAAACCCAAATCTTGTTTAGTGTCCATCCTTATAGCATAAAACACTACTGAAACTGGGCAATGAGAAAACCTGGCATGTACATTTAATTAAATTACCCAACAAAACTTCCTTGAGGGTTAACAATCAGGAAATAATTCTCTTAAGAAGAATGCTAAATGAAACACTTTTGTGTTATTCAGCACCCCTGTGATAGGCCTTAACAACAACAAGGCCACAACCACAAAACAACAAGGAAACAAAAACCTCAAGTCCTATTTTTAGGATTTAGACTTTTATTAACTCGATGATGTTTTTCCGTAGGCATACATCCATACACCTGCTTGAGACAATCTGTGACCTTTGCTTGCAATCTGATAGCCACTTATTAAATGACAGCTATTATTTATTACCACCCTGTGTCAAGCACTTACAGCATGCTAGTATACTAAACTATGCCACATATATTTTATTTTAACATTATCCCTGCAAACAGCCCTGTGGACTGAATATTTTAAGGTCCTTTTATACAATCCAAGAAATTGAGACTTAAAAAAAAAAAAAAAACTTTGCACAACTTTGCAGCATGAGAAGTCCACAGCTAGCCAGGCATCAGTGGCTCACACCTGTAATCCTAGCTACTCAGGAGGGTGAGGTCTGAGGATCACGGTTCAAAGCCAGCCCGGGCAGGAAACTCCATGAGACTCTTATCTCCAATAAGCCACTCAGAAAACCAGAAGTGGTGCTAAGGCTCAAGTAGTAGAGCCCTCGCCTTGAGCTGAAGAGCTGAGGGACAGTGCCCAGGCCCAGAGTTCAAGCCCCACGACCGACAGAAAAAAAAAAAGTCGAGAGCCATCTTAACACAGGAAAGATTTTAGTGTTTTCCCTACAAACATGCATGGTTCAAGTAAAACATAAAAATAAATCCAGGGTGCATCCTTTTCCTCTAAGTTTTATTTCTGAAATAATCATATTCTTTCACTAGGGAGGAGAGATTTAAGTCTGAATTCTGGATTCATATGTCTTAATTCCAAGGGCCTGCGGTTCCACTTAATCTGTGACTTGGATAATCATTTATCACTCTGTGGCTTTGTCTCCTGAGTAACAGTACATCACTCGCAGGACTGCTGTGAAAGTGAAAGGTTAATCTGCATGGACAGGTACTTTGAGTATTGTCAGGCACAAAGCGAGCCACAAATAAGCAGTAGTTATTACTATGAATATACACCTTTTATTTGTGGGGACCCAGCTTTATCATGTCTCTAATGAGGTGCTTGGTCTGCTTGATTATAATCTGCTGCTGTCTCCTACCTCAGCCAATGATTGGATAAAAGAAGTTTTTGAGACACAAAATAGGGGTTGTGTGATAACCATCACCATGATCATGTTCGGGGGACTAAAGGAGAGAGTAGGAGGATGGGAGTTGGTTAAAAGCCAACAATGCCTGGCCTTGGGGTGGAGAGAAGCAATGGGAGAAGGAAAGATCAAGAAAGGACTTTGGGCATTTCTCTTTGAATGTGAGGTTGAGGATCCCAAAAGCTCAAATACTCATAGAAGTGCACGATTTCATCAATGGCAAGGGAAATGTTAAAATAAGAAGATTCAGATGAAAGGTACTATCTTGTTCAATTTGTTTAATCTGCCTGGAAGAGTTGTGGAAGCCTCACCACACTTCCCTGAATCAAGAGGAATGTTTACTTATAAAAGAGCAAACCTACCCAAGTGTTGGTGACTCATACCTGTAATTCTAGCTACTCAGGAGGCTGAGATCTGAGGATCACAGTCCAGACCCAGCCTGGGCAGAAATGTCCAATTATCTCCAATTAACCACCAAAAGGCTGAAAGTGGAGCTGTAGCTAAAGTGGTAGAGTGCTAGACCAAAAGCTTAGGGATAGTGTCCAGGCCCTGAGTTCAAGCCCCAGGACTGGGGGGAACAAAAAGACCCAACCTAGACATAATGCAGGTGTCCTTCAACAACATGAGGAGGAACTTACAGGTAATTGCCCTGTGGAAGACAGCAGGGTGACGGAGGAACAGATTGTTGATAGTTTCAGCATGGAAATAATCTCAGAGATAAGAGGACATGTTCAAGGAGTGACACACACACACACAAGACTGTGTATAGTTTGATTTATTTGTAGGAAGCACTAAACTAGAATATGTCAAGTGCTAAAAGTCAGATGAAAGGGGATATTGTCAGTGGCACCCTGGGTGGGTGCATCTTGTGGGACCCTTGTTAAGGAATGGGATGATCCAGATCTTGACCTGCTTGGGAGTGATGAATGTGTGTGTGTGTGTGTGTGTGTGTGTGTGTGTGTGTGTGTGTGTGTGTGTGTGTGTGTGTGAACATAAAAAATCGTTAAAATACACATGTAGGATTTGTACGTTTTACTCTGTGTGCCATTCTGCCATTTACAAAAGGATCTAGGCACCAGAGTTAAATCTATCTGAGTTTAAAGCGATGGTTGCAAGCCTTGAATAAACTGCTTGACTTCTTTAGGCCTCAACGGCTGATTTTTGAAGGACAGAGATGGCAGACAACATCTTTTGCACAAGGTCATTGGAGGGGGACAACAGTGAAAACAATGGTTCCTAGAACCTGTGGTAATTACTACACGCTGGAGACTGTACTCATTTGCTTAAGAACCTGGCACTGTTATAAGCACTTCCAACTTATTAACTTAGTTAACTAACGTTCTCAGAGAATCCTAGGTTTACAGATCAGAGAATGGAGCCACAGAGAGACTACAAAGCTCAAATTTCTACAATGAATGGTGGGAGCAGTCTGTGAAACCAGTTAATGTGAGGTCAGAGCTGGGATGTGTGGGAGATGTTTGCAAATTCTGCTGTCATTATGGTCTTGCCACATGGTAGGTTATGTCCAAGTGGAATGATGCTCTTCTTTTAACCCATGAAAGAATAACTGGTCTCTCTTTATTCAAACCTTTCCAGACTCAACATAATAGGGGCCTTGTTTTCACTGACTATACGCAGGGGTCTTGGCCACAAATGGTGAGGAAAAGACCCATCTTCACCTGGAAGGGTTTGAGGACCATGGTTAGGTCTGTTGAGCGCATAGTACTCCAACAAGTTGTGATGAAAAGTGATACATGACATTTTGGTCAAGCTCCAAGGCTGAGTACTTTATAAAGAATTGTTTTTTTTTTTTAATTTTTCTCAGAGTTCACCAATCAGGTGACTCCATTTATTTAGTGAGAAATCCTTTGCCTGTGTCACAATATGGTAGGTGGCATCATGATAACAGCTCATGCAAGAGGGAGTGAATACATGGCGCCACAGGAAGCAAGAAAGGTTAGACACTAATTTATTGAGAGACTAACTTACCTAGAGACTCACTTATTTTAGATGGCAAGTATAATGCTTTCCAAGGACAATGACATCCGTGACCTAGTTGACTCCCACTAAGTTATACTCTTAAAGTCTCAGCATCTCTTAATACTGACCCTTTGGGATCATGCTTGCAATACATGAGCCTATGCAGGACATTAATACTTTATGTAAGCCATAGCACAAGGTATTTACTTTATTAGAGACAGCTACCACCAAGGAGCTAATTACCATGCAGGAATATGCACTAGGAACCATTATTCTGCTAATATTATTTAATAATTTCAAACAGTATACCCAGATTAATTCTGCTTTGCCCCATAAGAATGTGCTATATCTCAGAAAAAACCTTATACTAAAATTTTCCCTTATTTTAAAAAATTATTCATGTTCTAGTACTTAGCTGAAAGATCCATTGAATATAATTACAATATCATATTTATACTAAAGCGATAACTCCTTGCTATTGCTTTTAAATATTCTGAAGTGTTCATCTTCCAATTGTCCCATAAATGTCATGGGTTGTAGTTTGTTTGATCTAATATTCCAATAAAGTCTACCCCATGGTGCCAGATGGCTATGTCTTCTAAGACATTTTAACCTATAAGTTTTTTCCTCAAGAACCTCTTGCAACTTTATTCTGTTGCAAAACTTCTTTTTGCCCATCTATTATTTAAAATAGACAAATCATAATTGTATCATATTTTTAGAACATGATCTCAAACTTTTATACATGCAAATACTGTAGAATAGTTATTGTAAGCGATTATATTTACCACAACAGAATGCCTTTTTCTGATCATACATTTGAAATCAACTCTGTTATTTGTAAATATACTGTGGTGTGATTAACTATGGTCTTCCTGCTTTGCAATGGTTATTCAACTGAAGTAGATGAAATTTTGTACTTTTTGGACCAACAGCTCCCCATTTTCTGACGCTGTCTTTCCGCTTTCTGGTAATCATCATCCTATTCTGTCTACTTCTACGAATTCAAGTTCTACATTTACATGTGATATCATGCAACATTTTTCTTCCTGAGCCTACTATATTTTGTATATTGTCCTCTGTATTCATACATGTGTACCCCAATGATAGCTTTGTTTAAAGATAAAGTATTCTATTGAGTGCATACATTATAACATTCTCATTATTCATAAGTGCTCGGACTGTTACCCTATATTGGTTATGATGAATAATGTTACAATAGGTGTAGAAGTGAAAATATCCCTTTGACAGTAATTTGAATTCATTTGGATGGATTTCCAGATGTTAAATTGTGGAACAAATCATTTTATTCTAATTTTTTAAAATTTTGAGGCAATACCATACCATTTCTACAATAGTTATGCTGACTTATCTTCCAACTAACAATGCTCAAGAGTTCCTTTCTTGGGGCTGGGAAGGTGGCTCAGTGGTAGAGCGCTTGCCTTGCATACCTGAGGCCCTGGGTTCAACTCCTCAGCACCACATAAGAAAAAAGCCGGAAGTGGCATTGTGGCTCAAGTGGTAGAGCGCTAGCCTTGAGCTGAAGAGCTGAGGGACAGTGCCCAGGCCCAGAGTTCAGGCCCCATGACTGGACCCCCCCCCCCCAAAAAAAAAAAGAGTTCCTTTCTTCATATCCTCAGCCACATTGGAGACTTGCATTTTTGATAAAAACTATTTTAACAGATCTAAAGGTCTATCCATGGTGGCTCATATCTCTCATCCCAGCTATGGAAGTAAACAAAATAGGTGGATCGCCAGACCAATCCAGGTAAAAATATGAGACTGCTCTTAAAAATGGCTAGGAGTCTGGCTCAAACTGTAGAGTGACTGATGAGCAAACACAGGGCCCTGAATTCAACCTCCAATACCACCAAAGAAAGAAGGAAAAAATAATCTGGTGTGATATTATATTTATGGTTCTAATTTGCATTTACCTTATTTAATCAGTGATGTAGCACTTTTTCATGAATCTTATGGCTATTTGTATGTCTTCTCTTGAGAAATGTCTACCTGGGTTCTTTGCATTTTCTTTCCTTCCTTCCTTCCTTCCTTCTTTTTTTCCTTCCTTCCTTCCTTCCTTCCTTCCTTCCTTCCTTCCTTCCTTCCTTCCTTCCTTCCTTCCTTTCTGCCTTCTTTCCTTTCTTTCTTCCTTCCTTCCTGCCTTCCTTCCCCCTTCTTTTCTGCCTGCCTGCTTCCCTTCCTTATTTTCCCCTTCCTGTCTACCTGCCTGCCTCCCTCCCTTCCTTCCTTCTTTCCTTCCTCCCTGCCTTCCTTCTTTCTCCTTTCTTTTCCATAAAGTCTGACATTGGAATTTTATAAGGAATCTATACCTCACAGGCATTTTGATGATATCAATCCTTCCCATCGACGACCACATACTCTCTTCTATTTATGATTTTTGCTACAATTTCTTTCATCAATGTTTCATAGTTTCCAGTATACACTACTTGCCCTCCACCATTAAACTTATATGTAAGTATTTGGTTTTTGATATTATTATAAATGGGATAGTTTTCTTAATTTTCTTTTAAATCATATATAATTTTGTGGACAAGAGATGCTCTTAAAAGACTTTCCAATATAATTATATTGGAGACCATATTTCAAGACTGGTTTGAAAATTACAAATAGTTCGAGAAATTGTATAATATTTTTATGTCCGTTGCCCTGCTTTATTCCTAAAAATCATATTTTTTGGACAAAGTATGATATGTCCTTATTTGTAATTCTTCTCTGCTGTATTACCCCACTCCAGGCCCACTGATCTTTTTCTCATCCTCACCCTGACTTAGTCATTTACATTCTAGTTCTACTTGAACTTGGGTTTTGTAGGTCAAAAGCTGCCTAGGGCAGTTAGACTGTTGATGTTGCCAGGGTAAATAGAAGTCCTGCGAAGGAGTCACATTGAAAGGTTAACATCTCTTCCTCATCCTTGATAAACAGTATCAAATGGTCCTTTGGGCCTTCTCCATCCTCACAATGGCATATAGAAGGAAAAGCACAGGGGAAGGGGGAAGAGCTATCCAAGGTGAAGTGAAGAGATCAAACTTTTCGCGTGATAAACTTTATGTGTATGAATTTACTTCAAGGCTGTTTCTATGGAAGTATTAGAATAAACTTTGAAAGACATAACATTGTTACCCTCAATCTGCTCATTTTTTTTCTCTTGGATTAAAGAGCATCCTACTTCCTCTTGTCTTATTCAAACCATTTGCTTCAAAAAAAAAAAAAAAGGTGCTTCAAAAGTATCTGACATCTCTTTTAATTTCACGTGACCAATGTAACTGTGCAAGAATCGATGACTTCAGCCCAACATCCTGACCTGCCCAGCCATTCTCTTGGAAGGCAGCCATACAAATGGAATTTTCAGATGTCCTGCAGCTCTTACAAGTCATGTCTTTGGGTACTGATATTGCCAAGGTAAGTTATATTTAAAAGGTTGTCATCTTTTCCTTAGTCTTGATGAATCGCATCAAACTGTCTACTGAACTGTCTCTGCTTTCCAGGATGGCAGATAGAAGAAAGAAAACAAAAGTCTATCGAAACATGTTGTTTTAACCTCTGAACAATGCACACATTATGAGGAAAGCAGAGCCATGTGCTTACTAAGTTTTGTCTGTGAAAATACTTTCAACTTAGAACTATCAATCACTGCTGCCAGTCCCTTGACCTCTCTCTCCTCCCTGACATCCGCCATTACCCTGAGCCTGCAGACATGTTCTCAGAAATAACACTTCTCAATTCTTTTGCCAGTGAGGATAGTTTGAAAGGAGATTGGAAGTTCTTTGATAAGACTTGGAAATGGCAGCAGGAGGTTGTTAAGGTGGCCATTACAGTAGCATACCTCTAAGATGGAGATATTTATTAAATAGGTTCAGGGAGGGAAGGAGTGACTTGGACAGAAAACAGGGCTGACCCTGGGTTGGGGATACCTGGAGTAAGCCACAGGCAAAGTGAGTAGCTGGAATGCTTATGCTTGATCCTGCCTTTTCTAGATTCCATTCTCTGAACACATCTCTATCACATTAGGCTAAAATATGAGTGAATATGAAATATGCATTTTTAAGCCCTAGTTCTAGTCTTATCTCTGCGGAATATGCTGGTGGTCTCAATTTAGTTTACCAGGAATCCTGTTGCTGAATTGGTTTCTACCCTACACAAAAAACGCAAAAATCAAATGCTGATGGTGAGCAGTGTCTTCCATCCATTTAAGAACAGAACCAAACCAAACAGCACACCCGTCAGCTTACTTGAGGATGCTCCAAAAAGATGCCCTATTTAAGGAATTGTAAAAATCAAAGAACTGGATGAATCACAGTACTTCATGATGAGCTGTGTCTCTACTAGAACAATTGCGATGAGGAACCATCTTTCTGCTGCCATGTAGGCTTTGAGAAATCATGAAGACTAGCTCCTAATTGCATTTGAGATTAGAGTCCCCCAAACCACTAATACCCTTGGTTGTAATGCCATGCTTAGCTATTTCCATGAGTGTTTTTCTCCAGCCTTCCTTCCCAGCTTTTCAGGCTGTAACTCCGGCATTCTCCTACCTTTCACCGAGGGCTAAACTGGTGTGAGCTCATGAATGCTCACAAAGTTGGTTATCCTTTATGCCACAAAGCCACCAAAAACCTGGGTTCACTAATCCTCTCTTCCCAAACGGCCCCTGGGTTTTCCATTTAGTCACCTATTGGATACGTTCATTGATTTCATATCCTTAAGTACTTCAATCACAATCTGTTCCCTCTCGATCTCCATTTTCCCTTGGAGCTATCATCATTATGAAGCCTAGAAAACAATCTTTAGAAAAAAAGTATCACAGGGTCATTCTTCTCCTCCTCCCCCCCCAACCCCCCATCACCTACACATTCATCTGTCATTTATTAATTCAGTAAGTTTTGGAAAGTTGGACTCAAGTAGGCTCTGAGGAAACAATTATACACAAAACCATGTGTGTGCCTTTTATGGGCCTTACCCTCCTTTGGAAGTTCTACTTCTTCTGTGCCAGAGTTACAGAGAGTAATTTTTACTCCTGCTAAGTAAGCAGCCCAAGCATTTGTCTTTGAAATCTCTTATCTCCCTACTTCCTTAGTGTTACAGGTTCATTGGTTTATTGGACTTAGGGCTTTATTCCTCACCATTGTTACATGTGGCTTGCGTTGTTTGCTGCTTAGTTCCTTGCAAATGACTGAGGTAAGACCACTTTTGAAATATTTAATCTGTAACATATTTACAGATTTATATGTTTGTCTAATTTTTCTTTCTATTGGATTTCCTGCTTCTGCAGGTGATTCTTAATGACTCTGAGGAAATTTATTGAACTGGTGTTTGATTTTCGGATACACTCTGAGTTATACAACTACCGCCAAAAAAAGTGTTAGGACACATTTATTACCTCCAAAACTACCCTCCTGCCATCATCAGCCATTCCGCATATGTCCCCAAACTCCCAGATTTTAAACAACTGCCAATCTGTTTGCTGTTTGAATTTGCCTCTTTTGGACATTTCAAATAATGGTATCATAATAAATTATGTGGCCTTTATGTCTGGCTGTTTTGCTTAGTGTAATGTTTTCAAGGTTCCTTCATATATAACATCAGTCTGGATGGCATTGCTTTGTATGCTGAATAACATTCCACTGTGTGGACATAGTATACTTTCTTCATCCATTTGTTGATGGTTTTTTTTGTTGTTTCTACTTTTGAATTATGAATTATTATAAATAAGGCTCCTGTGAATGTTTTTGTGTTTATGATTAATATAGTTTAATAGATATAACCCTTTTTGCACTCTCATCTACATAGTTTTAACTGTATAGAATTTTTTTAGCTGGACTAATTTTGTTGAAATTCTGCAATTTATAGCTGAGAATAGTAGTATCTGACTATAGTCCCAGCTACTTAATAGGATGAGGAAGCAGAGTCAATTGAGCCCCCAAGTTCAAAACTAGTCTGGGCATCATAGCAGGATCCTATCTCAAAACAAGAGAAGCAGACAAGCAAAATACACACACTCAGAAACAGCAATGACAAACTTTACCTTCTTTACCTTAACTATCTATGGGACTTTGGAAAATTTTCTCACATTTTACCCTGGCTTTCTCATCTCCGAAAGGGAAACAATAACATTATCCTCTTTCCTAAGAGATAGGATACTATTAAATGAATCTTTATTAAAGAATATAGAAACTACTCTATAAATATATGATAATATTATATGATATGTTACATCATTATATAATATTATGTAATGATATAATGCTATGTATCACTATATAACATTATATAATGATATAATGTTATGTATCATTATATAATATTTATAAAAATGATATAATTCTGGCATAATTCTGGTGTAACAACTGTTACACCAGTCAGGAACAAACCTATTTGATAAACTTACATTGTGAAACCCGACTCCATAAGAATTTTCCATATAGATGGTTCAGTAGATACTATAGAGAAAATAAATATAGTTAACAAAGTTAATCCATTTAATTTCTCAGAAAAGGCAGTTATGTGGGCATCTACCATACTGAGATTGATGACTAAACAAGGTTAAAATTTGGACTTGAGGCATAAAATTACAGATGGTTCCCTGTATTATATTGTCACATAATATTCTATTTAATTTAGATCAAACTTTTTTTAGAGTATCAGAGTTTGAACTCAGGGTCCTGGGCTTCACACTTTCCTGGCTGGCACCCTACCACTTGAGCCACACAGCTAGCACTGATATTTGAGGGGAAGGTTGAGTCAACTTTAAAACCCACACCGGCCTGGAGCCACTATCTTCAGTGTCAGTAACTACATTAAACACAGTAAAGAAACGTGCTTACCGGAAGACACTGAACCTGCACGTTTCTCAATTTCACTCTAAAAAATGACCTGCCATACCAATTACATCGATTTCATAAGATCATCAAGAGAGCTTCAAGGAAGAAGTCTTATGAGATCTAAGAACCCAAAATTAGAATTTGAATGTGTTTGCGCATTGGACATTTTCTTGAGATATAAATTTGATTTTGGTCAGGCGCGTAGAAGCCACCTGATTATTCAGAGAAACCAGAAAGTGTACTGAAGGTATTTGAAAGAGTAGAACTGAAGACTAGTGGACCAATGGACTCAGATTCCAACAGCACTGCAAATAGGCCACCCCTAAAATCTCTGACAAGCTCACTGCTTAGTCCTCAGACCTGCTGTCACTGACAACTGAGAATCGCACTGCTCTTTGTCTTCTGTCTTCTAAATCCCTCACCAGTTTCTCTCACCCAAAACATTCTAGCTGAATAAACTATAAACTACAATATTAGAGACATAAATATTAGAGACATTTATCATATATAATATAAAATATAAATTATATTATTATACAATTATTATATAACACATTATATATTAAATAGTATATATCACATAATATAATATATTAATATTAATAATTAATAATATAATTAATTAATAAGAAATATTATATATGATCATATATAACTGATTATCCCTGGTCTAGAGTAATTCCTACTTGACATTCTTCCTAAGACAGGATCAGGACTATGACAGGGAAGACCAGTTTGGACAGAGGGGCATAAATCACAAGGCCTTGCTGACAAAGAGATAGGAAGGATGGAGAGGAGCTAGGCATGCATAAAGAAGTAGAAACATGAGCAGTACAATGGCCCTGGTGCAGAGACAGCAGTACAGAGGCCAGGGAAGGCCCGTGTAATAAACACAATAGACAAGGGGTGTGGGGCCTTGGAAAGGGTCTCTGAAGTAAGAAAAGGACAGATGACAGAGTAGGCTCATAGCTCAGGTTTTGGAATGTGGATTACTTTGTGCACCAAAGAGCAAAAAGAAGAGAATTAAAAATTGGGAAAGGATAGAAACCTCTATGAAAATAGAGATAGGAAGGGGCAAGAATCAAAAGTAAAAGGCCAGCTAAGAGAAAGCCCAGATAGGCTAGAGATGAGCTGGGCCATGACATACATACCATTTGAAATGAGAAAACTAGAAGAAAAAAATTAAATGTCTTAGATAGATAGCTGACCCCATTTGCCAATGGATTGCCCTGGGCATGAAGAAATCTGTGGAACTGAGGGAAATTGCAATGGATACTACTTTCTAGCTTAAGCATCAGATTGCAACAAAAAAATATCTAGGTCTTCCAGCAAGAATTAATTCTGTCACCATCCTGTAAAACATATAGATCAGTTGCTGAATTTATTATGTCTTCAAAGTCCACTGGTGAACTCCACAAAGTCTAAGTTCACTTGTTATTCTATTTTAAATCAAAGTAGGCCTTGAGTTTAAGCTCACAAATCTACATTCTTCTGTGTCAATATCTTTTACTTAATCTTTAAAGGGAAAGACAAAATGCTCAATGCCTGTGCCTTGTTTCATCCTCTGCCTGCCTTTCTATTCACTATTGCCGTGCTGATGCTACTTCCTTCTTCTCAGCAGTCCTGTCTAGAGATAATCAAAGCCTGGGAGAAAATCAAGGCCCAAAGAGGTTCACATCATGGAATATCATTGAGATATAGTTAGCGCCAGGTCTCAAACCCAGGCCTGCCCATTCCCCGACTTGAAGTCCTTTTGTACTTTCCTATAAATCTTTTGGTTGGATTATCCAAAATTCAAACACCAAATAGTTGCCACCTTTCTGCCATTTGTGACATCAAATATATGATCTCTTTATTGTAGCTGTACCTTCTTTCCATTTTGATGCCTAAGAGGTTCAAAAGTGGGACCAAATCTGATGATAAACATAGCTGGAGAGGAAAAAACAAAAACAAAAACATAGTTCTCAAATTACCTTTAAAAATACCCAGAATAAAGCATTGTTCACTCAACAAATCATATAGGATGGTGCTGTCTTATTGGTTTATTTTCCCATGATCCAATTGTTGAAGAGATATTCTATTGTCATTTAAATGGAATTATGAGCAAATGATATTTATCACCTAGTTTTTATTTCTAATGTCTAGGGCTTTATCAAAGATTCTTTCTTGGATTATAATAGCTCTCATTCTCAGGATCATTCATTATTTATGGGTATTATAGTTTATACACACACACACACACACACACACACACACACACACACACACACACACACACACACACACACCGCAAATAAAGAGGGAAGACTTCCTTTAGTCATTTCCCTGGGACACATTGCATTCTCCCTTTAGGACTGAATGAAAATGTGTCCAGTCTAGTAGCCAGTGGTACAGTGAAATTGCTGAACATGTAATTCTCCAGGTAAACTCAAATGGACAGACAAAAAAGAAAGCAAAATTAATTTTTTTCAAAAACTTGGCTAGAGGTAGGTTTGCATTTGGAAGTTTGTCTTTTTTTAATATACCTCTGTTATGACTGATAAACAGTATCTTCAGGATGCCTTAATCAAATTTTAGAATAAACATTAAAATTTAAAAATGTGCACTACCAGATATCAATTGTGAAGGCATCGTCTACTGCAAACAAATGTTAATATATTAAAGAATGTATAAATAAATTGTAAATTGTTTTAATATGTGTGCTTGATCTTAAATTTTAACTGAATTAACCTCTTCTTCACTGGTGTAAATTAGGAAGCAATAGATTATTTTATTACTACTACTTTTTAAACTACATATAAATCATAAATCAACAAGATCATGTATACAGGATCATGTATACAAGCATAACCTACTTTGGATATTCATAAATGTGCCTCCATCATAATGTATAACTGAAAATATAAAATAATTGGTATCTGTTTAAAAAATATTTTTTCTATCTCTAGTTGTATTATTTTAACAAAATAGACCGTAAAACAAAATTGCTACAAGATCCTAAGACATGCAATTATAAATCAGTCCACAAGATGGCGGAAGCAGGCCATGCATTGTCCTTTTAGTGGGCTCAGAATGTTTTACTACTTAATCCTCTTTATTCTGTAGGTCATCCTGTTGTTTTCTGACACAAAGCGCTCACACTTCAAAGAGCCATCATTTTCTTAGGCTACACTTGCTGGTACGCAAGCCATGCACATCTCATACAGAAAAATACAATGGAAATCAGGACAGTCCTAAGCACATAAAATTTCAAGCCTATTCAGTAACACCTTCCGAGAGCTTGCAGTTATCTCTTTGCCTTTATTATTCTGGACTCTCTATTTCTCTCTCTGAATCCCAGTGGTTTTTTTGCATTTCCAGTTTGAGAACATATTTTACAATATATATTTAGAAGATTCCCCCTTCACCTGTGTCCGAGAGTAATAGCAATGATAATTCCTGAAAATAAGTGCAAACCATAGGTCTTCAGAGGCTTTGTGATTAGAAGAGACCAAAAGGAAGCCACTTTAATTCAGTGCTTTAAAAAAAAGATAAACTGTCTACCCATTTAGAGAGTTCATATTTGGAGTACAATATTACCTTCTGTAACTGGTCCTTGAAAACGTACACCTTCTACTAGGGTAACACTAAATCTCTAGCACCCCTTTAATGGTGTGTGATCTCGAGTAAACCACGTAAACTCTGTTTCGATTTTTTTCATACTGAAATAGAGGAAATAGCAACAGCTACGTCATATACTTGTTCCAGGAATTCACATAAGTGAAATAATTCACATGAACACCCTGCTCAGAACTAGGCCAGAGCAAGGATTTATGAGTGGCAGCCATTGTATATAGATCCTGATGAACAGCTTAGCAAATTTCTCCAGAGACCTTTTGCTCTATGACTGAAACAGGAGAGTAAGAGAAGAGACAGGACAATAGAAGTCTTTTCTGTGTGTGTGTGTGTGTGTGTGTGTGTGATAATGACTCTCAAGCATTTCACAGGTAAGCCCTTCTTCAACTGCCATGTTGAGGTCTTCCTTTCATCTTGCCTACATGCTCAACAGGGGAGCTCACCTCATCCAGAGAGTCCTGTTCTTTCTGGGCTTCTTTTCAGGTCTCAATCTAACTATAGCCTCCTTATGTGGGTGTCTGAATTCAGCAGGCACACACTAAGTGTCTGTAAGTGCCTCTCCAATTTGTATCATTAGGTTAAGAGAGCTATGGTCCCCTAGTTGGTCAAAGCAATACATGAGATTATTAGAAGTACAGTCTGTTTTCCCAACTTTAAGTATTAGGGTTCTTGTTGGCTGAACGTTAACACCATACTTACAGATGTCATTGACTAGAATACTCAAGAAGGCAGAGGTAAGCTAGGTATGGTAGTGCACAGTTATAATCCCAGCTACCCAGGAGGTAGAAGCAGGATGACTGAGGTGAGCCAAACAAAAATGCAAGGCCCTACCTGCAAAACAAACTAGAAGTGAATGGCCCAGGCCCCAGCTCAGAGGTTGGACCATTTGCCTAATAAGCAAGAAGACCTGAGTGAAAAAGCCGTATATAATTTTGAGGTGCAATAATTTGAAAAATAGATTTCACATATGGCTCTTCTTTTTTAGGTAAGGGCAATGTTTTAAAGTATCAATTTCCATACTGAGATCCTTAAAGAACCAGAAAAAGAAGAAAAAGAAAAGAAAGGAATGGAAGGAAAAGAAGGGGAGAGCAGGGGGCAGGGCAGGGGAGGAAAAGAGAAAGGAGGGGAGGGGGTACAGGGGAGGGAAGACCGAGGAAAAGTGGGGGGGAGGAGAGGGAGGAGAGGGAGGGGGAGAAGAAGGGCAGTGAGGGGGAGGGGACATTGTCAGCAACAGGCAATTGTCAGTTTTCACATTTTTCTTTTCATCATGATTTCTCTTGCCAGGTAGAGCATTTTATTCTGTAGTTTCCTTGTTTATATAATTAAGTTTTGTCTTCAGAAACTTTCTTTGATGTGGTCACAATCACTTATATTACTTTGTAATAAGAGACATTATTTGGAACTACTCCCACAGTAATGAGTCCATGTAATAATGTAATATTTTATAATGATGTAATATTAGTGTAATGTTAATAATGTAATAACTAATATGTTATTTGTAGTAGTTGCTATTTTAAATAGCATAACAGCAAACACATGTATTTGCATGTCTGCTTCTCTAGTATAAATTGCATTGAATGGATCTTTTTTTGAGTACAAAAAAAAGAGCTTGTTTATTTTTTTCTCTGCCTACCTGTTTTCCTTCCTTCCTTCCTTCCTTCCTTCCTTCCTTCCTTCCTTCCTTCCTTCCTTCCTTCCTTCCTTCTTTCCTTCCTTCCTTCTTCCCTCCCTTCCTCCCTCTCTCCCTCCATTCTCCCTCCCCTCTCCTCTTCCCCTCCCCTCTGTTCCCCTCCCCTCCCTTCTCCTTCCCTTCCCTTCCCTTCCTTTCCTTTCTCTTCCCTTTCCCTCTCCCTTCCCTCTTCCCTTCCCTTTTTCCTTCCCTTCCTTTTCCTTCCTTCTTTCCTTCTGGTCTTGTGGTACTGGACGACTTGAGCCACACCTCCAGTTCTTTTACTTTTGTTTGTGTTTTCTCATCCTTTTACATTTAATTTGGATTTTGAGTTAGGGTCTTGCTAATATTTTCCACGGCTCTTAGAACCATGATCCTCCTGTTTCTACTTAGCGGCATATAACAACATACCTGCTCTTCAGTAAAAACTTCTTGAAATAAACCACCAAATTGATTTTCAAACACTGTATCAATGTTATACTCTTACTTCCATCGGAGACAATGCAGCTATACAATGTGTTCACCAACGCTAAGAATCTTCTTTTTTTGTTGTTTGTTTGTTTGTGTGTTAGGCTTAGAGCTTGAATTCAGGGCCAGGGCATGGTTCCTAAACTTCTTTTTGCTCAAGGCTAGCATTTTTCCATTTAAGCCACAGCTCCACTTAGAGTTTTGGTAGTTTATTGGAGGTAAGAGTCTCATGAATTTTCCTACCCAGGCTGGCTTCCAACCGAGATCCTCAGAGCTCAGCCTCCTGAGCAATCTAGGATTATAAGTATGAGCCACTGGCACCCACTAGAGAATCTATTTTTCCTATAATTCTAATTTGGTACCAAAAAAATTAAATCCTTTTGGATTTTAGTTTTCTAAATTTTGTTACTTAAGGAGTGAAAATGTCTCATTATCAATGTCTTATTATCAGTCTGAATTTTCCCCCTTTGTACTATCTGTATGTAAATTAGTTCTATGTTATTCTAAAGACAATCATGTCAAGATACTGTTTTTATAATCAGAGGGTTCTAATACTCTTTTTGGGGGGGTCCAGTTGTGAGGCCTTAACTCTGGGCCTGGACACTGTCCCTCAGCTCTTCAGCTCAAGGCTAACACTCTACCACTTGAGCCACAGCACCACTTCCAGCTTTTTTTCTCTTTGCTTATGTGGTGCTGAGGAATTGAACCCAGGGCCTTAGGCATGCAAGGCAAACACTCTACCACTGAGCCACCTTCCCAGCTCAGGGTTCTAGTACTTTAAAGAGAAGTGCAATTTCTTTTCAATTAGCCATCCATAGTCCCTCAGCGCCCATGTCCAGCTAGGAATCTGCCACATTTGTTCTCACATGTGAATCATTGTTCATAAGGTTCTTTCCATTTCTGAGGACATTTTCACAGGATTTTCTTATCTTCCCTTTCAAGTTTTTCACACACAGTTATGCTTGTTCTCTTGTATTTTGCATCTTTGTCCTTAATTTGGAGCTCCAATCAAGTGCAATGCTACATTTTGTGCTATGCCTTGGGTATCTTTCCAATCAGAGAATGAGTTTTGTATATTTTATATTCTTTATTGAATTTGCACAGCACAGAGCTAACTGCCACAACTATCATTTTAACTAATATTAGAATAATACTGCCTAGATAGAAAATGTTAAGCCTATAAAGATAAATCTGCATTTAGGAGAGAATTTAAGGATGAATTCTGACAATATAACATAGTAAGTATATAATTTAATTTTCAAAGATACATGAGCCGGTACTTTGGTTAAAACTCGTAACAAAGGGTGGAATTTTCCAATGCCCAAAAGCAATTAGAACCACACACATTACTGATATCACGATTTCCACAAAAATTGCCTAGCATTATCTAGAGGCAAGATTTAATAGTTATGATTTGAGGTTCAAGTGAGACCCGTAATGAAAGCAACTGAAGTACCACACATCATGTAAGCTTAAGATTTTACTTTTTCCTTCTGATTCTAGAGCACATACCTGTGTTTGTGTGTGTATGTGTGTGTGCGCGCGCGCTCATGCGCACATGTGTGTGCCTGTGCATGCGCACTTGCTTCCAGTATGGAAGTAAGGAGCATCTGAACTGAGTCGGCCAGTTTTGAAGAGATCGGTTCTTTGCAGCTGCCTCCTTACAACTTCCCATGCAGCCTGCACAGCTGCATAGGAAAATGTTGGAGGGCTTAGGGGAAGCACAGCTGTGCTTGCAAGCACACAGCTGTGCACCAGAAAAAAATGGCCTGGTGGAGTTATATTGAGCCAATGCCACCCATTGTTATTGGCCCAAACAAATGGGATGTAGCAATTGGGTTTGCAGGAACACAATACCTTTGAGGTAGGTAGCAGAGGACATAAATCCACCAAGTTGTATTATGAACTGCAGGCCAACTTCAGAATGGAATCTGAGTTCTGTTTCTTTCTTTCCCACACCAAACAACACACATGCGGACGCGCGTGCGCACTCACACACACACATTTGTTCTATTTTGTTCTGTTTCTTTGTGAAGTTAATCTCACTGGATTATCACTTGAAATGACACTAGTTTAAGTTTGCACTGACCCTGAAGGAAGTTTTACACATTGGTCAGCTACACCACACAAAAAGGGAGGGGGGGGGCGGAGTAAAAGGCAAGAATAAAGAATAAAGAAAGCTTGTTCTTTCTGTGGTTTGTAGCCAAGAGAGCAAAATCTAAAATTTCACAGATGATAACCACTAACTCAGTCTTTAACAGCTAAATTTCTAAATTTGGTACTACTGAATTTACATCCATTCAACAGAGCATTTAGTACATGTCTATAATATGCAAAGCACGTAAAGATTCTTGCATCGATGAGGAGGAAAACAGTATTTAAAGAAGATTGGTGAAAACATTTTGTATTAGAAGTAAAAAGACAATCTGCGTAACTGTGTAGCATGACTTCCAGAATCATTTTTATATGTTAAGCAAAGATACTTAAGTTTTAAGTTAAGGTTTCAGTTCAAAATCTGTGCTGCTCCTATGTTAAAAACTATAGACGGTAGACTTGGAGTTTGGGAAACTTAAAAAGGCGTTTGTCAGTTTAATTTATTTTGAAGCTTGCATTTAAAAAAGCAATCAAATAAGAGTATTTTACTTAGATCTAGTGTTTTCTTCATGAGAAAATCCTAGACATGTTATACACTCTAATTATGTTTATGGAATTCTGTTTGAAGCAACACATTGAATAACTATTTGATATATAGTAACATGATACATACAAGTGTCACAAGTGTTTATAAAAAATCAGTATATGGAGACCATGTGTTGGTGGGAGTTGGAAAAATGTGAAATAGGTTGTCTTCTTTTCTATATGGTAACTATTCTCCCCCTTGATTTTTTTTACAATGCTGTTGGGACTTGACTAGAGTTGGTGTCATGACAATGTTGATTAATATTTTTGTGCTGTGTACTAATGCCCCACTTAGTTTTTATTTGAGGTGCATGAACAGCACTAGGAAGGAAGCTGACTTGTATCAACCTACAGAGGAGGTCTGTGTCAGAATTTATCTATCAATCTGTGTGCAGAGTTATGCAAGGACTTCTGCTTGCAAATCAAATCAATTTAAACAGTAGATTGATAGTAACTAGTAAAACAGTTACATATGCAGAGGAAACATTTATTTGGCAGTGTCTGTGTTCTGTATGTCTCAATTGACATTAACATTTTTCTCTATTCTGTACACACATTTAGGTAATGTTGTCATTATGAGTTCATCAGCTACCCATTAACAAAAATATTCTCTTTCCTGCTTTTTTCCTGGCACAGGTTTTCTTCCTCCCCCATCTCCCACATATGTGCTCTTCCAGTAACTAATCTCCACAACTCTGGCAATAAGAATATGAAATGTTTAGCATGAGACTTTAGCAAGATAAGTATAAATGTCAGTCTCCTTGCTCTAAAGCACAGAATTAAATCCATAAATCACTCCTTCCTACAAAAGTCTTTACTCATTAAACATATTTTAAACATATAACTATCTATACTAGAAATAGCCATGTTGTTACACATTAGAATGTAGATGACAGCTGAAGAGCAGACTCCTGTATCTTCGGCAATCATTTTAAATGGAGATGGCTCTATGAATGGGACTCTTCTAGAAAGGAATATTTTGATGCCATAGAAATAAAACCCTTTGAAATTTTGCCCCTCTCTCAAATGCAGGATGGCCCAATAGGTGATTATGATGAAGGTCAGAAATAACAATACATGTTTATAACCAGATCTTCATTTAGAATGAAACAAAATACTGCCAACACCTTTCATCCTAATGGACAGAGAACAGTGAGTTCCTCAAGTATTTAAATCAGGTAGAGAATCTGGAAATCATTCCCTTATTTGGCTCCAGATTTGGCAAGTGCTTTCCCATCATTATTACTCCATGCCCTGGGAATGTTCCTGGTGAGAAATTAATGTTTTACATCAGTAAAACTCCACAGAGAGCACCTGTTTTTGAAAGAATAGGGCAACAAAAGCATAGGAGGCGAGTGAAGAAAGCTTTACCCGACTCAAGCATTTGGCCTAGACGACATTGCCTTGAAATTTTTGTTTCATTTCACTGTATTTTGTTTTATATTGTTTTATTTATTTTTCTGCCAGTACTGGAGCTGGAACTTAGAGCCTTGAGTTCTTTGTTCAAGGTTGGTATTATAACACTTGAACCTCATCTCTAATTCTGGCTTTGTACTGGTTAAATAGAGATAAACATCACAAGAGTTCTTGCTGGAGTTATCTTCAAACATGATCCTCATCTCAGCCTCCTGAGTAGCTAGGATTATAGGCATGAGCCACCAGGGCCTGGAATCAAAAATCCCAAATAACCTTTTTACTCAGACAGAGATTGTGATCATGTATCATATATATATATATATATATATATATATATATATATATATATATATGTTTAAACATTTTTAACAATTTAATATGCATTAGATCTATATATGTGTGTGTGTATATATATATATATATATGTATGTGTGTATGTGCATATACGTATACACATATATTATGGTAAATATAATTATCACTTCTTGTTCACAAGTTCAACATCCCAGATTCAATCACAGGTAAAAAAAAATGATGAAAAATGCACCTGTACAGAATGTTGTTTCTTCTCATTTACCCTTAAGCAATGCAAGTATTTACCTTGCACTTACAATACATGGTGTGAGTGGGTTATACTCAATAATGCTCCATTGTATATGAGCATCTCTGAATTTTGGAATCCTGGAAAGAAGGGAGTGTTGGAATCTTGGAGTGATGACTAAATGTATCATCCCTGGGATGACTGAATATGTATGAAGGTGTGTGTACGGGTGAGAATGGATATTCACACATATATACATACATCATATATATATATATATATATATATATATATATACAAGACTATATATTTTGCACTGTACATTACTTAGGAGGTATTTATTATATATATTGTATATTTATACATGCTCTAGTATACAGGATGTATGTATGTATACTTTCTTAAAAGAAAATGTAATTAATAGTCAAGACTGCTAGGTACTTTTTGAACAAATTACCAAAAGAGGCAATAAAAATTCGCTTTTAGAATTTTGTAGTTTAGCTTCTTATAGTTGAACCTCAGTGCTTCTAGCCAAATTATTAGAGCGATCATAACATCTTGCATCATGTGATCTTCAAGGCAGATCTCATTGTGAATGTCCAGTGAAGAGAAGGCAGATGCTTTTATTATACATTGATCTGCAAGACAATTTAATCCAAATGGCCTGCGCAGTTAGAGACTTCACTATGATAAGAAACTCAGGAGAGCCCCAAGTAACTTTATTAGTGTACTGGGACCCTTGCTGGCCAAAGTCAACATCTGCCTTAAAAAAAAGTCTCTCCTAATGGTTAAGGATAGCTATAGGTCTGCAAAGTTTCCAGCCAATTCTTTGTGTCTTTCACCCTCATTCATCACAAGTTTGCCAACCACTATTAAAACACTCTCACATCTAAATGTAAGGCCCATATCCTGACATTGATCCAAGTGCGGAACTCCCATTGAAGTCGATGAGAGTGTTGCATAGAAATCAATGACAGGAGATGGACCTTAAGGCTGGACCATCTCTCCCTTGGAACCTTACATTGTTTTCATTGACACTCAGAAACTGGAGAATATTACAAGAAACCAGATACATAAAGCACAGCATTTGCATGAAGAGCTCCATCCTCCTTTCTTCCTTCTCTTGAGAAGTTGACAGAAAGTTGAATGTCAAGTTGGGGGGGGAGAGCGTGGGACTGTAAAACAGGCAGCTTTGGTGGTGATACGCTTGACTAGAATTTCATCTCTCACTACACAGGTGAGCAGGACTTGTTTGAATCACAGCTTTGGTATTGGCAAAGACACCATCTAACGAACCAATTGAGTTCTTTCTCTAGCTAGAATGTCTGACTTGGCAGTCATAAGAGAGTTTACAAAACATACTTCTTATCTGAAAGTTGAATATTATAGAACATTTTGTCATCTCACTTCTAATAACAAATTCTGTAAATTATGCTGCCAGCCCATACATGCTGGAAATAATCCTCTCGATTTAAGTCGAATTTTTTTTCTCCAATGAATGCAAAGCATTTTACACATGTTAAAGGTAATGCTTTCATTTTTGCAAAGAATTTGGGACAGGTTTTTAAAAAATCTTTAAGAAAATGCAATCACCTTGAAAGCAACTTAAATCCATTCTTTGCTTTCTAACACTATGATATCCTCAGTTTTTTTTTTATATGTGAAAATATGTGTTTGGTCTCTTCCAAGTTCTATATAGATCAGGGGATCACGTTCTGAAAATGACATTTTGATTTGCTTTTCTGCTCATATAAACATGTGTTTAACATGAGCCAGCCCATTATTCACCTCGGCCTTACTTTTTTTCTAGGTCAACTGGATAGTCTAGAATCAATGGTTTTCAGATTTTAGCTTGCTTCACAATTATCTGGAGGGCTAATTAAAACACAGAGTGCGGGCCCAACAACAGTGTCTGACTCAGTAGGCATGGACTGAGGTCTGAGGATGTGCGGTTCTGGCAATTTCCCTGGTGATACTGTACAACTGATGAAGAATAACACTTTGAGAATCACTAGACCTCAACCTGTGCCAGGTATATGAATCACTTGGGCACCTCTGGTAATTGTGCCACTATCCACCCCCACCTCTTAGCCCTAAATTAAATGGAGCAGGTCTCGAGGAGAGTCTGGAGAGTATCTTTCTAATGAACACTACAGGTAATTCTGACGTAGTTGATCACAGAACATTTTAGGATAACAGTACCCTTGAGTTTCTTCTATCTGTGAAACAACATAATTCCCTTTTTCTAAGTCATGTTAGGAAAACTGAGACAAAAAGTCAAGGTACGAACCAGAAACAGACACCAATGTGAAAGACATATCAGTGGTAATGCCAAGAGCTCCCTAGAAAGAAAATTCTTTACTCTCATGTATCATCCTAAACATAGCTTCTATTTCATTCTGTGCATGTGTAGTTATAGACTACTATACATATGCTGTTTTGCCAATAAGCAATAATGATCATCAGAAAACTGGGTACTGGTGGCTCACACCTGTAATCCTAGCTACACAGGAGGCTGAGATCTGAGGATCACAGTCCAAAGCCAGCCTGGGTAGGATATTCAATGTGACTCCTATCTCCAATTAACCACAAAAAACTAGAAGTGACACTGTGGCTCAAGTGGTAAAGCACTAGCTGAAGAGCTGAAAGACAGTGACCAGGCCCAAAGTTCAAACCCCATGACCAAAAAAAAAAAAATCATCAGATTCAATCTTTCCCCCCCCCAAAATAATCATTATATCTAACGACCAGGTCTTACATGTGGTAACATGTTCAGGTTGGGGCTCATTTTCTTTGGAACAAGAATAAAAAGAGCCCTAAATGGTATACTACAAAGAAATCCTATCAGGAGAGCATTCAGTAGGATTTATAAAGGTACTATTGAGAGCCAGGCACCGGTGGCTCATACCTGTACTCCTGGCTACTCAGGAGGCTGAGATCTGAGGATCACAATTCAAAGCTAGCCCAGGCAGAAATGAGACTCGCATCTCCAATAAACTACTCAAAAAGGCTGGAAGTAGCACTGTGCTCAAATGATAGAGTGCAGCCTTGAGTACAAAGACACCCAGGGACAGAGCCCCGGCCCTGAGTTGAAGCCCCAGGACTGGCCAAAAAAAAAAAAAAAAAAGTACTATTGAGTATTTTGATTATCTGTTTTGTAAAATCAGTAAAACTATGGGCCTCATTAACAAGATTATAGATACATGTTAGGATTGTGGGATCTAAATCTAAAGCTAAATGTAATCCATTGCCTATGACTTTGATAAAAGACAATTTGGGGAAAATATGAAAACAGACCCTTTGCCTTCCTTCAGGCAACACCCTTGGTGCCTCAGTTCTCTGTCAGGGCACTGTTAAGATTATCGCTTTTTTGACTTGATATTGAAACAAAGGTTTTCTTCTATATTTGTAGGATCAGTTCTGATAAGTCACTGAAAATAGAATAACAAAATTGTCTTTTTTAGTTCTTCATTTGCAAAGTGAGAACATTGCTAGGTTGATTATTTCTAAGGGAAGGCCTCTTCCTTCCCCAATTTAGTTTTTACAACTTCTGGTTTAGAAATGTAAATTGGATCCAAATGTCTATCATATGATTTTTTTTACTGGTACTTACTTATATTTCTATATAACATTTAATTAGACATTATAAATGGTTTCACTCCTATTTCATCTCCTAAACTGCAATATTTCTTTTTATCTGAAAAATAAAATATCCCTCTTTCTTGACCACTGATCACTATTCTTCTATTATGATTACCTAGTATTTAGGGTGTTTTTATTAATCAAAAGATTAGGTATTAGAAATTAATTTCTCTTACTATGTGTATATTTTTCATATACTACCTAAGTCTCTGTGAGTGCTATAATTGTAACCCTTTATAATTGCCAGACATTAATTACTAAAATTGTACCAGAATTTCCATATAATTTTACATCAGTGTCATATGAATACTGAGCACATTTATCTTGTTTAGAATACCAATGAGGGAAATTAACTCCCAACTACAAAAATAAGTAAGACTTAGGGGGAGAATGAGAAATGCTAATGCCTGAGTCCTAGCTCCCAAATAATATATCCTTTGTGTTCAAGCCTATTAATTCTAGAGCACTTGTTTTCCACTCACTAAAATTAGTCAGCTTTCTCTTAGTAGAGGGCTTGGAAAAGTGGAAGGAGAAGAAAGTCAAATCAAAAAAGGCTCTAAGAAAAGGTAGACAGTGCAGAGTAATGCATTTGTCCTCACCAGCTCATCTTGTTTTCTACAATTCCCACCATCATCCAGCCTTAATTATCTCAGAGATTCTGTTATCTCCCTGTTGCACGACCATATTCTACAGATTCTACTTCCAGAGTTGTTTTTCTTTTTTGGGGGGGTGGGGGAATGGGGGGGCAGTGGAGGGGGGTTGAACACTGGTCCTGGGCACTGTCCCTGAGCTCTTCAGCTCAAGGTAAGTGCTCTACTGCTTGAGCCACAGCATCATTTCTGGTTTTCTGGTGGTTAATTGGAGATAAGAGTCTCAAGGACTTTCCTGTCTGGGTTGGCTTTGAACTGTGATCCTCAAATCTCAGCCTCCTGAGTAGCTAAGATTACAGGTGTGAGCCACCAGCGCCTGGCTTATTTCCAGAGTTTGTATGCTTTATAGACTTCTGGGTCTTTTATTACCTTATATAACCTTGCATGCAAAATTATATACTCAACATGAGTTCCCTTTCAGAAGCAAGGATCTATATAGCTTTTATCAGATTCTCACAGAGAGCAATCACCCAACATGTTGTGAGGGCCATATATTTTCAGTTTCAACTGTCAGCAAGTAAGTCCAGTTCCTGTACTGCTTTTGTTAAGCATTACAATTCTTTCTGTCTCCTGGCTCGAGCTTCTTACCATCTTAACATAACCCATCTGGTGTTATCAAAGTCATAGTGCTCATAATCAACTATACTGATCCGCTGTTCTAATGAATAAAGTCTAAATTCTTCTATGTGCAAACACATCTTATTCATGCTTGTAGACTCAATTCACCGGCCCAAGATTCTTGTTTTTGAGTTTTGATATCAAAACATAACTGAAAAGCCATCCTCATTCTGCTCAATTTCAATATAAGGTTCTAGGCATCACTAATCTTCAGCAATTTTCAATCCCACTTAGTTCTTCACTTTAGGACTGTTACACCAGACCCTTAATGCTTAAAAAGGTGTGCTGCATACAAAAAAAAAAAGACTGTATGGTTCATGTTCTGATGAAAGGTAGCAGACACCCATATGAAAATGTTAGCGAATGAGATGAACAATGTGAACAAACAAATTGGGGCACTTATTAGCCAAGAGACCAAGGGAATCCCTTTAAGACCTCTAGATTGAGTAAAGGGAACAAAATCACATGCTTTCTAAATTCATTTCACACATTTACTACTTTCTCTCAGAATGCATTGATTTTCAGTTGCTTTCAGGACCTTAAATCAAATCTAACTTATTGTGCCTTTCTGTCATATAAATGCCTGAGTAAAGCCAATAACAGGTGGTCATAAGAGGAATTAATCCTCAATGTCATTTAAAGATACAAATAGCCTCATGACTTAAAAACTGCTTCATTCATAGCAGAAAACCTTTTTTCCATCCAAAAGAGCAAACAATCGGAAAATAAACTGGTACCCATACGTAGCTGTCTAGTGGTCTTATACACCGCCCCCCCAACACATACATACATTTGAACATAAGCAGATATATATGTAATGTTGTAACACACATCCATGTACATACCATAAGCAGAAGAGAATAACTGTGAACACTGTCAAATCCTAGAGCAAATGTTGCTGATCCACTCTTATTAGGACTTGTAACACAGGTAAATTCATAGTCACACTACTATCAGTTGTTACACAATTGCAGTACCGCTATTCAAATCTTATTGTACTAGAAATTACACTAGAATCTAAGAAGCTCAAGGTCAAGTGATGTCATTTGTTAAAGTAATCTGATACATCTATGCCAAATAATCCCTGGAGTTTGGGGTGATGTGGTTGGGGTATCAGACATTTAGCAAGTCCCACATAAGCTATGCTGAAAACTACCAGCCTATCATTTCATCTCAGACACACACACACACAAATGTCTCTGCCCACCACCCAGGCCCTATTCCCAAGGAAACTGCACAGATGCAGGATTCCTATGCTCTGAACATCCCCAGCCTTGTATCTCCTGGACGAAATTTACATTAAATGTGTTTCTTGGTATATCCTATTTTTCCCAAGCAACTTCAAGACTAATTCAACATTGGGTTTAATTAAAACACATTGAGAAGAAAAAAAGAAAATAATAATGATGATTCATGTAATATCAGTTCAATTATTCTGTACAGATTACATATTTTTGAAAAGCCTCTCATTACTTTGTATATATAACTGATATAACTTACTGATACTATTTACCTGCTTCAAATGGCAATTTCATTCTCTCAAGATTTTATTTGGGCCCATGATCACATGCTCGGGTTGTTTTGCTTTTATTTATTTATGTTTTGTTTTGTTTTGTTTTTCCTTGTGCAAGGAAATCATTTTCTTTTTCTGATGAAAGCAAGTTGGGCAGCGGGGATGATAAATCTACCAAGTCACTCAAAGAATAACTGTAAATATATGTAGTGTTTACATAAACTATGAGAAACAAAAGCTGAAAAGAAACTACAGAGAGATGTGAGGAACCCGAGAAGACAACTGTATCAACTGACCCCTAGGAACTAACAGCTACCGGGAGCACCTCAGCTACAAACCAAGTTCAGAGAAGGGAGCCTTGGCTTCGGATTGGTTACGAAGTTGAAACTTGAGAGACAGGAAGCAAAGCAAGGAGTCCGAGTTAAGGTTTAAAAGCGTTAGAGTCTTGTGGATAGAAAATGAGATAGAAAATTACAGGAGAGAGTTCAAATTTTAACCAGTAAGGAGTAGAAAGCTATTGAAAGTTTCTAACAAAGGGAAAATTACAATCTACCATGAGTTACTCTATAGAAGATGTAGCGAGTTGGTCAAAAGGACCAAGCTTGAAGCCAGAGGCTCTTTTGCATTTATCCAAATGGAAAGAAATAACATTATAAGAACAAACTTGCAATACAGGATTGAAGGAATAAACTCTGATTCAGTATTCAGGATTTTACCCACAAGAATATATTGCATCCATGTTTCTCATTTCACAATAACAAATTGAAAATTCTATGAGATTTTGGGCTGATTATATTTAATTTGAAATTTTAGTTTCAGTTGCTAAGCATGTCTCCAAGAGAGAAAAACTTGTAAGATTTTATGTTATAATAGATTCTGCTATAATTTCACTTTGGACACACATAAGAAGAAAAACATTGAGATGACTCTAGAATACATTTTCTGTACCTTCTTAGATACAAGATGCAAGAATCCCTCAGAATAATCACCCTATCTGTTAGGGATTGTGCTCAGTTACTAGTATATTCCAAAATGCAATTAAAATCGATATTTTCTTTCTCTTTGGCAAAACATTGCTATAGGGTAAATATTGTTATTTTTCACTGTAATCCTAGCTACCCAGGAGGTTGAAATCTAAGGATCATAGTTCAAAACCTGTACAGAGAAGAAAAGTATGTGAGACCCTTATGTCCAATTAACCACCAAAAAAAACTGGAAATGTTCAGTTCAAATGGCAGAGTGCTAGCTTTGAACAAATAGCTCATGGACAGCACCCAGGCCTTAAGTTCAAGCCCCTGAGGTGGCATGAAGAAAGGAAGGAAGGAAGGAAGGAAGGAAGGAAGGAAGGAAGGAAGGAAGGAAGGAAGGAAGGAAGGAAGGAAGGAAAAGAAAGAATGAAAGAAGGAAAGAAAGAAAGAAAGAAAGAAAGAAAAAAAGAAAGAAAGAAAGAAAGAAAGAAAGAAAGAAAGAAAGAAAGAAAGAGAAAGAAAGAAAGGAGGGGGGGAGGGAGGGAGAAAGGAAGGGAGGAAGGAAGGAAGGAAGAAGGAAGGAAGAAAGAAGGAAGGAAGGAAGGAAGGAAGGAAGGAAGGAAGGAAGGAAGGAAGGAAAGAAGGAAGGAAGGAAGGAAGGGGGAGGAGAAGGAAGGAAAAAGGCAAAAATAATGGGCAAGATGTATGCATGCCTGTCAGTGGAGGTGTTAGAGAAAGGAGAGACAGTATTTTGGAGGAGTCCCAGCTGATACCTCTATCTCTTCCAGAAAGAAATATATATAATAACATATTAAATAAAATTAAGGTTAAGAATGGACATCAAAATTTAGAATCTGTAACCATATCAATGAATTATTTTTAGTGCATCAAAATCCATCTACTTTTTACTTCAAGAATGAGCATCAAAATGAAGAAGGTCAATAAGAGCTACCCTAGCTAGCAGGAAAGGAAGCAAGTAAGGCATAGTCATCATGGATTTGCAGGTCAGGTGTTTCTCTTGCTATCTACTCAGTAAATATATACAGGATCAGTCACTATACTTGCTTCTAGCATCGCAAAGCAAAAAAAAACCCCAACAACTTGTTGAGAATCCTATGGGTTTGAGCTATGAGCAACCACTTGTGTAGAATCCATTCTCTTAAAAAAACAGCTACCTCCTTTTGCCTCTGTGGCTCTAGGCAGAAATAAGCCCTGGTCACTCATTTCCCCCTTGTTCAGGATAAACTATTGAAGGACTATTTAATGAAAAGCTTTCTTGTACGGGATACACAAATGTGTCTTTATTTAAGCCTGTGATGTTTGAAGATTTTTCAAAATATCCCAATCCTCATTTATAGATGACTTCTCTCACCAGCTCCCCAAGCTATAGGAACATCCACTGCCTGTATCCTTAAACAAGGGATAACTTATGTTATCGTATAGTTTCCTAAATTAATTATAATCACAATATTCAATTCATAAAAGCAGTACACAGTTGTCGATATTACACATCAAGATGCTATTTCTAAGTGAAAAATACTGATATAAGTCCTTCTATCATCTACCTTCCCTTCAATTATAAAACCAATCTCAGCTTTGCTACAGACCAAGTTGAATTCTAGACTCCTGACAAGCCATATCCTTTCCTGGAGCTGAGATCATCATAACTGTTGACCTGGAATTCTCTCTCCCTTTTTCTCACTCATGTAAAGCTACCAATTATTTCCTTTCATCTCAAACCCTGTATTTTTGAGATTACAAGCAATTCTAGGGATCTAGGAGTTCTGTGGTATCTAAAATTATATTTAGTAAATATTTTAATAATTAAAATTTCAATCTAGGGTCCTTAGTTTAAAAAACAAGCTCCTCAGGCCCCATACAAATAAAGCACTGGGAAAGAATTTTTTTTTAATAATTGTAGCCATTTAGATAAAGAGTTTCAGATTAAGATTTTCAAAATAAAACGGAAGATTGAAAGGACTTTTTTAGTGTAAAAAAGAGGACATGTTTAGATATTCTGGGTAAATGTTAAAGAAATGTTAGCATCATTATTAAACTTAATAAAAACTCATGAACTTTCATCCAGAAAGCCACACCAATGTGCAGAAATAGCAGAATCCCTGTGACTTATTCAGTCTCTCCGGAATGCAAGTCAGTCTAAGCAGTAGCAAGTGCGTTGAGGGGATCTCTCCAGGAACACAGGGCTCCAATTCAGCCCTAGTGTTAGTGATTTTAATGCCAGACACATCCACTTTCAGCTGGAGGGCATTTGTTGGGAGCCGTGGAGAAGGGCATACTGAGAGAAAAATGCACACTCTTAGCAACCAACAATGGGAAAAAAATACCAACATCTATTGGGATCTGAAAATTGTAAAATAGAAAAACAATGTGATCTGCTCTTTTGAGGTAATTTTAGGTAGACAAACGAAACTAGACGAAGCCGACAGGTTTGATTCCACAGGCAACACTTCAGCTACCCTTTCTTCCTGACCCTTGGGCAAGTTGACCAAGCAAACTCTTAAGATGTCCAAGATGCATTGTTTTTATATTTGCCTATGTACCTTCTTCCTAGCATGTGAGCAGAATTTACCACTTGGATTTCTTAGATTGGTGGATTAAAACCTGTTGTCACACAAATTGGAATTTTGCCTGTGTTAAGAAGACACCCACTGCCAGAAATAAATATAGAAAAACATGAAGGACCAACTGCAATGTGTTCCTGAACCCCTGACCACACCCACCTGCTCACCAGAAACCAGAGAGGAAGGTTGGAGAGAGGATGACATAAAGCACCAGAGGCAATCAATTATCAAAGCAAGTCCATCCTTCTACAGGCATGGTAACCATCTGGTGTCTTTCTCAAATGGAAAAGCAGTTACTTCAATGCATGCCTTGCTGAAACCTGTTCAGCATTAGCTGAGCACTTAGTAGGTTGCCAGCGTTATCAGTGAATGTCACACCGGGTATAATCTCTACTTTTGGCAGCTTAACATACAGATAGCATGTAACTACAAATGTTGCTATGAAGAAGGAAAATGAGCAGAATAGAATACCTGGGAAATGTAGCTTAACTATGGAGGAGGTAAGGAGAATACCTCCTTAGGGAAGGAGATTTTGAGCTGAGGGAGTGGGAAGGGAGGGTGTGGAAACAACATTCCAGGACAAGGGGATAACATGTGCAAAAGGCTCCAAGGCAAGGAGGAGCTTGATGTGGTCCAAGAACAGCAACCACGTGGCTGCACTCAGGGGGGGAGAATGGCAGGAGATAAGACTTGTGGTGTTATTGTAAGAATTAAAGGAGAAATGTGTGGGAACATGCTTCTCAGAGTACAAAGTCCTGTACCAGTGTGAATGAACACAGTGCCTCTGGTCTACTGCCTTCAGCTGGAAAAACAGGTCAAAAGTTTAAAAACAAAATACACTTGAACAGAATTTTAGTTCTATCCATTTGAAAACACCTGTTTCTCTCCCCCCCCCCCCCCCCGTCATCAACCAAAGCATAAGATAAGAAGATTTTATAGTTTGCATGGAGGCCAGAATTCTCAAAATAAGCCCCTCTTATCTCTCTTTTGGATGCCACAGAGAACTGTGTTATATCCAGAAGACCTCCCTACTGTCTAAGCGCAAGAAATCAGAGGACATGGGAAAACTGGGATCCTGTGTGTTTCCCTTTGTGGCACGCAAGGCATTCAGAAAAGGGAATGGGAAAAGCTAGACTCTCCCTCTATTCACTGTTTCAGGCTCCTTCCTCTCCCACTCATTTTCCAGTGGAATTTAAAAAATGGAATGTAGGAGGAAGAACGATGGGGCTATCTTCCATTCACTCACTCATTAATTCATTCAGTCAATAAGCAAACTTTTACTGAGTGCCTATCAACCCCTGCTGATGGTAAATAGTCCAAGATGGATGTTTATTATGTTTAGTTTCACCGTCAGAGGGACCAGAAACTTGGAGAGGGTTCCCATAAATCTTCTCATCTCTTTTATGTAAATATGCTGTTGACTCACATGGATAATGTGGATTTTAAACTTCCTGGATAAGGGCTCAGAAATAGCTCTCTGGCACCAAGAAAGCATAAAAGCCACAGGTAAAGAATGAGGGACAGGGTGCCCTGGCATGGGGGTTTGGAGAGTTGCTGTGCACATGGTGAATACTGGTGACAGTGTATGTGATAATGTAGGTGGGGGTGAGTTCACTCACTCCTCTTCTCTGAAGAGTGTGTGAAGAAACAGGCTGGCTTGGAAGAGATTCTCAAAGCCAAGTCCTCAGGAAAGCTTGTAATTCCTCCAATAAGTAATGTCTCCAGACTGTTTTGTCTTTGGTCTCCTAAGTCCTGGATAAATAACATGGGAAAACTGAGCTGACAGTGATATATCACCGGATATTAGGCAATTGCAGCAATGGGAAACAGAAGGGAAGGAGGGAGTGCTCTGAAAGACTCAACCTAAGAAAGCATACAGAAAACAACAGAGGGATGGCTGTGTTCATGAGGCTAAGGGAGACAGGGATTCTGGGATTTGTTTCCAGGGGATGATTGGGAAATCAATGTGCATATGCTTCACTGTAGACAACCAAGCTAACTTCTGAGTTGAACTGTCAGGAAATCAACAAGATGAGGATGCATGAAATAACCTTCTCTTCACCTGCACCTATAAAACCCTCCTCCCTCTGCACAAACAAAACCTTCCCGTCACTTCGCCCATCCTCAGAGCCTTTAAAAATATCATTCCCCTTGGTACCTTGTTTTTCAGTGTCTGGTGATAGAGGCCATGCCAGGGAATGCTTTGGACTCTGTGGGCCCATAGAACGAGAGCACCTTACAGACACATCACTTAAGGCACATTGTGTTGACGTTTATATCACTTCCATCGATTCCCTTTCTTCCCACGAGGCTCTGTGAAGCTTGAGGTTAAGTCCATCCCTTCTGTCAACATCAGTGTTCACATAAAGGCTGGGTATTTGTCAGATTGCAGTAAGCTACAATACAACAAAGATGTGCTGGATTTTATGGATGTGAAAACATCTGCATTGACAAGTTGGTCAATTCAAGCTCAATTCATAGGGATCCAGAAAACAGCAAGTAGAGCCCATCCACTGTGACATATTCCAACCCTTTTCTTCTTTCTCTTCTTTTTCTTTCTCCTAAGATTACAAAATCCTAATCTATGTGTGCACACACAAAGCCAATCAATAAGCCTAGCTAAGTCACAAGCATAATTATCCAAATAGTCACTACACACATGGTTGTTGACAACCATGCAGATTTCTATAAAGGAATGTTAGTGTCTTTGATGTTCACGCTAATCTGTATATTCCCCAGTACTAACAGCTGCTCTTCAGCACCCCAAAAGCAGTTCCTAGTACTGAGTGGAGCAAAAGTCTTTGAAAGGAAAGTAGGAATCTTAGAGGAGATCCTAAATGGACCTAAGAGAAATCTCCTTCTAAGTAACTAAGCAGAAACTCTGGTGATCAAGTGATTGTGATAGAAATAAGGCTTCCCTTATTTGCAATAACGAGTGTATGTCTGAGACAAGCAGAAAAGGTCAGATAAGTTGTTAAGCGAAATGAACCCCAAGTTAAGGACTCAAATGTTTTTTTTTTCTTTCTTGCTATTGTTTCTAACATATTTATAAGATATTTCTTTGTTGCTTTGTATGTCCCTCCCCCGTAGTATAACCTTTGTTTTCACTGTATTTGATGTTTGTATAATTTGTGGAGGGGAAGGGGAAAAACAAATTGTTTAAATAGGGATACAGGCAGATCTATTGCACCAATGAGATGTACAAGATCTTATGTTGAAAATGAACTATACATCTTTGGCGTGCGGGAGGTGAGGGGAAGATGGGAAGGGATGGGAAGAGGAAACAAAGGAGCAAAGGAGGAGGTAACAATGCTTGATAAGAAATGCACTCATTACCTTGACCCTGTAATTGTAATCCCCTGTATGGTATGTTCACAATTAAAAAAAAATCTCAAAAAAACAACAACAAAGAAAGGGTTGGCTCAGAAAGTCCCTGGTAAAGCATTTCCCTAGTATTTCACTAGTGGAGCATGCCACCATGATCCTCCTGAGGTAAGAAAGAATACACATTTCCAGCTAGCCTGGGCTTCAAAGAGAGACCTGGATTCCAAAGAAAGAAAGAAAGAAAAGAAAGAAAGGAAGAAAGAAAGAAAGAAAGAAAGAAAGAAAGAAAGAAAGAAAGAAAGAAAGAAAGAAGGAAGGAAGGAAGGAAGGAAGGAAGGAAGGAAGGAAGGAAGGAAGGAAGGAAGGAAGGAAGGAAAGAAAGAAAGAAAGAAAGAAAGAGAAAGAGAGAGAGAGACTGGAAAAGCAAAATGCAAGCTTGAATAGAAAATTATTAAGGAATGGATCAAAGGGAAGTGATCAGATCACAGTCAGAAGCTCTGTTGCATAGTGGCCAACTAGGTTATCAGAGGCTTCTTCAGAGCTAGTGCAAAATCCTTTCTGTCTCTAAAGACCAGAGGCTCAGAATAGTCCTGGGAATATGGAAAAGGGGAGCATGTTGATTTCCTAATGTGACCCAAACAATAATATGCCAATCCTGGGGTCAGAAGGAAAGTTCAGGAAGTAAGACAGGAAGTGGGACAGCTAGAGACTTACAACCAACATACTAGAACACTAGAAAGGCTCAAACTTAAAATACAAATTTCAAGTTTCAAAATACAAATGAACTGTCTTGCAGGTATATTAAAATGCAAAATCAAGGCTGCATACATTATAAACAAAAGTGTGTATGTGTGCACGTGTGTGTGTGTGTGTGTGTGTGTGTGTGTGTGTGAACCTATATTTGTATTTTAGGCCTCAGGCTTGTTAATATAACTGCTGTGCAATGCCTTGAGTCCCATTTTCTGATTTTCTGTTGGTTATATGAGAGACAGGGTTTCTCATCCACCTATGTTACACTTTCTGGTATCTGGGATAATGGGCACATGACCATCTCTTCCTTCAGAAGATCTTGTGAAGTCTTTCCTGCCCAGGCTCTCAATAATCTCAGCCTTCCAAGTGGCTAAGATTACAGGCATGAGACACCAGTTCCCTGCAAGATTATTTTTTTAATGTCTGGCCCTGGACAATTTTTAGATTGTACATTTGGATAATCAAATTTAGAAGGCCCATATATGTCAATCATTCTTTGACACTGGAGGGAATTTCAAATTTTTCAAATCTCCATCCTTTGCTTCCAACTCTTTCTTCATATACTTCTCAGCTATTATAATGTCCCAATTTATTCATTCTTTCATTTTGTTTTCCTATAGACCAAACTTTATGCCTTCTCCTTGGAGAATTCTGCTATTTGTGATATATACTTTATTTCATATACATTGGTCTTTCATCTCTAGGTTCACAAATCCTAAGGTGGAGACTGTTCAGCATCCAGTGGAGGATTCTATATGCATTCACTAAATGCTGGAAAAGATACCAAGGAATCTGATTCAGTTAATGATGTGGGTGGAGCCTTTGAGGTCAATACCATTCATTTGCATTCTAATAAAAGACATCAGTTTATCTTTTGCAGGTGATACAGACCACTTAATAAAAGACATCAGTTTATCTTTTGCAGGTGATACAGACCACTTAGACTATTTCATTATACTTTTCAATTTCCAAAGGAAATTGCAATATTGTTCTGACTCTTCCATATGGACGTTCTGATAGAATTGTATCACCTCTCCTTCATCACTATTCAACAATCCTCTGGTAGTTCTTTTTCCACTAGATATTTCCTCAATAAGAAGGAGCAGGAAAAAGAGGATAGTGAAAAGAATTACAATGTGTCTTGCTAGCCTAAGTTCCCTAAAAAAGTGATACTGTATATCTTTTGGGACATCCCTTCATGGACTTAGCATATTCTCTTCATTTTAGACATCATGCGAACACAATTTTCTGATGCTTAAAAGATCAAATGATTTTAGAAAAATTGCCAGGTTTCATCAGTTTTCCACTTCACCAGTAATATAAAAAGGTACTCTGTACCTAAACTAAGAGATACTGGTTCTTCTATCATCTTCAGCGCCATCTCAACAGTAGTCAATTATCTTTTTGCATGAGCTCATTGTCTGGGGTTATAGTGAAAGTAGGAAATTTGCAAGATGGAGAAAACTGACTAGAGGACTTGAGAAAAGAAAACAATGGAATTATACAGTATGACCCAGCCCTAGATCTGAGTCCAATTAATAGATGTAACATGTTTATTTCTGTTCAGACCATACTATGACTGGAGATAAGTTGTTAGCACCCCAGGATTTTCAGCTTTAGAAACCCAGGATGACACCTACAAGACATATCATTTTAGTGGCAGTCGGAGACACCGATTATTTTCAAATGACTTGTTGGCATTGGATATCAAGAGCATGCCTGAGTCAAAGTACATGAGGAGACTTGTCAGGAACATATTGAAGACCCATGGCTAGGAACCCCTGGCAGCAGGAGGAGCACTAAGCTGGTGACATAAACACCAAGCTAGCCTGAGTAAATACATGTTAATAGGCTCATTTGCATATCTTCATCAGTTATGAGGGTTGTGCAATGAAAATAAAAGTTGTAAATGCTCTGTTAAAATCATCTCACTTAAAGGAAAAGTGCTGACTTGTTTCAGTGGTTCCTATCTGTCATCTTTCATCATAATTGATAATCGCAATGAATAGTCTAAGGTAAATGCAAAATACCTCTTCCTGTCTCAAAGTGTTACCCTGGAGATGGCCAGAGTCTCAGCTTGGATTAATTTGCTTGAACACTCCCTCAGAAAAGACTTCATAAAGAACCATTTTGGTGCCATACTCTTAACTTGTTTCTTAAAGTGTTGATGTACACAACATGAATAAGCCTAGTAAAATGTTAATCATTGACCACTGTATTAAAAATATTGCATTAATTGCATTTACTGAAATTATCTGTATGTTAGATCTTTTTCTCAGTTTTATTCTACTCCTTACTAGCTGCTCATGAAGAGATTAAGTACTTTTATCACCATTCTATAGAGAAGATGAACATAGTTCACAAAAGCTTGCCAAAAGTACATTATAAGGAAAGGGCAGAAGAAGAATCAGAACACTTCTGTATGTCCTCATAATCCCATATTTTACCATTGCCTTCTGGATAATTTCATTTTCCATTAAAGGTTATAAAAATGGTATTAATGTACTAGATTTCCATATCCTATGTCTCCTAGAAAACCTTAACTCAAATTTCAAAACTTGTTTTATCTTAATTTCCTATGTAATTTTTAATCATTATTTAGTGGTTAAATTATTCTTGTAGTGCTTCCCATGCAATATCTAGAATCTTTTCATAAATTATAGAAACATATGTAATCAAAAATTCAGTGTTAATTTACATGTTCTTGTTTTTAACCATATAACTAAACCAATTAGAATGTAGACGTCTTTATATGCAATAGATAATCTGTGAAGCTCCACTACACGTGAGTATTTTTTTCTCTCGCTCTTTCTCTCAAGGCTGGCATTCTATTATTTGAGCCATAGCTCTACTTCCAGTTTTGGTTTTGGTTTTTTTGGTTAGTCGTAGGGCTCGAACTCAGGGCCTGGGCACTGTCCCTGAGCTCTTCAGCTCAAGCTCTGTCACTTGAGCCATAGTGCCATTTCTTTGAGATTTTTTAAAATATATATATTTGTATTGTAAAGATACTGTACAGAGGGTTTACAGTTACATGAGCAAAGTAATGAGTACATTTCCTGTCGAGCATTGTTACCTCCTCCTTTGTATTTCCCCTACCATTCCTTTCCTCCCCACGTCCTCCTCCCCCCACCTCCTGAAAAGTTGTAAAGTTCGTTTTCAACATAGCTTCTTGTACATATCATTGTTACAATGGGTCATCCTGTATCCTTATTTCAGCATTTTGTTATTTCCCTTCTCCTCCCCAAATTAGAAAAATGTATATACAAGATGCAGGACACCAGAATCAAATATGGTAACAACAGGGGTTGTACCATAGGGAAAGAACATACCAAGAAACAAACAAAAAAAAATCACATAATGCATTGTAAGTACATTAAAAAGAACAACAAGAAAGATAAAATCTCTTGTTTCCCTATCTTGGGGCTCATTTTGCTTAGCTCTTTGAGATTTTTTTAACTTATCTTTTGACTTTCTCATCATTAGCTGTCATTACCAAGAACGACACCACACATGCAATTTATAGTTAAAAACTCTGGACCAATAAACAAAGTTGGAGGCTACTTGGAAGTTCTATCAAATCCATAGAGTCATGGACAAAATTCCCTGGAAAACTTGCTTGTTGCCCTGGTTAGCAGACAACTCTAGTTCAGTTAAGAGAAAGGCATTTGTACCTTACCACATTACTATTTCCAGTATTTCAAAGCTGTCCACACATAATGCAAAGGGCATCTGCATTGGCCAGAATGAGCAGACTTCCATGTTGGTCATTGGGAGTTTTGTGTCATGGAGCATGGCTGCATACTTGTTCAGGTAAGTGTTCCGATCCAGTCCAGTTAGTACATGTGGACAAACAAGTCTCAAACAGCAAAGAAGCACAGTTGGGCATGGGTGGCTCATGCCTATAACCCTAGCTACTCAGGAAGTAGAGATCTGAGGATTGTGGTTCAAAGCCAGCCCAGGCCAAGGAAAAGTCCATGAGACTCTTATTTCCAATTAACCACCAGAAAACCAGATGTGGCACTGTGGCTCAAGTGGTAGAGCCCTAGCCTTGAGCTGAAGAGCTCAGGGACAGCCCCTAGGCCCAGAGTTCAAGCCCTTGACCAGAAAGAAAGAAAAAGAAAGAAAGAAAGAAAGAAAGAAAGAAAGAAAGAAAGAAAGAAAGAAAGAAAGAAAGAAAGAAAGAAAGAAAGAAAGAAAGAAAGAAGGAAAGAAAGAAGGAAAGAAAGAAGGAAAGAAAGAAGGAAAGAAAGAAGGAAAGAGAGAGAGAAAGAGAAAGAGAGAGAAAGAAAGAAAGAACAAAAGAAAGAAAGAAAGAAAGAAAGAAAGAAAGAAAGAAAGAAAGAAAGAAAGAAAGAGAAAGAAGAGCAAGAAGAGAGTTCATTATGATGAATAGGCTGAGAAATAAACCTCTTATTCCTAAAATTTAAAATATGCATTCTTCACTCTGACAAGTTTTGACCAATAAAATACAAGTTCACGAACCTTTTCTTCCTTCTTGTAAATTGAGATGTGTTATTGGCCGAAAATTTAGAAAATACAAATGAAACAAAAAGAAGAAAAAGCAATGTTAAATTAAAAAAAAAAGTAATTAATATGATTGTGGTGAAACCAGAAAGAGAATTGGGAGCATTTGGCTTAAAGAGAGCAGAGTGCCTTCGAGAGCTCAATCCCAGGCACCTGGCCTCATGCTCACCCTGTTAACTTTGGTTTCCTATTCCGGTTCTGTATGGGGCATGTCTATAAGGAAAATAAAGATAATAGTCTGAAAATATTAATAAGTCTTCCATTCTATTTCTAGTCAACAAATGGCAGGTGCATGGATCCTTAGCAACTCAGTTTGGGGTCACTTGCTTATTCCTGGACCAGCCACTGTAGTTTCCTCTCTACGCCACATCTACAAGCCTCGCTCTCTTCTGTGGCCAGATGTTAAAAGAGATCCATTATTGAAGGTCCTTCTCTGAAATTTGTCTAATGAAGCTAGGTGTGAAGACTTCTTATTTTCTCTGGCCATATGCTCTCAAACCATCCACAGATTTATCCCATACAGGGCCAGGATATGAAAATAAAGTGAATCGAGGAAATAAGATTTGGACAGAGAGAAGCTGGAGGTGATTCTGACCCGCAGCCCTCACGGCATGAGAGCCACATGGCATGAGATGGTTGAACAGCTCTTCTGAGCATGCCAAACGATAAATACTCCCTCAAGTATGTTCAATTAGCAATGCAATGATACTAAACAGATCTTCCTCATTTATGTAAGCCTACATTCCAATAAAAATCTCTCTACCTCTCTGCCTCTCTGTCTCTGTCTCTCTGTCTGTCTCTGTCTGTCTGTCTCTCTCTCTTTCACACACACACACACACACACACACACACACACACACACACACACACACACACACACACACACACCCTTTCCAAACAGAAAATATGGTACATTTGATATGGTAAATACTCCTTACTTAAAATATTAAGCTGCAAATCAAGGAGATAATGTGGAGAAAAAAACTACAGGGATTCGGTGAAGCCAAATCGAGTTGGGTTGAAAGTTGTCATACTGAGAGAGTGTACACAGGCAACCATGGTTGTTCCAATGTGACATGTTTACTGACCATGTAGACTCTGGCCAGGTTGTGTTCTAGAAAGAAACACTGATCCCAATAGGAAGAGTGCTCTCAGACTTCAGGCCAGAAGAACACTATACTCAGTGTTTTTCCCAATAAAGGGTAAACCCTGTAGCCAGAGGTCCAGGAAAGTCAGTCACTAGTCAGACAAGGTTCTGGAGTTAGGGATAGCTCAGAGATTAGAAGTCAATGGAGAAAGTAACAAGCCAGGAGAGCAACACAGAATGTGTTACCAGAAACCATGGAAAGAGAAGCTTTTTATTTGGAATATTTGCATGTTACTATATGCATTAAGCTATCAAGGGGAATTTATTAGAATCAAGCACAAACCTGTTGTAAAATTTTCTCAAAATGAAAAGTTGAAGGTTGTTCTTATATCTTTCCTCTGTATTGTGGCAGAAGTCTTCTGTGTGTGTGTGTGTGTGAGTGTGAGTGTGTGTGTGTGTGTGTGTGTGTGTGTGTTGTGTGTGTGTGTGTGTGTGTGTATCAAGGCAACAGGACAGGAGGAAGAAGGTAGAGCAGTACATGGATTAAACATCAGCACAAAAATGTCTGGCCTTGAGCCGTTTGCACCTGGTAGAGAGTGTCAAAAAGAAAAAAAGAAAAAAAAAACAAAAAACAAACCCTACATTTATCCCTGAGGCCTTGCAAATGTCTGTTAATTCTTTCAGCAAATATTTATTGAGTATCCATTACCTGTCAGACAGTTTGCTAGGGACATAAAAAACAGAGAAGACAGTCTCTTCCCTTGAGGACTTTGCAATACCAAGGTGAGGCCAGCAAATAGATACATACATGAGTAAAGTTCTAATCAAGGCATAAATTACTAAGAAAACATGCATGAGAGAGCCCTGACAAAGTGAGTAGGGGGGCAGAAACAAGCGATAATGACCTAAGATGCATACAACCTAGGCCAACTCAAAGATTGGATTTGAGATTACAAAACATTAAGGAAATCATGTCCAAACACATTTCTTATAAATGTTGGATACTTCCTGATTTGGGATGGGCCAGAAATAGCAAGATGAAACAAATTTGGTGTATTCTGCTGAAACCAGGAAGTAACGAGTGCCATGGTAATGAGACCTAGAGAAAATTAATAACAACAATAATAGGAATTGTAATTCATAATAATCATAATGACAATAACATGTAACAGATTTCATGGGGGTGGGCATAGCTTGGTGATAGACTGTTTGCTTACTGTGTACAAAAACCTATGTTCAGTTCCCAGCAACACATACACAATAATTTGATAGATGAAAATGATGCTGAATTTGGAACAAGACATAGATAAGAGATAGGCATGTTGTTCTTTTTAGAGGTATCAATTCAGGTGATGTGATGTTCATTCCCTTCGATCCCGAGATCTTCCAAAAAATAAGTCAGAGTCCGAATTTGTCCCTTATTCAGCAATACAAAGAACTTTAAAAAATTTCTTCCAGTTGTCCTCTCTCTCTCTTTCTCTCTCTCTTTCTCTCTCTCTTTCTCCTCTTTCTCCCCCTCTCCCCCTTCCCCTTCTCTCTTTTTTTCCCTCTTCTCCCCCTCCATGACTTCCTTTAAGTCTTTGATCGTTTGAAAGGAATGTGTGGGTGGTGTATAACCTTTAGAGATGTTTTTCTGACAAATTACTAGAGGGAAGTTTTCTTCTCCCCACCCCCTCCACCTTGCCCTAACTTCTGCACAAAACCACATCTCCTAGAATTGTTCAGAGCTGTTCAGAAGTGCCTTTGAAAAGACTCCACTGCAGAGAGGAAGGGAGTCTAGACTGTGAAACCAGACAGCACCCCCTCAAAACCAGATTTTCGTGGCCCCAAACAATCGCATCTCTTTATGTGGGATGATGCCTCATAGTTGGTGAGTCATATTACTACATGTATTTTTAGCCTACGAATTAAGTAATAATAAATTTAAAAACCAGTTCATCTCTTTAGAGTCTCAGAAGGAATGAAGTGAATAGCCAAAGGGATATTTGAAAATCAGCAACATTGCTATTATGAGAGAGCAAGCTAAATGCAACAAATCAACCTAAGATAAGTGAGTTTACTCAAAAGACCTGGATCTGTGTAAATTCTCTATCTGAGCCATGACATATTTCATATGTGGCTTCTCCCTGAAAGCCATCAATACAATTTGCTGCAGAATAAGTAATAATGACTGCCAAGGAGACAGTTGGTTCTTATTTAATTCATCTATCCATATCTCATTTTTAGTGTGAATATAGAAATGACATTCTCTAAGTTTTTTTAACTACTGAAAAATTAAAATTATCCTTATAAAATATAGTTATTAAATTCACAGTTACTACCATGTTAGGTAGTAAAAGAAGAGTTAAAGGCGGTAACTGAGTAACTCATTATTTGGTACCCTGAGTCATCATCTAGTGACCTGAGTTGTGCAAGAGTTCCTCATTTTAGGACATCAGAATCACTCAAGCAGGTGTGAATTGCTTCCCAGAATGAGTTCCTCTGGGAGGAACAGGAATCTAGTGAGAAACCTGGCCAGCTGGAAACAGGAAGTTCAACAATGGGGTGAAAGTAAACTAAAGACATTTGATAGTACATTATAAGTACATTAAAAACAACAGCAAGAAAAATAAAACCTCTTGTGTCCCTGTCTTGGGGTTCATTTCACTTAGCATCATCTTATATGGTCATATGTACGTAGCTTTTGACCTTTTCTGCTTGTTCTAGACATACACTAGTTATTGCAGATAAGACAATGGGACCTATGCTTCTTCGGGCCTGGCTTACTTCACTTATTATAATTTTTTCCAAGACTTTTCATTTCCTAACAAATGGGGCAGTGTCACTCTTTCTGATAGAGGCATAGAATTCCATTATATATATATATATATATATATATATATATAATATTCCATTATATATATCACATTTTCTTGATCCATTTATGATTTAGAATTTTTTTTATTTTTTATTTTATTTAAATTTTTTCAACTAAGTATCTTTCATTGTTGACTTTTGTTTCTCATTGACTTTTTATGCATTCTTGTTTATTTTATTTATTGACATTGTCTAAGGTTTAGAAGAGTTCTAAGGTACAGAAGCATTAAAAACAAAATGGATTCTGAGTGAATCAGAATACATCCCATTACAAAGCTTGGAAGATACTATGAAAAAGGAGAGGTTTCACCTATGGTTAAATCAGCTGTAAGCATCAAACAGTGCTTATGCCCTGAACAACCACTATAGATCAGAAAGAAACCCATTGTCTTAGTCCATTGCTGTAACAAAAATTAACAGAAGTTCAAGAATAACAAAGCCAGGTGCCAGTGGCTCATGCCTGTAATCCTAGCTACTTGATCTGAGGATCATGGTTCAAAGCCAGCCCAGGCAGGAAAGTCCATGAGACTCTTATCTCCAATAAGCCACCAGAAAACCGGAAGTGGTGCTCTGGCTCAAGTGTTAGAGCACTGGCTTTGAGCTGAAGAGCTGAAGGAGAGCACCCAGGCCCAGAGTTCAAGCCCCATTACTGACAAAACAAACAAACATTAACAAATACTTCTCACAGTTCTATAGATTGAGAAATGTAAAATCAAGACCACTTATTCCCTGGATCCTCACATGGCAGAAGGGCCATGTGAGGGATGACTCTGGCATCCCTTTTATGAAAGTATTAGCCCTATTTATTAGGGTTCCACCTTCAGGATCTAATCACTTCCCAAAGGCCCCATTTCCAAAGCACATCATATCTGGGATTAAGTTTCAACATAGGAATTTGTGGGGGTGGTGCAAGCTGGCTTCTATCCAGCATGCTCTTTGCTAAGGGAAGGATTGAGTAAAATGATGGGAGATTCAAATGGACCTCTATACAGGATGAATAGAATTCCTCTTTGTTAGCTGGACTTGAAAAGTCTGGAAAATGCTTTGGTAGGTATTACACTATCTAAGATAGGCTCAGTTCAATAGGACTTTAGATTAATTCAGACTCAGTACCCTCAGAAAAGAGGCATTAAACTCCACTAAGCTGACTAAACCCCACCAGGAATACTTGTACCATTTCTGAATTTAAAAGGAGAGTCAGTGCCAGTAGCTCACACCTGTAATCCTAGCTACTCAAGTCTGATATCTGAGATCATGGTTCAAAGCTAGACTGAGCAGGAAAGTCCATGAGAATCTTGTACAATAAACTACCCCGAAAAACCCAGAAGGGGCGCTGTGGCTCAAGTAGTAGAACATTAGCCTTGAGCACAAAGAGGCTCAGGGACCAATTCAGGCTACAATTTTGAGTTAATCTTAACTTTTCCACTCACTCTCTTCATCAATTAAAAATAACACTAGCACATCCCACAGGTTTGTTGTGATTAGTGAGTGGATCATTTAACAAACCTCCATCACTCTTAGTTTTCACAATTGCATTGAATCTAGATAATACCCAGGGTGTTATTTACTGTCATTATTTTCCATAAACCTTTCAAAAGAAAACTGGGGACCTTATCATAATTACCACTTACCATAAATAGCAAACAGCACACATATAAATATTTATCTTGTGAATCTAGGGGAATCCCATTTCTTTTAACCTGTCCAAATAGCTTATTTCTGTTGTCCTGAAGGAATTATTAGTAACAGGTCTATCATTCACATTGGTGATCCAGTCTAGAAAGTGATGGAGTCACCTAAAACTACCTGTGTGCCTCCAGGGGTGCACAAACTATCAGGAAAAGAGATTCACATGTAACACATGTCTCACAACCACCTGGCACATGGGAAGTCCTCAGACCACAGCAATGATCTCAGTTCCAGGACACAAGGTATTATGGATCATAATATCCTCTCATATAGTATTGAATAGCACATTTCTGCCTTGAATCACAAAATTTTGAGTCACAAAATTTTGTTCTAAGTAAACAGTGTTCATGGGAACATACTAAACAACAACCCCCCCAAATGCCAAAAAGACCTCAGAGTTTAACCAAAGCAGATGAAAGAAAAGATGAGCCCTTCAAAAGGTCAAAGAAAAAAATTAAGTATCTAGAATTCTACGCATTTGCTCTCTGAGGCTTTGTGAAATCTACATTAGGGGTGAAGTGCCTTTCCCCTTCTGTTGTATCGAAAGTGGTTTCAACTCTTCTGATGTGTTAGATGTGTTATTATCTAAATCAATTGGAATATTTCCTTTGTCTGTTTCTTAGTTGGTGCTGAAGCAAAGAAAGAAAGAGGGTCCAGAAAGAAGGGACTTCCTCGCTACTAACCTGCAGTTCTAAATGCTGTGCTGTCTACACACTGGAACAGTGGGTTTTTTAAACAAGTATCAGCACTTTGTGAAGTGGGTGGGAGAAAAGATCCTGCAAAATGCACTGCATTGTAAACGAGGATGTTAGATACAAGTGAACGTTTCATTGTTTTCTTTGGGGAAAATGAGTGAAGCTTTAGCTGAAGTTGGTTCTAAGCAAAATTTGTGGGACAAAGAAGATAGATTTTATCCTGTACATTTTCATCTGTTCATTGTTAAATCTCACTTATCATATAGTCACAATAACGCCAGTAATTTCATGTTGCCCTTTTTGGAAGTATTTAAATGGTAAAGGAGTATCTGAGCTCCAAACTGGTGGAGAAATTCAATATAATACTAATAAAATGTTCCCAAACACGTCTTAGTCAAAACTGAAAAGCTGACTCCAAGAGTGTATGGAAATGCACATGATTTAGAATTGCAAATGCAATTTTAAGGTGAAAGAATGGAGTACTTGATTTTAAAAATTTACTATAAAGCTATCTAACCAACTAATGTAATAGTAGCAGAAGAATAGAGTCTCAGAGAAAGGGCCAGAAAATCCAGACATAAGGCACATATATTATCGTTTTATTTTATTAAGGTCTTCTTTTTTAATACATTTTAATTGATGAAAAAATTGTATATATTTCTGCTGTATAACATGATTTTCTGATAGTCATTTATAATGGTTCAATGAAGCTTATTGTGCTAGTGAAAATTATAGCAAAAAATATATTCATCAGAAGAAGAGGACAAACTATAGAATTGGAGGAAATACTTATAAATGATTCATCTAACAGAGGATTGAAATCCAAACTCTATGAGGAGTACAACAGCAAAAAAAATCAACCCAATAATCTGGTTTTAAAAGCACAAATGACTTGATACTTCACACCATACATTTTTCAAAAGAGGATATACAAATGGCCAAGTATATGACAAAATGTAAAGCTTTCTGGAAATGCAAATCAAACATAATGAGATATTATCTGGTTCCAGTTAGAATGGCTGTAATCAAAAAGAGAAAACAGTACAAATCCTGGTGAGGATGTGGACACAAGAAGGAACTTTTGCACACTGTGGGTGTGAATATAAACTATTAGAACCATTATGGAAAACAATATGAAAGTTACTCAAAAAAAGAAAGGAAAAATAGAAATAGAATTACCAAATGAAATAGCAATCCCACTATTGAGTATACAGCCAAAGGGAGGAATTCAGAATATCAAATATAAACTTCCCACTCCCACATTCAGTGAAGCACTGCTCAGAATAGCTATAAACTAGAACAACTTGGTATTTGTAAGGTAAAAAATTAAATAAAACAACTCTTGACTCTTAACCAAAAAAAAAAAGATGAAAAATTTTTACAGATCTTCTTCCTAAGTATAGAAATTAAGCCATATAACTTATAGATGAAATTATAAAAGAAAATCTTTATACTAATGGGAAAACTAGTTTTTCTCTAAGTTAAATACACACACATATATGCATACATACACACTATAAAACAGAAAAGACAAAGCTAAGCCATAAAAAAATGAGCCTTCAATATGACTGGTCAATTAGCAAATTAAAAGACATTCAACATCATTAGACATTGAAGAAAGATAAATTAAAACCATAATAAGATAGCACTGCAAGTCCAGTAAATTGGTTAATAACAAGTGTGCAACAACAGAAATTATGATACACTCTAGCTGAGAACAATGGTGTTTTTTCTTCCCTGGTGTTTTAACAGCAACAATTCGATGTACAGGGAGTGCTCATTTGACATGTTCATATATGCATACAATAGTCCTTGATTAGACTCACCCCTCCATCACTATGATATAATTGTTTTTTTTTTCTTTTCTATAATTGCTTTTTAAAAACACTTGTTAAAAGTTAAACCTCTTGTATGTCAGAGCCATATGACTCTTAGAATTTTTTTTCTCTAGAGAAATAAAAGCATGTTACACAAAGACCTGAACCACCATATTGTTTAATAGATACAGAAATAAGTAAAATACTACCAGACCATACAAAAAGCCACAGACACAACAACATGATGGAAACTCAATATCATTTGGTTGCATTAAAAAAAAATCTAAGTAAGGGCTATACACGTGGCTCAAGTAATAGAGTGCCTGCCTAGCAAGCATTAGGCCTGAGTTTAAACCCCAGTTACAACCTCCTCAAAAAATAGTTTAAAAAGAGCACATCATTTATGAATTCATTTACCCAACTTTTTTTTAAAGTTCAAACCAATTTGGAAGGCAAACTATTAGTTTGGAAGTAGAGAGACTAGTCTACAATAGGGAATAAGGAATCACTGAGTCTGGTAAAAATGTTCCACATCTTAATTTTGGTGATAGTGGATGTTCAAACTTTCTAGAATTGAGTCAGTTGAGAGGGCTCAAGCCTTTAATCATAGCTAGTTAGCAGGCAGAGCTTGAGGGACTGAGTTCAAGGCTAACCCAGGCAAAAAGAAGTTCATGGAACTTCCTCTCAACCAATGTCTGGGCAAAGTGGTAAACACCACTGTCATCCTCAGTACATGAGGAAGAATAAATAAGAGAGATCCTACCTAGAAAATAATGCAAAAAAGGCCAGAAGCATGTTGTAAGTGGAAGTCTGCCCAGTAAAGATGAGGTCCTGAGTTCAATCTCAAGTACCACCCAAACAATTATATTTAGGATTGCTCAATTTAAACAGATATAGTTTACATAAATGTAGTACATAAAGGATATGTAAGTATGGTTGATTTAAAAGACTAGAAAAACAGATGATCATAAAAAGATATCAGAGATTTCTTATTCCTGTATGTATTTACTATATAACTTACATTCATTCATTTCCATGTGTATTTATTTGCTTTTTTTTCAATAAAAATAGAATTTCTGACCCAAGTATGAAGTTTATGTTACCCAAAATAAATAATGAGTGGTCTCTGTATTGGTGGAATTCACATTGTCTTTAAGCATGTGAATATGTAGTATGTAATGCATTTACAACACGGTTCATCCCAACATAGGGAAGGACAAAGCATTGTATGAGCAAAGTTGAGGCAGAGATTTGTTCTCCCTGAATTGACAATGCAGAAGAAGAGAAGTGAGGCTTACAAAACCAGAACCAGCAGAGGTCAAGTCGACAAATACGGGAGACTTTGAACAGGATCTATAGGGTGATAGGTGAGCACCCCAGATTCAACATGGAGAATGGAAAAATAATATGGAGTTGCAAATGTACAGTTATGCCTTATTATTTGTGGGGTTTGATTCCAGATCTTGTTCCCTACAGATAGTTAAATGGATGGATGCTCAGATTGATAGATTATATCTTTGCATATCATCTATGCACATTTTCCCTTTTCTGTGTTTACTCAATTATCTCTCAATTGCCTGTGACAGGCAATACCATGTAAATGCTCAATAGGTTTTATACTACATTGTTCAGGGTTTGGTGACAGGGGAAAAAAACACATCTGTTCATATGCAGTGCAGATAAAATCTATTTTGCAGTGGAGAGGGATTGAGACAAGATCTCACTATGCAGTTCAGGTTGACCTTGAACTTCTGATCCTCCTGCCTGGCTTCCTGAATGCTTAAGGACAAGCATGAATCACCACAGCCAGCAGATTACTTGAGAGCATCACAAAGGACAATAATTCTTTTAAATGTACACAACAATCTATTTCTGGTCAACAAAGGTTGCCTATGGTTATCCCTCTGTAACAATATCCCCTATAAATCAAGTGACCTGGCCCCTCTTTGCAGCTCTACTCTCCCATACACTACTGCACACTGGCTTAGAAATCTGCAGCTGACTGGCTGAAAAGAGAATATCAAATTTTGTGCCATATGAAAATAAATATTTGCAGGGCTGGGAAGGTGGCTCAGTGGTAGAGTGCTTGCCTTGCATGCATGAGGCCCTGAGTTCAATTCCTCAGCACCACATAAGCAGAAAAAGCCGGAAGTGGCGCTGTGGCTCAAATGGTGGAGTGCCAGCTTTGAGATGAAGAACTCAGGGATAGCACCAAGGTCCAGAGTTCAGGCCCACAACTGACAATAAATAAATAAATAAATAAATAAATAAATAAATAACATATTTGCATAAAGGAGCTGCAACAAAAGCTTTGTGGAATCATCTGTGAGTAGAAAAGAAACAGCAACTCTATCAGATAAAGCTTCTAGCTTTATCTGAAGTGATTAAGGAAAATTAAAGGTTTATTTTTCAGAAAATAGTCAGATTTTCAAGATTTTTGTTTGTTTTGTTTTGTTATTCCATTCATGATGCTTGAATTCAGGGCCTAAGCACTGTTCCCGAGCTCTTTTGCTCAAGGCTACTGCTCTATCACTTTGAGCCACAGTACCACTTCAGTTTTCTGGTGATTAATTGGAGATAAAAGTCTTGTAGTCTTTCCTCCTAGGTTCATAGTGAACCAAGATCCTCAAATCCCTGCCTCCTGAGTAGTTAGGATTATAGGTGTGAACCACCAGCGCTCTGCTACAAAAATATTTATTCTAATGAAATTTCCAAATCAAATTCACATTTTGGTTAGCAAGTTAAATATTTTCTTTGTCTTCATTAGAGGTGTTGATGCCAAATAATGCATAAAGCCTATTCTAGATCTTTGTTGGTGGTGGTGGTGATGGTTGTGGACTTATCAACCCAGGCTGGCTTTGGACCAAGATCCCCAGATCTCAGCCTCGTGAGTAGCTAGAATTGTAGCTTGAGCCAATAGCGCCCAGCTCTACTGTAGATCTTGACAGGTTGATATTGACTTTGATTTCATATTTCACAACTTTTTTCTACCCCAGTTTACAAGTATGAGAGGTGTGTGGATTTGGAAGTGTGGAAATGCATACAAACTTAAAAGGTCTTCCCCATTTTGAGGTAGAGTCATCTTGAAAGGAATCTTCAAGCTCAGTGTAGTAAGCTTGAAAATAACAGTTTAAATTTTGTTCTTCATAATATATAATAAACTATGACTTTGTACTCTAGTGTAGTTGCTGGACAGTTCAAGTTTGTCATTTGGTAGCTAGTTATTTGGCAGTTATCAGAAAATCTGACTTTAAATTGTATAGGAAAACATACACAGGTCCTAAAGTACAAAAATTCTAGTTGATATACATAGAAATTAGCCACTATACTTACAGAAAATGATGTACCTTTTATTTTACTTTTTAATGTTTACTTAATTCTTAGAGATTTACAATATTTACTTTTTGATAGTTATTTTATTTCTATAAGACATATGAATTAAAGTCACACAATTGTTGGGTTTATTATCAATGTAATTTTATACAGACACACACATATACATATAGAAACAGACAGGAAAGCCTAATGTGCTCATAAATAACTATGTATGTGTCCTTCCAGTCATAGAACAAATAGACAACCACTGGTATAAAATGTAACAATTTGAATGGAGTAAATTGGATTTAAGTGTAAGGAACTTCTTTTGATTCATTTTAATCTTTTACCAAACTTTTACCAAGAGTTAGCTCTTACTAGAAACTATAATGACTATTAAAAGAGGACATCCAATCTGTTAGTTTATAAAAATGTATAATTTGAAAGCACAGACCATATGCATGACAAGTAAACAATACATATACTTCACATAAGATGAACCTGAGAAGATGAGAAGAAAGAAACAGTACAGAGAGATCAGTACACTATGAAGTTATACACATTTCCTTGGTTCACTCTTAAGACACAGGAAATACTTTCTTAAAAAAAATCCTACATCATAAGTCTTAGTAATATTGGCATTATAGCAATTCTGAAATGGGTAGTGAGGTTTAATTTAGGTTTTGGAGTAAGTTATGGCTTCTAGTAACCATAAAGTTTAACACAGGAAAGGGAGTCTTTTAAAGACATGTTGAGGATGATTGCAACACTAGACACTTCTCCATAGTTTTCATGATCACCAGGGAGAGCCTTTGGAGATTCTATTTTATTGACAGGTCCCTTTGGCAAAATGTAGTCAATGATGGGCAAACAAAAACTCATGCTAAGGATGGGGTGGGGAAATGCGTGTGCACACACCACATGTGTGTGATTAATAACTATATTGTGAATTTTAAACCAGTGCTATCAAAAAAGATACAATTCATAATCCTACTTTTTTAACTGAAACTGCACTCACAGCTCCTTCTAGCTCTCTTTCTTCCCATTGTGTATCAGGATCTGTGCTGGTAGTCTGGGCGGGGGGAGGGTAAGCTGCCTATCATTTGGGGTCATGGATTTTGTCATATGGAGCCAGAGCTGTTCTGAGAATGAGGCGACAGTGTTGCTCTAACTGGCTCCCTGGTTGTTCTCTAGCTGGGATTATTGCTCCTCCCGGGAAAGCCTCATGACACATGGCTTGACTGATTTACCACAAGCAGTCCCTGCTTAATGTGGAGATGGTTGGGTTCCATTTTCCTGTGCTGCTGTGCTTGCAGAAGTTTGGCTAGTGAGTGTGAGTAGAAGTCAACTGGGAGGAGTAATCAATGCTTCTTGAGAGTCGCCCTCATACGTGACCCAAGAGACCACTAGCAAAGCACCTGTGGGCCTTGCGTATTCTCTTTAACTCTCTCCTCAGATATCATGTATGAGGACAATCTTCAAAGTCTGACTTCTGTGTCTCCTAAGTGCACAGGTAGTAACCTCAGTATTTCTTGATTCCTACCAGAAAATTCCACTTGGATAGGCGCATCTGGATTCAACCTGAATATATGTACAATTAAATCCTCCCTGATAAAAAAAAAAGAAAAACCAAGTCATTTTCCTGACTTTTATCTTCCTGTGAGATTCTGATCTGGACTTACAACCACTGGGAAATCAGTCCTCAAAATAACACGAGACAGAAGAAAAGGAAATAATTGGGGAGGAGTCTGAGGTAACATTGTCAATATGAAATTTATAGTATAAGAATTTTCTCTGCCCAGTAGATAACATGTTCATACTAGACAACACTCCAGATTTATATATTAATTTAAGGCAATTTATATTTTGGGTCCGGTCATGGGGATTGAACTCTGGGCCTGGGAACTGTCCCTCAGCTCTTCAGCTCAAGGCTAGCGCTCTACCACTTGAGCCATAGCGCCACTTCTGGCTTTTTTCTTTTTGCTTATGTGGTGCTGAGGAATCGAACCCAGGGCCTCAGGCATGCAAGGCAAGCACTCTACCACTGAGCCACCTTCCCAGCCCAATTTAAGGCAATTTAAAACACTGTCTTTGGTGTTGTTTTTTTTTTTTCAAATTTCTGCATTATCTGCACTGGTGACAAAGTAAAATGATGACAGACTCACACAAATGTGAGCATGAAGGAATAACTGCCCCTGGCTGCTAGTGTTTCCGCCTGCCTATGCTACTCCAGAGGATGATGGTTAGGGTTCCAAGCCAATCAGACCATCAAATGCAAACAAGTCTTTCAGATGGCTTCAGTGAAAAGAAGCTGGGAGTTATAAGACACGATTTCATCCTATCACAGGAATCCTGAAATAGGTGGATCACAGTCCTAATGCATTTCTGAGCAGGAAGCAAGACGCTATCTCAACCATAACCAGTGCAAATATGGGCTGGAGTTGTCTCAAGGTAGACTACCTGCCTAGCAAGTACAAGGCACTGAGTTCAAATTTCCCAATAGTACTTTGCAGTAAAACATCCCAAGACTAAATATCGATGTTATAAATGTCTTGTCAGGCATTGCATGATAGAGACAAAAAATATCGATCATAGTTTATTAACATGAATAATTTTGACCAACAAAACTTCTTTAATTAGTCAGTCCTGCTAATTACTTCACATAATCTTTGCTCAAAAAGCAGACATCCATACGGATGGTTCTAATTCACTGCACACAAGATATTAAGAGAATTGAGTCAGGAGTCCTAGATGACAAGAGTTGGATTTGCCTGATACCTGTGGCAATGATGCACATGCACCCTCCAAATCTCCCCCGCCATCAACATCTTTTCCTCATTTATCTTCCAATACCACTGATTTCTAAGAGGCCCATGAGGGTGCTTTATTCCTCAAGCAGCAAGCAGTCCCTTGTGTCTTCATGTGTTGCATGAAATCTATATCAGATTGAGAAGAAAGCCAAATTGCCTGCTGTCTCTAGCCTCAATTATTTCAGTATTCTATGACTTCGTTTTGCCAAAACGACTACCTCCACCTTCAAGAGGGAAAGCATGTAACCAAGGTACGGTGTGTCATACCTTGTAGCCCCAGCGCTTGAGTGGCCCAAGCAGAAAGGATCCCAAATCTGAGGATGGCCTAAGCTCCACAAGGAGACCCGGTGCATAATACGATCTATAGCCGCCATTGCACTTAGCTGCCGTATGCGGCGCAGATTCAATGTTAGTTCTCAACCTCCTGCTCAGAGCTGCCATTCTGGTCCAAGAATTAGCTGGAGCATGCCCAGTCCTTCACAGGAGGACTATTGCACATCATTTCTACCCAGCTCAGCTTGGGTAGAGAATGTGCCGTGCACAGGCTCCCCAGGGTTTCAGTGCCCTGTTTTTTCAGGCCCTAACAAAGTGTTTTCCACCATTCATTCAGAAAAGGTTCAAACCTCTGTCATAGTGGACCTGAAGCTACTACCTCTCTTCTCGGGCGTGTTTCCTGTCACCTATGAGTCTGCGTTTCTCTTTCTCTCCCAGTCTTCTCCTTTCTAGCAATGGTTATTTATTGCCTATCAGCATCTCAAGATCTCAACCTTCCAAAGGAGCCTGCATGTCTTTCGTCGGTACAGAAAGGACCCAGATCTTAGACACATCAATCTCTGCTTAGTTTGCCATATTGGATAATTTTCATTCCTTTGTAATATGCAGCCTTATCTCAAAAAACAAATTTGAGGTGTTCTCCCCACCACACAGAAAAAGCAATACCAACAACAAAAATAATACATTAATTAAATAAGTTAATTTCTAAATGGGTCACAATGCCACAGCAATACAAGAGTATCTGAATGTTGGTTTCTAAATGGGTCATGCTGCTGCTGAGATCAAAGGTGTGTGTGTGTGTGTGTGTGTGTGTGTGTGTGTGTGTGTGTGTGTGTGTGTGTGTGTGTGTGTGTATGTGTATGTGTGTGTGTGTGTGTGAGAGAGAGAGAGAGACAGAAAGACAGAGACAGAGAGATACAGAGACAGACAGAGAGAGAGAGAGAGAGAGAGAGAGAGAGAGAGAGAGAGAGAGAGAGAGAGAGAGAGAGAGAGAAGCTAACAAAACTAAATTTCAGGGATAGAGTTTAGGCCTTATATCTAGGAAAGTACTAGAAGAGGATCACGATGTGCAATGACCATATAAAATGAAGGTAATTGAAATGAACTCCAACATATGGAAACAAGAGGTTTTTTTGTTGCTGCTGTTGTTGCTTTTAATGTACTGTGTGAAATTATTTCTTTTTTCTTTCATTTTTCTTTTTCCTTTGGTTTATCCCCTGTTGTCACTGTTTTTGATTTTGGTACATTGTGGCTTGTAGATACGTTTATCTGATTTGGGGAATAACAAAATGATGACACAAAGGACAAAGGGTGAACCAATGCAATGTGATACTCACAAGACAGTATGTTGGATATGAATTTTATAGCTTGGGGGGGAGGAGTTTGGGAGGGAAGGAAAGTGGGAGAAAAATGTGAGAGGGGATACCAATGTTCAAAAAGAAATGTACTCATTACCTTTCTTGTATAACTGTAACCCCTCTGTACATCACCTTTACAATAAAATAAAATTTAAAAATTGATTAATTAATTTAAAAAATTTACTCTAGGTAAAGGAAGCTGGGCTGAAGAACAGGACTCATCAACAAGATTGAGGGTCAAAGGATATTAGGGGTTTGGTTTGTGTTAAGATGATGATTCTGCATCCAAGGGAAGGAAAACATATTATATATATATATATATATATATATATATATATATATATATATATATATATATATATATATATATATATATATTGGGGGGTTGGTCACGGGGCTTGAACTCTGGGCTTGGGCACTGTCCCTCAGCTCTTCAGCTCAAGGCAAGCATTCTACTGCTTGAGCCACAGCACCACTTCTGGTTTTCTAGTGGTTTATTGGATCTCAGCCTCCTTAATAGCTAGGATTATAGGTGTGAGCCACCGGTGCCTGGCTTGTGTTATATTTTTGCATCTTGAGTGTGGAACAAAACCAGCATGACTGGAGAAAAAGGTTTTAGCCATAGTGCTTAGGAAATTCTGTTATAGAAATAAAACACAGAGAAGATGATAACATTTTCCTACAGCAGAAGTGAAGATAAGCCCCACCTCCAAGAAGGGACAGTAATATGCAGTGGGCAGTCAGTGGCTATATGAGGCACAGGCAGTAAAGTACATTGGCTGCTAGTGCACCATTATGAAGAAGCTCCAAATAATGGTTGGCCAACTCTGAGTTGTGAAGATATGGTCTTCTGCTTTTAGCCCAGGCCAGCCTTGGACAGCAATCCTCCTATATCCCCTTTCTAAGTAGCCAGGATCACACACATGTGCCACCATACCCATTTTGTTTTTGAAATAGGGTCTTGTTAACTCTTATCCTAGCTAGGCTGGGACTGTGATTTCTACCTCTCATGTAGCTGGGATTACAGATATATTCCCCACCCGTCCCCCTTCCCCCCAGCCTAGCCCTGATGAGATCATTTTTACAGCTTTAAATATCTGTAATATAGACATTAAACAAACTTTTATTTTTTTAATTTCCACCATTATATTCTACCTTAAAATTCATTTAGTACTAAATTGACCCTCTAAACTCTCTCTGTGTCTCTCTCTCCTCTCTCTCTCCTCTCTCTGTCTCTGTTTCTCTCTCTCTCTCTCTCTCTAGGTCATGAGTACTGCACTCTGGGCCTGGGCACTGTCCCTCAGCTCTTCAGCTCTGGGCTAGGTCTTACCACTTGAGCCACAGCACCAGTTTTGACTTTCTTTTTCTTCTGCTTATGTGGTGCTGAGGAATGGAACCCAGGGCCTCATGCATGTGAGGCAAGCACTCTACCACTGAGCCAATTTCCCAGCCCTAATCCTTCTCTCTTGTGTGCATGCATGTATATGTGTATATGTTTGTGGTATGTATGCATATGTACATGTGTATTCATGTATGTATATGTAATGTAATGAAACACATGTTTTGTATGTCTGTGTGCATATGTATATGTTTATTATGGGTGTATGTGCATGTGTCTTTTCTTACATATACTACTTGGGAAGTTCCTAAGGACAAGGCCCAGATCTTCATATCCAACTCAGCAATCTTTGTTTATGTGAAAGTTCCTCCCTGCTCTGTTCACCTACCATTACAGTTTTGCCTGAACTGAACAATGTCTTTTGCTTCTTTTTTCTACCAGGAGAAATTTCAAAACTCAGGAAAGCTAACTGCCACATGCACACAACTACAGGAAGTTTGAAAAGGAAAATGATTAGAAAAAGAATCTAACTTGTATCAAGTCATAAACTCCCTTTTCATCATGTTTCTGTTTTCAAATCCTCCTCCATAATGTCCATAGGCAGAAAGTCTGGAGGAATATACAATAGTGACATCAATAAGTTTGGGGGGTTTTTGTTTTGTTTTGTTTTTTGCTCTTTCTCGTGTTTCTTTTATCTACAGTTCATTCTCTAAGCAGTATTTTAAGAACATTCTCAAGTACATAATTCAGCGTCAACCAAATGAATAAAGCCCGAGCTAACTGAATAGTTTCCTATTTCATTGTTTCTATTGCAATGTTGTTACACTATTATGAGACCTGTTTCCTTTCTTGTAGTTGTGAGAATTAAACCCAAGGTCTCCTACTTGCTAGGCAAGCATTCTACTACCTGAGCTATACTCACAACCCATTTGATCTTATTTTGTTTCAAGATAGTGCCTTTTTATCTTTGGCTCTGCTGGATTAAACTCTAGATCCCCTGCCTCTGCCTTCTGAGTAGCTGGGATTACAGGCATATACTACGACATCTTGCACAATAGACAATTCCTTTCAGTGGCAATTGCTTAACATGACCATCTTTATGATCTTTTATTTTATTTATTTATTTATTTTTGTCGGTCGTGGGGCTTGAACTCTGGGCCTGGGCACTGTCCCTCAGCTCTTCAGCTCAAGATGAGCACTCTACCACTTGAGCTACAGCACCACTTCCGGTTTTCTGGTGGTTTATTGGAGATAGGAGTCTCACGGTCTCTCCTGCTTGGGCTGGCTTTGCACCGCGATCCTCAGATCTCAGCCTCCTGAGTAGCTAGGATTACAGGTGTGAGCCACCAGCGCCCGGCTATGATCTTTTCTTAGGCATGAGCTTCCATGCCAAAAATCACCCACTGGTTTTTATACATTCATGATGTATGTAAAATCCTCACATTCTTACCATTCTATCATTTAAGTAGACCAATCCCCTTCAAAGAAAAAGAAAAGGAAAGGAAAGATATAACACAAATGAAACTGTTCCCAGATCCCACAAAAGAAAAACATTTCATAGGCATGCGTGGTTCTAGAATAAGAGAACTCTCATTCAAGTTTCATTTACTAAATTGTAAAGTATTTGTTCTGCAAACTGAAACATACAGAAGCTAACTCTGCTAGTTCCTGGTAAGCTTTCCCTAACCAGGCATATGACTGTAGTTCTAGTGGACTAAGCTCTAGTTTTCTCATGGAAAACTGATAAAACTGAACTCTGGTGTTCTTATCTGCAATATGGATACAGATACACATACATCCTGGTTTTAGAGAGCTCTTATGAGACTTCAAATAATCCACATAAAACTGGAACAGTGTTTAGACAGGAGTTTATTTTTTCAGTTGCTGTTTATATCACATTACATTTATATTACATTGCATACATATATGTATGCAAATAATAGTTAGCAAATTCTGTTACTATAAAACCAAAATAGATGGTTGTTGGTAGATCACATCTATAATTCTATAATTGAAGTGGAGCTGGAAAATAATGATTCTCTCATCTCCAGCAAAAAGATGGATATGGAGGTATGATTTAAGTAGTAGAGCTCCAGACTTGAGTGAGAAAGCTAAATGAGAGAGTGAGCTTCTGAGTCTAAGCCCCAGTATGAGTACCAATAACAACAACAACTACTATTACTACTACTACTACTACTACTATTACTACTATTGCAAGTATCTAATAAATGAAAATGCAAATAGCAACTACACATTTTATTCTACAGATTGAAATGTGAAGAACAAAGTCTAAGTCAGCATGAGTCTAAAAACCTGAAATAATTCTCTAGGACTGAAGCATTTTAAGTTTCATGGATTAGAACATATGGATATACTTTAACTGCTAATAATGTACTGGCCTAAATAGGATCAAGCTGTAATACATGTAAATGTCCTGGGGTATCAAGTGAGAAAATACCATTGGTACTGAGACTCATGTTCTAACCCCCCTACACCCCTCCACACACACTCTCTACTGTATATCTGGGCCACTCCAAGCTAAGATTCTACAACAGATTTGAACAGTAACTCAGTCTTCTCTGTTACAAATGTTAATCGCAGTTCATATTCTCATTTGAGGAAATTTACAGTAGGACTGTGGATAACTCAATGAACTTTCCATTTTCCATCTGAATGTGTTGGTGACATTTAGGAGAAAAACCATTAAACTCCCAGGTTTTTTACTGATATGAATGATAAATAGTTCAATTAAAAAAATTAATGTTCCTATTGGACCTCCTAACTACTTTTGTAAAGACAAGTCAAAACATTGTAAAACAAAACTGCAACTTTCTCTGATTATTCATTGCAATGCCTTTCACGAATGACAATGGAGCAAGTGGTATTATGAGTTAGCCTGCTAACGGTCCATTATCAAGTGCAGAGAATCTGTGAGGACTCACCCTTCCTCCTGTGGGGGTAACCTAAGTGCTTTCCTCACTTCCATCAGCTCTGATAAGGTGCACCGAATTATCTTTCCAGCCACAGTTGTGTCACCTGAATGCAATTAACACCTTATTAAGTGTAAAGGCATTTCTACAGGTAATAAATTAGTCATGGCTCAGTACCTTGCAACATTTCTTTAGTACAGTACTTGAAGCACTCACTGTAGGCTATGGAAATGCTGAAGACAGAAATTCTTTACAGCAATACAATTACAGAGATAATTTTATATTTGCCTTAGTAATGTTGATTGCACAAGCTCTCCCAGGGAGTAAGGTAATAAATTAAACTTGTCTCTTTTTTTAATGGCTTATAAAAGTTGTTTTAGGTTCAAAATTTGGTGCCAGAAAGCTGACAGTATATTTCGGGAAACATTTCATGAAATTTGAGTCATTAAATCATTCATTTATTAACTGTTTCCACTTTCTTCCCTACGCTGGAAAAATGTAAATATAAAAACTTAAATATAAAAATTTTAATTTAAAAGTTACAAGATGAATCAAAGGCATATTTTAATCCTTAGATGATACATAATTAATTTAAATTATTTTACAACCAGTTTGTTTATGGAAAAGCTTGCCAATCTCCAAATAGCCCTCCTACATTTGTGCCTGCTAAGTTAAAATGCAAACATAAACAATGTGTTGTATCACTAAGAATGGAGAGATAAAAATATTCATTTTTAAAAAAAGATATTGACAGCTAAGTTAATATCCCAATTTAAGTTAATATCCATTTCTATGTGTTTCTGGGTTTATTTCTCTTTTCTTAAGAAGGCAAAACTAACTAGAGATAAGCAGGCACAGAATTTGTAATTTGTTACCACATCAGTTCTTCCAAGAGAACTGGAGAAGCTCTTATAGGTTCAGATGACAAAAGATACTTGATTTCCCCGTTAAATATCTGCTTGCACTCTATTACTAAAAAAAAAAAAAAAAAAAAAAAGAGTTGACAGATTAGAATGACCAGGGTAGAAAACAATTGAAAAGGTATTTGCAAATAAGAATCACTTTAGGATTTGCCTGACATATTTTTTTAAGGTAAGTGATGGTATTTTTCTTTCTCTTTCCTCCTCAGGGAAAAAAAAAGTCCTAGTATTAAGTGTGGCATAAATAGCTAATTGAGTGGAATGATGAGAAGATCACATAAGCCACATCTCAAGGTAGGAAGCTCTGGGAAGGAACGGAGTCCCAAGGTTGATCACCCTCCTTGGTGCATTTCTAAATGAATTGCTTTCACATGCAGCTACAAACCAACCCCACATGCACATGATCCACTAGAAGCTTGAGATCACACTTGTCCCTTTCTTTGTGCTAAATTCTAAAGTGATTAAATGACTTGCTGAAGGCCAGATGGTGAGACCTTAGATCTCAGGATGCTTTAAATGGAGCATTTATCGCTTGATTACTGGGCATGGGGTGAGACAGAACAGGAACCTTCCAAAGAACCTCTGGGCATTTTGTTCCTTGTTTCTATGACCAGTACTTGATAAATTAGAGTATTCTCTTATATTTATGTAGGCTGTCATACATATGGTACCAAGGTTTGTTTTTTTTTTAAATCTATAGTAGAGTATAACATAACATGCCTTCCTTGTACTGTGACATTTAATTCTATGAAGATTTCAGAATATCCTTCATCATCAATTTCTGTAGGAGTAAACCACTAGATTATGCATAAAGTTCTTTTTGTAATTTTAGATTAAATCTGAAAATTCATTCTAACCTTGACTATTAAATACTGTGTAGGAGGCTGTGTGCTGGTACCTCATGCCTTTAATCCTAGCTACTCAAGGAAGCTAAGATCTGAGGATCATGGTTCAAAGCCAGTCTGGGCAAGAAAGTCAGTGAGTCTCTTATCTCTAGTTAAGTATTACAAATCGGGAAGTGGAATTGTGGTTGAAGTGGTAGAATGCTAGTCTTGAGCAGAAAAAAAAAAAGCAAAGGGTCAGTGTCCAGGCCCTGGGTTCCTGCCCCAGTGCTGACATAAAAAAATAAAAATAAATAAGCAAAAATTCTGTGTATGAATTGTTTACTGTTGTTCAAAATATAAATCCCCCATAAGATAGAGAACATTGAATAAACCTAGGTAAAGAAGGGAGCAGATCACCAATTAAGTGAAAAATAATATCCTGAGAAAAAATATCTTACAATAGATTGCACAAATTTTACAATGCTTAAGTTTTCACTACAGTATTATTTCTGTACAATGACAAAACAATGATGGTTAAATATTGTTTTGATTTTTAAAAATAAACTGTTGGCTACAGTTAGTGTAGAATTAGGGTAAGAGAAAAATAGGCTTAAAACTAGTGTTTAATTATTACTTTGTAATATTCACCAGTGTCTACAGAATGTCTAGTTAGAAAGGAATTAGGTATTTATTAATATTTAAATTATTATGATATAACTATGTAACTATTACATAATTATAACTACAATTATAAGACCTAAAGTGCCTTTATTTACATAGATACTTAGACCTTTTTTAACACTGTCCTTGATAATAGCCTGATATTTGATAAAGATAGACAATAATAAGCACTAAAACTATTTTTTCTTTAATATTAAAGATATGATGCCTATTATACTGCCAAATTCCAAAATTACAGAAGAAAAGCATACATCTACTATGGTTAAGGCTATTGTTTTGCACAGTGATTTAAAAAAACTCATCATTTGATTAACTGCACTTCTGTAAATTTATATTACAGAAATCAGGTTACTTCAAACAATTATGAAAAGTTTTTTTAATTATAGCACAATCTAAATGAAAAAAAAATATATTTGTGCAACCCAGAGAATTATTATCAAGCATTGTTTTTCTAGCCTCCCTAAATGAATATCTATTACAGTAGTTTCATTTTTCTTTTCTTTTCTTTTCTTTTCGTTTTTTCTTTTCTTTTCTTTGTCTGGGCCTGTGCTCTGTCCCTCAGCTCTTCAGCTCAATGTGAGCACTCTACCACTTGAGCCATAGGGCCACTTCCAGGTCTCTGAGTGGTTTATTGGAGATAAGAGTCTCACAGAGTTTCTTGCCTGGGCTGGCTTTGAACCGAAATCCTCAGATCTCAGCCTCCTGAATAGCTAGGATTACAGGCATGAACCAATAGCACCCAGCTTGTAGTTTCATTTTTCTATACACAGACTTTACATGTTTAAAAACCTCCTACAGCAAAGTTTAAACTGAAGAGTTCAAGGTAACCACAACACTAGTTTTCCATTGCTAGAAGCTACAGTATGAAATCTTGTTTTTTGTTTTTGTTTATTTGGTGCTGATATTGGGGCATGAACTATGTGCCTCAGTCTGTCACTTGGCTTTTTCATTCAAGATCGACACCCTACCACCTGAGCCACACCTCTAGTTCCTTTGTGACATCTACTCTTAAATATAAACTGCCTTGTGACCATCACCAATAGCAGAGTATATGCAAATGGTACCTTAAGACTTCCATGGTGGGGCTGGGAAGGTGGCTCAGTGGTAGAGCGCTTGCCTTGCATGCCTGAGGCCCTGGGTTTGATTCCCCAGCACCACATAAGCAAAAAGAAAAAAGCCGGAAGTGGTGCTGTAGCTCAAGTGGTACTGCACCATCCTTGAGCTGAAGAGCTGAGGGACAGCGCCCAGGCCCAGAGTTCAGGCCCCATGACCAGACCCAAAAACAAAAAATAAAAAAGGCTTCCATGGTTAGAGCATAACCATATCATGCTTTTCCTTTTGGGGTTTTATTGTTGTTGGTTATTTATTGCTTATTTGTTTATTTAGAGCAAAGATCTTTGAACTCTGACAATGCTGTACCATCCAGTTAAGGTATCCAAAATATTCATGAGCAACCACCAGACAGGTGAATAAACAAGCCAGAGATGAACCTATTCCTTAGCTAGTCATTTAATTCTCTTTGAGGCTGAAGCCACCTTCACTGTGCCCTTTTGCACCTCAAGTATTGGAATGCTATGTTTGCAACTTAGATAATTAATTTTGATAGCTCACTGGGCGAGTGTAGTTCAATAGTAGGATCCATATTTGGTGGTATGTACAAAGCACTGGATTTAATCCCCAGCACCAAAAATGATAGATTGATAGATAGATAGATAGATAGATAGATAGATAGATAGATAGATAGATAGATAGTTTGGAATATATATTCCTCCTCCAGAAAGAAGTAATTGTTTCCCACTAAAAGAAAAGAAATAATATTTTTTTAATTCGATAAGGTAATCAACTATCCAGATACCCAAGAACACAAAATAAAGTATTTAAAATTTATTGCAATAATAATAATAATAATTATGTTTAAAAATGCATCAAAATATCTTGCTTTACATGACCAGAATTAATGTCAAATTTTCTGACAACACCCTGAGTGCATAGTGAGTTCCTTCTGTCGGAAGGAAACTCCACACTTCATGATTGAAGAACTTGACTTAAGTGTCAGCTCTTCTAACAAGAACTTCCAAAGTGGGAGAAAAGAGCATTGCTGCATTTTTTTTACTTTGGGAACATGTACAACAGTATTTAATTAGTTGCTACAATCAAGTAAGATATAAATGTTCTTGAGAATAGAAGTTAATTTTCAGAAGGAAAACAAATCCTCGTGGGATAGGGGCAGGGAATGTTCAGTGGATTTTGAACTCAGGGGCTTCGCTTGTTAGTATTCTACCATGGATTCAGCCATTCCTCCAAACATAGTACTTTTTCAGACAGAGTTTTGCTTCCCACCTGGGTTCACCCACCTGTCCTTCCTATGGCAATGCCTTTTAATATTCTGATACAGTCCCAGTATATTTTACTTGTCCCTTTAGGCTAGTGATTGTTGTCCTATTTCTATATAAGTGTCAGGCAAAGTATATGAGACTAATTAGTACTTGCCATATAGACATTGTAAGCTAAAACACAGATTAAATCATTCATCCAGAGTGGTATGTCTACTAAAGTGGAGGTTGAGAGTGCTAAGATATAACACACACACACACACACACACACACACACACACACACACACACACACACACACACACACACACACACACACACACACACACACCAGTCTGGTATTGGATAGTCCCAGTGCCAGAGGGGAAGGTCTATGTCTATGTTAGTTTCTTAGAAGAGTTACTATATAAATGGATGCCTGAACAGCACAAAAAGTGTATCAGAATGAGACAGGCAGTAAGATACCCCATTTCCAGGCAGAGAAAATAGTTCAGAGAAGAGAATGACATGAAAAGAACTCCAAGCACTTCAGTTTGGTAGGAGTTAAGACTATGAGGTGGAGAGTGGCAGTAGATGAAAATGAACAGACAGCAGGGCCAGAATACTATCTAACATATCCATCATCCTATACTGAGGTTTTATACTATGACTTTGGAGTATTTTAATTAAGGGAGTGTCAGGATTAGACTATTTTCTATACAAGTCTATTTGGACTAGGGCAAAAAGTTCAATGAAAAGGTAGTTTGCATAGGCTAGTAGTGGGTTTAATCTTAGCTACTCAGAAGTCTGGGATCTAGAAGATAATGGTTCAAAACCGAGGAAGAAAAGTCCTTGAGACTACATCTCTGAAAAATAAGCAGCAAAAGCAGGCTGGAGTATAAGCTCAAATAATACCATGTCAGTAGGTAAGCGAGCTGAGCTAGTGCAAGGCCTGAGTTAAAAACAATAAATGAAATAAAAGACATGCCGTATACTAATGCAACAGAAAAGAGAAGAAAAGAAAAAAGATGTTTTATGCTGTTCTGGGGAAAATACAATTGTGCTTTGAAATAAATGTGTGTCAAAGGACAGAGGAAAAGTGAGAAGATAGTACCATCCATGAGACTTAATATTGCTTTGGTGCTGCTGCAGAAAAAAAATTAAGACTTATAAATGCACCAAGATGTCTGGCTTGAAGAACTAAAAGTTTGAAATAAGAAATGCAATTAAACATGTTTGAATGGGATAGGGTTAGGATACACACAATGACTAAACATGTTTGTTTATGCAGTTGTTTGAAGGACATACCAGCAGGGATGTGAAAGAGATTCCTGGGCCTGACACTCAGGCAACACTTCATTCTAGAGCTGCTAGTTGGAAAAATATTTTGTAGGTAGCATTGGATAAGACCACCTTGGGAAAGTATAGCAAGTGATTGATGTGGAGAATTACATGACTCATGATTGGTGGGAGGGAATCATCATATATTGATTTTCCTGGACAGTACTACTTCCCACATGGTCATGTGATACAACTTTCTCTATTATTATAGAACTCAGGTAAGAAAATAAGAACTTCTGCAAAATGAGAAAGTCTTTTACTCCACTGGATGCTATGTGACAATAGGATTGTGCGTCTGTTGCTAACAGGTAATGGTCATGATGGCTATGGTATGTAATAGATTACCAATAATACTATTTAAACCAGAAGAGATGTCTGCTTATTGTAGTCCCATGCATCCCTAACCCATAAAAACACATTCATTTGCAATGAGGTAATCATAGAGACCCTGAAAGTTAGAGACATCTGTCAGGTGCTATACAACTAGCTATATCTAACAACCACAGACCATTCATTGCCCATTGACCATTGGCCAGCATAGGAGGATCAAGGTCCAGGCTGATGAGGCATAAAGTTGAGAGAGAACCTATTTGAAAAGTAATAAGAGTAAAAAGGGCCAGGAGTGTGGCTCAAGTGGTAGAGTACAAGGCACAAGGCTTGAATTCCAATTCTGTTACCACATATACACACAAAAATTAGTTTCATAGTCAAGACTGGCAAACATGACTTTAATCAAGTAAAATCAACTTGATTAATGGGGAAAAAAAACCCAAAATTGTCTAACATGAGATATAGTTCTATTCATATGACATTCTATATACATGAGTAACCTCAATCTAATTGTAAGAAGATTCTTTTTAAATGTAGGTCGTTACACAGGTAAGGCCAACAGATCAGGAGCCAATTACCACTGAAAGTATAGTTTGTTTCAGTTCCCAAGAGCAGAGCATACTATGTCCTTCCTACAAGGTGCACAAGGTAGCACCAGGGCGAGCCAGAAAAGGCAAAGTTCTAGCCTTTAATGCAGTTTCCATGAAAGAAGCAAGGAAATTCAGAGTAAGCAGGTTTACAAATGGCTAATCCCAACTATTTCAGTGAACCCAAAGCAAAGAGTGTCTTTTCTGGTACCTGGCCTGGAGTGCTTAGAAACAAAGGAATATAACTTCTGGGGTTTAGAGTCAGATAGGAAGAGTAAGAGATCTGGATAGGTTAATTTGCACATGAAAGACACTCTGGGAGGCTGGTTTGCTAATCTCCTTAGAAATGGCTCCCCAGAGACAGGCCTTCTCTCCCAGGTCAGTGAGGGTACACATGCCAGAGTGTTAAGAATACACAAAATAAGAAAATATTATGAATATCCAGACTTCAGACAGACTCAACTTGAGGACCATTCTGAAAATAGGTTATAATCTTCCCAACTGTTCAAATCATAAAATCAAAGAATCTAAGGTGGCACTGCAATGCTTTCTGATTTTGATGGGGTTTTATTTTCGAGGTGGAATGTGAGTATGGGAGTGTGTGTGTGTGTGTGTGTGTGTGTGTGTGTGTGTGTGTGTGTGTGTGCTAGTGATTGAACCAAGGGTGTTTTGCATGCTAGGCAAGCATTCTACCACTGAAATGTATTCGCAGCCCTCCCATTACCATTTGCCATAACAAATCCCCATTCTTTGCCTTAATTGATTTTTCTTTAGATACTGTGTAATCATTTGGCCTGTAAGTCTTTACCTATTCTCTGCTGCCTCTACTTTCTCAGACCCCAGTTATCAATCTCCTTACATCCTCAGCCTCTGCACTCAATCCTCCTATAAATATATATTTATCATCAAGGAAATTACAAGCAGGCTCACAGTTTTAAATAGAATCTCAGTGATGATGATGACCAGACTCACATCTTGAGAGTCTTCAACTTGCCCTGCTACTCAACATTTATCACACATTTATCTCACATTTATCATGTGGAAAACTAAACTCTTGGATTTCTCTCACTTCCCACCTTGGAAGTCATTCTCTAGACTTTCTAATCCTAAGAAATAATATGTTCATTCATCTAGTTATTTAGTCTAATAACCTTTAGGACACATTTGTATGCTCTTTTAACTTATTAAGTGAACCCCTTCTTAGGAGCACTTGTATATCTTCCTTAGAACTTTCTTCCTCCTTCCATCTACATAGCTTACTTTTTTCCATCAGGTGTCTGCGTAAATGCTGCTTGCTTAGAGCTTTCTGATCCTTCAGAAAAAATCTTTTGTCATAGCCTGATGCCTTCTTTCACAAAATATTCACAACATTTCCGCAACTGCCAACACTATATGTTTTACTATCTGTTTATGCCTCTGTCTTTAATTGATAAAGCAGCTCTATGAGGGCAGCTCTTTCAGTTTATATATACTGTGTATTCATGTTATCTATCAGTACATTGCTCCTGCACAGGCAGGATTAATTTTCTCTGTAATGCCACCCAACTTTTGCTAAAGACATGCCACCTTTCAACAAACACAGACATTTCATTTTATTGCTTAAATTAAACATTTAATCTTCACCTAGCTTTCTGAGCACCATTTGGTTTGGGGGAGGCATATGTTCACAAAATTAAGTACAGAGAAAATACAGAAAAAAGCCCAATATAACACATCACACGACAATCTAGACACAATTGACAATAACACAGAATTGGTTCAGAACTTTTCTACATCAATAGAGGTACGTAATTCAAGCAAGAGAATTTAATATTTTTGTTTGTAAAATTTGTACTGTACTTGGTCAAAACTATGCACAATAAATCCATAAATAAGGTACGCTTATTTACTTATTATGTATTTACCATCAAGAAGAGTGTCAAACTGGGTGTGGGTGGTTTACCCCTGTAATCCCAGCTACTCAGGAGACTAAGGCCTGAGGATCACTGTTCAAAGCCAGCTGGGGTAGAAAAGTCTGTGAGACTCTTATCTCCAATAAACTACTCAGAAAAAGCCAGAAGTGACACTACAGTTCAAATGGTAGAGCACTTCCCTTCAGCACAAAGAAGCTCAGAGAAGGGCCCTGAGTTCAAGCCCCAGGACTAGCAAAAAGGATGATGAAGAGGAAGAGGACGAGGAGGAGGAAAAGGAGGGGGAGGAGGAAAGGAAGGAAGGAAGAAGGAAGAGGAAGACGAGGAGGAAGAGGAAGCAGAGGAGGAAGAAGTGAAAGAAGGAGGTGGAAGAAGAAGGAGAAGGAGGAGAAGAAGGGAGGAAGAATGCCCATTATCTAGTAAATATTTAATTAAAATAAATTTAAACAGCAAAGTATTCATTTGATGCTACATGACACATATCTGTAATCATAAGAAGGAATATAGGCCTTTGTAAACATTAAAGGTCTCATGTTAAAATTACACAAATAACTAAGGATGGAGAATTTGAATATATTTCTTTAGATTGTAGAGGGGAAACACAGATACAAAATATAGATATAGTATATGCAGATTCTGGATGAATTGTTTACTGAGATCAACATTGTTCCCTGTTTGTTGCTGTCTGCATTGAACATCACTTGGGACTTGGGATGACTGGAATCACAACCACCAATAATTGTCCCCCAGGGAAGCCTCTGAATACAAAGCTTTTGAATACAGGTGGATAACATGGGAGAATAATGTGAGTCCTGTATGTTACATGAGCTCCTACTATGTACACTGGGCTGGCATTAGAAGACATGGAAGTTTAAGACATTGAAGTGTTACTAATAGAAACAGGCTGATACAGAGAAAAGGAAAGGTTTTAGGGAATTTAATTATATGGGTTTTTGAGACAGCAAAGATAATATCCAGTCACAGAGGGACTAGAAGGTATATGATTTGGAAATCACCACTTAAAAAAAGCGGAAATGAATGATAATGTGAAAAGATAAAAGATGAGTGTTTCCTCTCCTCTACGGCATCAACACCTTTTAATATATTCAGTCTGTAATTATGTCTTCCTCGCATGCCTCCACTTCCAGTTAATGTTCTACCACTTTTCACTAGGTCTCTCTTCCAAACTTCCATCATAAATCAAACTTTATACTTGTACAGTTATGGTATTATACTCTAGAGAATTCTCATAATTTCTCTACTTCTTTGTACCTTCTCCTAATTACTCTGCTGAACAGAAAAACGTTTTCATTTTGTGCAAACACACATGCAAAGTTTGTATATTTTGGAACCTAGCCCAGTTAAACTGTAGTAACATAACCCATTAATGTATGGCTGTTTACAGGCAATTCAGGCAATTAAGACTATCTCTCAGGTTTAAGGAGTACTACAAAAGCAACTGACTGAACTTTCTAGTGTAAATTCTGTGGGCTGAAGGCTGCTTTTGATGTTGAACTTGAGGAACATAGCATTTTAACAGTATGATAAGAAAGCTAAAGGGCGCTATTTTTGTTAAAGGCAAACTATGTCTACTTGTGTCTGGGAGTTTGTGACAGTATAACTTAATCTATGTGTTCATGTTCAATGTGCATTTACATGTGTTTTACCTTTAGTGTAATTCCATCTTAATGAGGGACTGGCCCAGGTCCAGTGGTGAACCAGGATTTGAGTGGCTATTGTCTACTTCCAAAAGAAGTGACACAAAACAAAACAACATGAAACTAAACCAAACTACAAACAAACAAAAAGGATTTCAGAAACTTTAGAAGCTGTTTAGGAAGGCCATGTGATTTAAACCACTACTTTAATACTAGATGAGTAGATCATGTTTACACAAAAGGGAAGCCTAGACTTATGTGGGGAATCAGGAAGAGCTCCCTAGAAAGCACTCAGCCGAATCTGAAAGACAAGCAGCAACCCTGGAGAAAGAGGAAGAGGAAGCAAGACCTCCATGCGGACAATAGGTCTATTTCCCATAAACCCCCATCCTCAAAATAAACAAATAAACAATACTTTTTCTAAAAAAAGAACGATGTGTCACAAGCACAAAATGTATTGTCTGTTAAATAAAATGATGCCATAGAATTTTAAATCTTCCAACATGGGGCACATGAGAATAAACGAACCATTTTCCAACATTAGGGAAAATTGTTTTATAAAGGTAAAAAGCTTTGTGTGGCTCTTTCAAAATGTCTCTAGTTTAATAGAGAAGACTGTTTTCCACAGTTGATCATATAAAATCACCCATCTTCTTTATGGGGCTTGTGTTGATATTGGTGGGACACTATAGGCACAGTAGTTTATAAAGCATAGAGGAGGATTTGGGTTCCTGTTTAGGTATGATGTCCTCCAACATGAGAGGATGCAAGAAGTCCTTACCAGAATTTCTGGATGCTCTGATTTGGAAGAAACACACACACACACACACACACACACGTGTATAGGGTTCATTCTAGATAATACACACATACATATATGCATATATCTTTATATATATATGGATATATATGTATTTGTATATGTTTGTAATATGTACAATTCTAAGATCCAATCTGCATCAACAAATATGAATCTCACCTTTCCGTCCAAGGCAAAAGACAATCATTAGCAAATCACTAAAAATTTTGCCATGTTACTTTAACACCTAAAATGCCAATAACTATAAAATTAACAAAAACATGAAATTTAACAAAATTTAAAAACAAAATTTAAAAAACTATTGGACATTTTGTGTTTTGGACACTCAGTGAAGCCGTGGCCCCACGTAACGCTGCCAACCAGAAGAAGCTACCATAGACACCAATAACCACCACCTGCCAAGTGTTAACTACAAACCCTCCAAGTCTATCAGTATAGCTCTTGAATTTGAAATTTGCCTTAGCCAAATTCAAATCAGTGTTCTTATGTGGAACAGAACCAAATAGACAGTGAATCCTCATTCAAACCCCCAGTGCTCTTTCAATTGATCTCTTCATAAGTGCATGCTAATTTGGACAGCAACGATGTAGAGAAGTATCTTAGGAAAAATACGATTTTAAAAATCAATAATCACAATTAATTCAAGATTATTTGCTCTCATGGTTTATATGTGTATGTTCTCTAAGGCAGAAAAATATTCTACTGAAAAAGACTGCTGAGCGAAATGAACCCCAAGATAGGGACACAAGAGATTTTATCTTTGTTGCTATTGTTTTTAATGTACTATGTGATTTTTTTGTTGCTTTTGTATGTTCTTCCTCCACTGTATAACCTCTGTTTTCACTGTAATTGATTCTGGTGCCCTACATCTTGTATATACATTTTTCTAATTTGGGGAGAGGTAGGGAAATAACAAAATGCTGAAATAAGGATACATGTTGACCATTTGAAACAATGAGATGTACAAGACACTATGTTGAAAACGAACTTTACAACTTCAGGAAGGTAGGAGGGCAGGGGGAGAAGTTGGGGAGGTGGGGAGAGAATGGATGGTAGGGGAAAAACAAAGGATGGGGTAACAATGCTCATAGGAAATGTACTCATTACCTTGCTCATATAACTGTAACCTCTCTCTACAGTATCTTTACAACAAAAAAAATTTTTTAAAAGACTTTGTAAGGATTTGTGACTTGTAAGAAGTTACAAATACCTCATTTGTTTGTTTTTCATGACAATTTATATGTATATCAGATCCAACTTAGATCCAACTTAGCAACTTCAATTGCTCACATCTGACTTGCTTAGAATATACTAATAACTTTTGTATAATAGCAAGCCCACCAAATAACTATTACTTGTAAACTTTATGATAATTGTATGAGAGATAAGGAACCAAAGTTTTATAAGGACATAAGTAGTAAAATTTGTATAAAATTATTATTTTCTCATAAATACAAATATGAATAGATTCTAAGATGGAAATTAGAAACTGAAATGTTATCTATAGTTCGTAACATCCATCAATACCCCCCAGTTTCCCAGTCCTTATTACGCTCCTTCTATGTTATCATGGAAGGTATTTTTAAATATATACTATTTTCTATTCAAAATAAGGCTACACAATAGAAATAATCTTTCTTCTACATATAAAGAAATATTATGACATTAATTTCCTAGATATTTTTCCAGATTTTTAAGTTTCCCCTCTGATTTTGGGGATTGAATTCAGGAACACTTTCTTGCTAGGCAAGTGTCATACTATTGAGCCGTGCCTTTTTGGTTTTAAGTTTGTCTTTTTTTAATATAGGGTCTTATGGTTTTGGCCTCCTACCTCTGCTTCCAGAGTACAATGAATTTCAAGTATACATCACTTTTTACATCATTTTAATGATAAAATATGACATGCTAGAGGATAAAAATAAAAAATAAGGAATTTCTAAATAAAAACTTAAATTATTTCTGTCCAAATCTGTATTCTCACTCATTAAGAAGAGGCAAAGTTCTTATATCCATTTCTAGAATAATTCTGTTTTCTATGATGTTTAGAAAGTTCTTTTGAGCTATAGTATATGTGGAGATAAGTACACAATTCTCAAGTAGAAAGCTGAAGAATTATCATAAAATTAACACACCCATGTATTATAAACACACCCTATCACATAGATTCAGTAATAGAATAATACAAGCTTTCCAGAAGCCTCTATACCCTCTACCAAGCACTACCTTCTCCTTTCTCCTCATACACTTCTGAGTGTCTATCTATCTATCTATCTATCTATCTATCTATCTATCTATCTATCTATCTATCATTTATTTGTTTGTCATCTATCTCTATTATCTATCTATTTCAAGTACCAGATTTTGAACTCAGGACCTTGTTCTTACTTGCTAAGCAGGTTCTGCTCCTTGGGCCACTCCTGCCAGATCTTTACATGATGGTTATTTTTTGAGATAGGGCCTCATTTTATGCCTGGGTTTCTATCTGTGCTTTTCCATGCTACTAGTATATATGCCAGCAGACCCATACATTGGCTACCATAACTTTTTAAAAATGTTTGTCTATGCTTATATTTCAATATAGCATATTTCATTATATTTCAATCACAATAATCTCTTTTCTGTTTAGGCTTGCCTTGAACCTTGATCTCCTGATCTGTCTCCCAAGAGGCTGGGACTATTGACCCAAGCCACCATGTCCAGCTTCCTCTTCTTTTTATTCTTATCCCATAAATTAGTTTGCCTGGAAAAACAGGATCATATATAATGAGTTTTCTCATCAAGATATTTACAATGAACAGTATGATGGCATTTTTTAAACTGTGTTCTAATATATGAACAAGACACTATTTATTCACTACTTTGATGGACAGTTAAGTTGTTCCCAGATTTTTATTTCTATGTATAATGCTGCCAGAAATTCTTGGTTGGAATCTTTGTAGCACATGTTTGAATTATTGTAAAGTATTTATATAGGAGTGTAATTGCTGGGTTATATTTGTTATACTCAACTTTTAGGAGACCGTGCTACTTTTACAAAGTTTTACAAATATTTTTTCTACCAGCTGTGAATGTGAGAATTCCAGTTGTTCCTTTTCTTTTATAACAGTATTATCATGGTAGACTTTTTTAGTCAATTTTACTGATAATCTAGTAGTATCTTATTGTAATTTTAATGTTCATTTCCCTAATTTTGATATATTTATTTAATTTTTGGCCATCCTCTTGAAAAATATCCATTCTATGTTGCCCATTTAAAATACTGGGTTATATGTCATCTTGTCTTTGTTTTACATGACTGTGAATACATATTTATTCCTACTTGTGAGCACAATGTGTATTTTCCTGTCATTCTCTCAATGTCTTCTGATGCTCAAGAATTTCTTAATAAATTGGTAAAGAATGACTAACTGGACTCCATTAAACAATGCCATTGACAATGTTCAACAAAAATGTATTCACTTCCTTACTATGTAACTGTAATCCCTCTGTACATCAACTTGACAATAAAATTTTATTTAAAAATGCATCAAAAAACATAACTACCTGAGGAAAAATCTAATTAAAGCTGTAAAACACTTATTGGAAGAGCTGTAAGAGAGTATCAATAATTTTTAAAGGTTTTAACTTTAAAACTTTAAACTTATATTAATGGAAGGATATGACACAGTCATAATGCTCAGTATTGAAGGTGTCAATGTTGTTATTGAAGGTTCAATATTGTTAAGGTGTCAATTTTCTCCAATGGACTCAATCCAACATACATTTTAAAAGTGAATAACTCATGTATAGGAATGTAATTGACTGATATACAATTGTCATGGAAATGTAAAGAACCAAATATCAAGGGTAATAATGAAAAATTAGAGAAAACTGAAGACTGTGCAATACACTCAGCCAAAGCTAAGGTATCAAAGACAGCACAGTCTTTCTGCAAGGATAAACAAGGAGACCAAAGTACAAGATAATGGGTCCAGAAACAGTGCTGCATACAAATTCAGCCCTGATTTATGGAAAAAGTGACAAATGGGAATGGAATGTCCTTTCAATAAATGGTGCCAGATTACACCACAGCTGTCCAAATAGGGAATGCTGCTAAATTTTCCTTTCTATTTAATAGTGAAATTGAATTGTCTTTCCATACTGTCATGTGTATGTCTAAGTCACTTTTAATAACTGTGCAACAGTGCATAGTATGAATATATCTCAACTAATTCATTCATTCCTGTTTAGCTTTTTTCCTACAATTTTTCCCCCTACATACACACTTTGGAAGTGCTTCTATATATAGACTACTCAACAAAAGGGTTCGAGAACTTAAGAGTTCTTGACATATTTCCCTCCCCAAAGGCGACAGTCAAGTGCACCCATAACCAAAAGCAGATGAAAGTTCCCGGCTTGAAACTAAAAGGACAGGTGTTCCATATTTGTTCCACTTTTACTGTTCAGACTTACAAGGGACACCAGGAATAAATCAAATCACCTGAACCACCAGTAAGTGAGAAGGAAAGTCATGTTGCATCTGCAGAGATACAGACAAGTCTGACAAAACAAAAAGGGTGAGCCACTCCTTATCAGCAGGCAAAAGTGGTCTTAGAGCCCAAATAATGAAATCACAGAAATCCCCATATAGAAAAGCAGTAGGCCTCATGAAGTGGAGCCAGACTTTGGCTAGTTTTGGGGGGAATGCTAACCCAAGAAGCAATATGCTGACAACAAGTGAAGTGTTCTCAATTTCTGTGCTGATTAAATTACACCCAATTGCCAGAGATTGACTAAATTGTGTGATCAAGGAATTCTGTACTATTGAATATTGTGTGGCATTTAAATAAGTGGGTCATCTGCCAGGGCGCAGAAATCTCATTAAAGCTTTTCACTGGAATGGTATTTTTTGCAACTGGATTGGACTTTTATTACATCCAAGTAATTCAGCTAGTTTGTGCTGTCTTCCTTGAATAAAATGACTCCCTCTCTCAAACTACATATATATATATATATATATATATATATATATATATATATATACACATATATATAGGGGGATAGGGGGATTATATATATATATATATATATATATATATATATATATATATATATATATATATATATATATAAAATCCCCCTATCTTTTAAGGCTCATCTCAAGTCCCAAATTCTCCCTGCATACTCTTCTTGAAACTCTGCTGCAGATTGACAAAACTGTTCCCTAAATCCACACAATGCAACTTGTCGAGCACAGTTTTGCAGGGTTCTTTCATTGTTCAGGTCTACTTGTATCAAATATGCACATTGGGTTTCCCAAAACTAACTGTGAGGGAAGGATTAGATGGGAGTCTACCTTGCACTTTTTATGCTTTGGGCCCTTAATGTATTTAACCTTCATAGTTACTCATAGCTAAACTTCACAGCTACTGTGGTAGGTATTAATGTCTCCACTCAACAGAGAGAATAAAATTACTGTGATTGTCACATGTCTTACTTAAAAAAATTTTTTTTGCCAGTCCTTGGGCTTGAACACAGGGCTTCTTTTGCTCAAGGCTAGCATTGTACCACTTGAGCCACAGCACCACTTCCAGCTTTTTCTGTTTATGTGGTGCTGAGGAATCAAACCCAGGGCTTCATGCATGCTAGGCAAGCACTCTGCCACTGAGCCACCTTCCCAGCCCCAGGTCTTACTTTATGTCACAGCTTCTGCAGTGGTGCACTGGGATTTAAACTCAAGGTAATTTTATTTCTGAGCCACTCACCACAATATCATCCTAAGGATTGCTCTCTATGAGTTCCATGTTATAGAAATTGTACGTGGGCATTTTAGTATCTGATATCAGCACTACTGTCACCACCAGAATGAAAGGAAAGAAAATGGAGTTGCAGAGCTGGAATCTAGAATGACAATTTGGGTTTCACTACTGTGACTATCAGGCTATTCCTTCTTTTAGAAAACATACAAAAATGTATCCAACTGCTAAAAGAGGCATCCATAAGGCAGCCAGTGTTCCACAGGTACCTGTAAGTTCCATATTCATAGATTCATCCTTAGTGTGAAAATATTCAAGAACAAGAAAATGGTGCCCATATCAAATGCATACAAACATTTCTTCTTAGTCACTAAACTATATAACAGCGAATTACATTGTCAGATACTGTATGTCATTTGGATAACATATACAAGAAGATATTTGTAATCTATAGGTAGTACTCCACCATTGTGTATAAGGGATTTGACAATCTGAGCATTTTAGTATCATCAAGGGTTTTGAGATCAGCTGCCTGAAGATATTCATGTTGACTGAGCATTACTGCTGTGTATTTTTCAGAAATAGTACAACACAATGTTCAGTTTTAAGGTAGAAAAAAATGGAGAATCTGCTACCCTGAACTAACACTGACAAGTTACTTAATTTTGCTAAGCCATATAGCCTGGTCTGCAAAATGTATTAATAATCATAATGTCACAGTATGATTAGAAAAATATATGTGTAAACTTGGGTGCCAGTAGCTCTTGCCTATAATCGTAGCTACTCAGGAGGCTGAGATCTGAGGATTGAGGTTCAAAGCCAGTCCAGGATGTGAGACTCTTACCTCCAATTAATCACTCAAAACCCAGAAGTGGTACCTTGACTCAAGTGGTAGAGCACTAGCCTGGAACACAGAGAGGCTCAAGGATAGCACCTAGGCCCTGAGTTCCCATAACCAACAAAAAAATGAAGATATAAATTTATATACAGTTTATAGCATATTGATGGTCCATATTAAGTACATATTCATGCTCTATATTAAGTGCTTTACAAAGCTACCATTTGTATTCATTCCTATTAGAAAAATGTAATTGGAATTTGTGCTATACTCTGTTATGCATATGCATGGAAACTGAACAAAACATAAAAGTTAGAAGTAGGAAAACACAATTGTAATTTCCTCTATTGTGTGTGTGTGTGTATGTACTTTCTCATTGCAGTGTGTGTGTGTGTGTGTGTATACTTTCTCATTGCAGTGTGTGTGTGTGTGTGTGTGTGTGTGTGTGCTTGCTTGCTTGCTTGCTCTAGCAGCTTTTGAAATCAGGGCCTCACTCTCTTCACTAAGTGCTTCACTCAAAGTTGGCACACTACCACTTGAGCCAGACCTCTACTTCTGGCATTTGGCTGTTTGGTTTGAGACAAGACAGTCTTGGATGTTTCTCTGAGGCTGTGATCCTCAGCTCTCACTCTCCAGAATAGCTAGGATTTCAGGAATGAGGCACTGGTGCCCAGCTCTTCCAGTCTTGGTATCTGATACAAAGTGCAATGCCAGAATCCTAGTGAGTTCTAACAGAAATCACAGCTGTACAGGCACAGATATTTTTGAAAGTATATTACTGAATTTAATTAGAAATTAAGTTTATTTATAAGTTATCTGAGACATTTGTTGTTGTTTTTTAATCACAAAACGTACTCCAATTCTGAGTCCATAACAAGAGACATTTGAAATCAAGTCATAAAATCCTATGGATTTTTAAATTCATGGATGAAAAGCACAATTATCTCTCACTTTTATTTGCACTTCACCCATAAGACAGGAACTAGATAGATCACAATTCAACTGATGGTAGCTCATACCTATAATCCTAGCTACTCAGAATCTGAGATCTGAGAATCATGGTTTGAAGCCAGTCTGGACAGGTAAATCCAGGAGACTCTTATCTATAATTAACCATCTACCACTGTCTCCAGTAGTAGAGTACTAGCCTTGAGCAAGAAAACTAAAGAACAGTGCCTGGGCTGTGAATTCAAGTTCTAGTACTAGAGCTTAAAAGAGACCAACTAACAAACAAAGAGACAAAACAGATCTAGAGCCTGTAAAACTGACTCCAGTGACGACTTTGAGGATTTTCTTTTGCTTAATAAAAATGTCTGGTGTTTTTTTCCACAAAAACAGATTGCTTTAGGTGCAATTCTATGTCATTGTCTAATACTGCTGCAGATAGAATAGAACTTGGTAGAGCATTTGTATATGACATTATACTGCATAAGGCTTTAATAGAAAGGAAATATGCCAATATTTTATCATTTCTCATGAACAAATTGGAAATACACAAAGCAAGCAGATTCAACTGAGTTAAACCTCACCCTGAACACTTGTTCACCAAAACCTCATTTGAATTCTGGCCTAATAAGTCAAGGACAGCTATTTGGGAGGGGGAGGGGAAACAGCAGGAGTTAAATTTGATGTTCATTAACATGAAGGGAAATTTCTTGCCCCATTTAACTAATAACTTACTTGGTACAGTGTGATAAACAAAATTTAGTTGCTCAAATCTATTATACCTGCTTTAAATTGCATCTCCCTATTGCCAGAGGCTCAATAGATAGTTAAATCCAATTTGAGTTGCCAGAGGCTGTTAACAGCTAAGATTTCTATTTATTTTGCTAATTGTTCTTATCTAAATTATCACTGATGATGAAATCTTATGTTTGCACATAAGATTTTGCACATCAGATTACATTCCCACATAATCAGAAGGTCTACATAATTTTTCTCTTTAAGTATAATGATATGGAACTAAAGGCCAATAAAATTCTTTAAGCATAGTTTTATTTATTTTACTTTTATTTATATATGCATTTCTTTATTTGTACGACATTTAATTTTCAAATAAATAATTCCAATTAAACTTTGAGGGCATTTATGAAAGTAATAATGTGAAAATAATACAAAATAATAAAGTAAAATTTAAAATTACTAAGCTGATAGTAGGCTACCAAAGTATAAGTGTTTTTGCTGATTGACTATTGCTGCTTTTATTTTTAGCATTAGAATGCTCTCTGATACTTTTGAAACTCCAAGTGGTCTGACTCATATACAGCTTTGTAGTTAATGTGTTATGTTTGTTGCATGACATTGGAATCTCATTCTTAGTTACTGACTTTACAATTTAATAACTACCATAAAATGAGAACAATGAATTAGAATGGAAAACATGATGTTCATCTATACCTACATTGACCAGCAGAGGAGTCTAGAGAGCAAGCAAAGTTATGGAAATAAGGGATAGATGTTCAGTAATTTAAATAGAAATTTTAACTCTTCAGCTTTATGGAAGCTCTTTTTTTTTCTCTTTCATCCACGCCCCTTTCTCTTTTGATGTCTGTGCTCCTTCATCAGATAAAAGGCTGTCAAAAAAAAAAAACCTGATCAGAAGTAGACACAAGAGAACAGGTTAATCCCAAGTGCACCGGTGTAATATGTCACAAAACAGACAATGTAATTATCTCAGCAGCCTGTTTAACCAGCTAATTCGGCAGCTTTGCATACCAGGGTGAGCTCATCTGTTCATCGTATTGCCAGCCAGAACTTTTTCTTTTTTCATCGTGATCACTAGTTTAACAAAAAAACTTGTAAAAGCCTGAGGATCCAGTGTTTCATTGAATGTGGTCTAACAGCTTTTGCAATCTTTTATTAAAAGGGAAGCAACAGACTACACGAAAGAAGAGGTGTACCTTTGTATGGCACAATATTCTAAAATGAAGTCAGTGATGTAAATACCCATATGTGTGCATTGAAAAATAAAGTAAGTCTCTCTTTGCAGGGAACCTCCAGAGAAATGCTAAATGAATGAACAGAGATGCAGTTTTGGTGGCAAAGACTTTTAAACTGGTTTTACCTTCCTTAGAATTAAATTTTCCTAAGCACATTTGCATTTTTCTAACACCAACACTTTTGGAGGTACCAGTGTGAGTTTTGTGGTCCCACTGACCTGGCCTTGGACTCTGATTTCTCCTTTTCAACCCATTGACCTTGGGTGAAGGATATGCATAGACTTTTTGACCTTAAAATATGAAAACTTAAACTACATGTCAGAAATGCTTGGTACAAGAGGTCAGGAAATAAATGGTGGTTACTGTTAGGTCTGTCCAGGAGAACAGCTCCTTCCCTCTTCCTCTTTACCTGACTGAAAGAAGTAATCACCCGACTATCAATCACCTGACTGAGTCAGCAAAGGACCCCAGGATCTGAGGTCACTTCCTGAACCACCCCGGCCGTACCTCCCTCGGACAGTGATAGGTTCCCCAGGCTCTGACATCACTTCCGCATCTGCTCTGGCCCTACCTCTCACTTTTCCCTATATAATCTGGCTCAAAATGAATCACCCTCCGTTTTCTTTTTCCTTCCCTTCTCTCTGCTCACCTCCATCTCATGCAGCCCGGCAGTTTGTTCTCTCCCCAATAAACTCATTTCTGTCTGAACCATGAGGCAGTTTCCTTTTGGCCAAACTTACAGTTATTACTTGAGAACTACACAAAAGCACATGTACAACACACATATGTACAGACCCATATATATTTCATAAGTATGTCTCATTTATATGTGTATATATGTATAGGTGCATGTATGTATAATGTACATGCATGCACCCACACACATATATTTATATACCTATATACACACATAGGAACACATACATATAACTTACTAATGAAAACTCGGTAAGTATTTATAGATTGTCACCTCTTTTCTTCAGAAATAATGAAGGTAAACCACTCCCCTGACCAGTGACAATGCCATAAAACATGTAGTCTGTCAACCAATACAGTGCTTCATATGTTCAATATTTGTCAAATGACAGACCGAGGAAAGAAAAATACTGCCAAATACGTAGTTCTTCAAAAATATTGACAATATTTTAAGTGATACATTTGGCTGTCCAGTATTTTCAATAAATTAAACGTTCAAATCAAAGGACAGGAAGTTCTGCCATCTAGCTCCCATGTTGCTTATGGCCATCATGCCATACACTTTATCTTAAACATTAGCCACGGAAGGAGAAGCAAAGCTTTGGTCAATGCTAAAAAATCTTACATAGGAAGTGTAGGATGAAAAGGAAAACTCTTATTTAGAATTAAAGTCAGTGGAAAGGTCTATTATTTTGTTAAAGTGGCTCCTTTAAGAACATCTGAGTTGTAAAATATCCAGGGAGATGGCAGGCAACACTTCATAGTTGCAAGATGAGGAAGAGGAAGCCAATACCATCACCTGGCATTATGACTTGGAAATGTCTTCTACAGACGTGACAAAACAAGGAGAAAACAGAAAGCCTTCCTTTACCTTCCATTCTACTCCCTCAGGGACTATCACATCATTCATACTTGGGTTCTGACCATCTTCTATTCTATCGACATAAGACATCTGCTTTTCCCACGTTCCTTCAAATTACCCTTCTCTTAATCACTCCACTGAGAGTTATTCTATCCTTATTGCAATCCTGGGGAACAAAGCCAGAGCCTCACACATGCTAGGTAGGCAAGTGCACTACCTCTGAGCCACACCCCCTCACACTTTTGCAAGACTTGCTAACTCACCCCATTTCCCTAGATTCCTACAAAGGCCTTGGCTGCCCATCCTTTATAAAACAGAGACTAAGAACATATTTTCTGTTAATGTTGCTTTATGAATTTGGTTTTATTTTTTCCTTTTCATTTATTTGCTTTTATTCTTTCTCACACCATGGGACTAGTAGCTCAATGAATCCAGAAACTTAACTTCATTCATGAAACTTACTTCATTGACTTGCCTACTCCAATGCCTAGAAAAGGTCTCTGGCACATAACTACCACATGCACACATATTTGTTGCATGACTAGTAGAGGAGGTGAGGCGCTGGACACCTGTTTCCAGCATATTTCATATAGGCTAGTTTCATATTGTACAGTAACTGTGAATTTCCATGGACTGGTGCCACCATGAGTTTGTCAGCTCCCTAAGTAGGGCAGGGCCTAGATTTTATTCATCCAGGACTAGAATGCCTGGTGTGGCAGGGCACTTGGGGAAATAGGTGTCTAATGCTTATTGTCAATGAACAAAGTAGAAAAGACTAAATAGGCAATGTTTCAAGTGTTTTTAATTTAGTACTTTAAAAATTGAGAATCCATTTTAAATTATATTTTTCAAAAGCAATTAAACACATCAAGATTGTACTTCCATTTTATTAAAAGATGCTGAGTTACAAATCACTGTCTGCCATTAATGTGAAGCATAAGACGTTGCTTTTATCCCTTTTGCAGTTCTTAATATATCTTCAGTAGAATTCCATCATTATTATGATTCCTGACAAATAGTGGGGGAAATTGAAAAAGATAATTTTTAAGTAATTTCTCTGGCCCACACAGTTGATAAATGCCAAAAAACTGAGTCTTTGAATACTACCATGTCTTCTTGAAGTTTTTCAGTATTCACTGATAAGTCTGACCTTCTGATATTTCAAATGTTATTTTCACCATTGCCTTTTATCATAAATACCATCGCTTGCTTCTCTCTTCTAACAATCAGTTTCAATCACAAAATTAAGAATTTAAATGTGGTCATGTTTCATTTGGATATCATACTCTTCAAACACCTAATAATAAATTCACCATCTCTCTCCCCAAAGGAGGTAGGTTAATGCTATCCTTGGGGTGATAACATTTAAATTTCATAAGTCTCCTAAGTCTATTTATTACAGAAAAAGAATGTGGCCATACTTAACTAGAACCTGCATTTCAAGGCACTGCTATGATTTATGAATTTCTCTCCTGTTGAGAGGGAGTGATATATAGCTGGATTCTAATCCATTCTGATTCATTCCATGTGTTTTGTAACTCCTTATCACTTTTTTAAATCAATAAGCATTTAACATGAAGTAGATATATTCAGGTTTCAAAAGAGACAAAAATTAGACTATGAACTATTGCTTGTTAGGAGATCCTGTTAACATATTTTCATATGCTATACACTCAAACACCTTAACTTGTTTTGTTTTTGTGAGATTCATTCCTCAATATTCTGCAGCTGCTGCATAATATACTCTTACACTAAGTTCACAGGCAATATTCATTTGCTTCAGTTAAAAAGGGTCATTAGTTTATTACTAAGTATCTACATGGCCTTTGTCAAAGATAAAGTGTTATATAAATAGGAATTCTTGTGACAAACAAATAGTCCTAGAATCTTTTTTCTAAGTCTTTTGGTATCAAATAATTTGCATAGTCCTGTTCACAAAACTTAATATGAGGATCTTTCCTTGAAAGTGTTTACTCATCATGTACTCAATATTTGAGTCTTGTGCTTGCAATGAGAACAGTAGTAAGAAAAAAATGACACAAAAAGGCAAATCAATGTGCATAGACATATTTGAATGCCACAGTTATTAATTTAAATAAGCAGTCACAAGTTATTTCCATATATTACATATGAGGCTAAGCCTCTGAGATAAAAGGAAATGGTGCTGTAACTTGGTGGTTACATCAACTCTGATAACTAGAGTGCCATTTACAAATATATCTGATGAGCATACGTTAACTATTCTAGGTTTGAGCCCATGAAATGTAAAAATACAAGTTACTCAAAATTTTGCTAAGTTACAAGGAAAACTGGAAATTTATGTCTATGGAGTCTTCAAAAAAAGGGACATTTTCTATATTGGTTAGAGTTTAGGTGTGTTTGAGGTGATAGGGTAAGGGATGAATAAACTCTTAAATCAAAACTCACTGAGTTCCAATGTATGGTATGAATGAGGACACTTGGGCTACTGGAACAATAGCAAATTGTCTTAGGTTACATCAAAATGATAGTGAAGAAGAGCTGTTTGGAGAAGATGCTGAAAATGCAGCTTCGCCAGGGGTGTTGAGAACTGTGCTTGGCAAATCAAAGAGTTTACAATTCTCTTTTGACTTAAAGCATTTTTAGAAAAAGTAACTGTATCTTATGAGGTAAATGGTTTACAATCCACGGGCTGCCTTTGCAGTCTTGTCATTTTTTCCCTTCATTGTACAGTCTCTCATCTCTACTTTGGCTTTTGTTTCTTGTGTTATAGCCAAGTAATTACTGCCAAAAGAAATATGAAGGAGCTTTCTTATACTGTCTTTTCCCCCAGGAGTTTTATAGTTGTAGGTTTAATGGGTCATAGAGCATGATCAAGTAAAATGTATGCCTAGGATGTGAGGGCTCTTCAATAAAAGCATACATCATGTGATACACCACACTCACCAAATACAGGGTAAAAGTTACATAATTATCTCAATACATGCAGGAAGAAAGGTTCTACCTCTTTTCATGACAAAATCCTTTAGCAGGCTATGGATGGTGACTCATGACTGAAATCCCAGCTACTCAGAAGGGGGAAAAAGTAAACGAAAACCCCATGTGAAATAAGGCAGATTTGTGATCCCAGTTACATAGCAAACCACCAGAGGATGGCGGTCTGAGGCTGGTCCCAGCCCTGTCCCCTCTGCCCACCCAAGAAATTTCCTAAAAAAAAATAAAATAAAATAAGCAAAAAAAAAACCCACTAAGGGTGTGGTTCAAGTGGTAATCTTTGAGTGAAAACCTTAGTACCATGTAAACAAAAAATCTCAATAAAGTAGGTATAGAAAGAAGTTAATTGAACTAATAAAGGCCATCTGTAACAAGCCCTAGAGAATATCAGGTGTTTGGAAAAATCAAACACCTATTCCTTGCGATGAGAAGAAAGAAAGGAATGCCAATGCTCACCATTTTCAATCCACACAACACCAGCAATTCTAGACAAAGCAGTTGGGGGGGGGGGATAAAAGATCTAATTTTATCTCTGCAGAAGATGTGAGCTTAGACACAGGAAATCCTTGAAAATTCCATCAAAACTGTAGTAGGACTAATACATAAATTAAGTTGCAGGCTACAAAAATCAACACACACACACATACACACACACACAAGCTCAGTTGCTCTCAATATGCTAATAATGAAAGTATTCTAACAGGAAATATACAATGTAATTTACAATAGCACAAAAAGAATAAAGCACCCAGGAATAAATGGAAAAAACTTATTACATGGAGTTGAAAGTCATATATACTGAAAGCTACAATTTCACATTGATAAAATTAAGTCCCATAAAAAGGTATCTGTGTTTAGGTGTTAAAGTTTAATTTTGTTAAACTGTGTTAAAATGTCCATACATCAAAACTTCAGTGATATATTTTTTTGCACCAATCTTGGGGCTTGAATTCAGGGCCTGGACACTGTCCTAGAGGTTTTCTACTCAAAGATAGTGCTCTTTCACTTGAGCCACAGCTCTACTTGTGTTTTCTGGTGGTTAAGTGAGAATAAGAGTCTCATGGACTTTCCTGCCCACACTGCTTTCAAACTTTAATCCTCAAATCTCAGCCTCCTGAGTCGCTAGAATTACAGGCATGAGCCACTGGTGTGAGCTCCCAGTGGCTTTTTTTTTTTAACAAAGAGAAACAATCCTAACAAAGGGGCAAAAATTCATATGGAGCTAGCAAAGATATTCAAATAGTAATCTCGAGCAAAAGCATACATCCTGATAAGATACGGTGATAAAGCAGTATGGTACAAGTATACATAATGGGAAAGTGATCATCTCTTCAACAGTGTTGGGAAAACAGATATCCATCTGCAAAAGAATGAAATTGAAGCCTCATGCTATAGTGTATACATGAGATTACAAGAGTTAACATGCAAGAAAATAACATGACCAGCATTAAGTTCTTAAAAAATAATCTGACAACAAGAAAGAGCATAAACAGGGGAAGAGAGGACAAAAAAAGGAGAGAAGTTAAAGACAGATTTATAGATGTTATAGCCCTAGAAGCTTGAACTAGAAGAATGGGAAGTAAGCATTCACAGGTCAGCCTGAAGACTAGAAAACTTACAGACTTGGCCCTACTTACAAATAAGCATCAAAAGAAAATCTTCAGCTATTAAGCAGCTTCACCAGCTAGACTTTGTGCTGTTGAGGGGAAGCAGGTAGAGAAAATGTTTGGGGAGGTGCCAAAAAAAACCCAAAACAACCTTTTCCCCAGGGAGGGGAAGGCGTGGAGAGGAGGCTGCACAGGAATGTTTAAGGAGAAGTCTGTAGGATTGGGTGATGGATTAGACTCAAGGGACAAGCGGGAGATCTGGCAAGAGAAGAGTGATGGCTTCTCCATTCTGAATCTTGAGCAGGCACAGACTGCTGCCCATTTTGGGGCTAGGTCATAAAATAAAGCGAGTGGACTTGAGGAACTTGGGGAATGGAGGAAATAGTTTTTATTTGTTGATTCTGAGATGCTTTTAGATATTCCCAAAGCAAAGTTGAGTAGTCATTTGGCTAATGCTATGGATAGCAGCCTAGATTTCAGCTAATGAGTATTTGAGTCATAAAAATATAGGTGTATACTTAAGCAATGGATATTGGAAGAAAAAGGGAAGGTCTAAGTAGATGAGAAAGGAAATGGCTGAAGATGGAAGTGAATGGAGGAAAGCAATGAAGACACAAAATCACAGAAAAAGCAATGTCACCAGTGAAAAAGACCATGCCCGGGGTTGAACATGGTAACTCATTTTTATAATCCCAGGTAGTTCAGAGATGGATATTGGGAAGATAGTGGTTTCATGTCAGTCTGAGTGCGGGGCGAGGGGTGGGGGAAGTGGGGGGTGGGATTTAGTGAGGTCCCAAGTCCACAAATAAGATGGGATGGTACTACATACCTGTGTTCTCAGCTAAAGGGAAAGTAGCTACATGGTGCTACATACCTGCATGGAAAGGAGCAGGAGGAAGATCATGGTCCAAAGCTGAGTTAGCAAATTCAAGGCCCTGACTTTCAACCTCAGTACCAAAAACAAAATAAAAAACCATACCCAGAGATTAGAACAAGAAATTTCACATTGGATTTGATAACATGAAGTCTGATTTTGACCTGACCCTGAACAAGTGTTGGAGAAGTATAGCACAATTAAAACATTTAGTTACACAGTCATATAGGGACCCAATCAAGCTCAAATCCAAGTCCAGATGGAACTTAAATGTGAAATCTTTAAAGCATTTAGAAAAAGATAAGAATACACTATATCTTTTGAATAAGTATTTCTTAATGAAGAAGCAAAAAGTTTTAACATTGGAGAAATAACTTGAAATTAACTATGTTGGCTAAGAGTTTTTGTTCATCGAAAAAAAATAAGCTGGCTGAGAAGGCTGAGATCTGAAGATCATGGTTCAAAGCTAGCCTGGACAGAAAAGTCTGTGAGACTCTTATTTCCAATGAATCACCAGAAAACCAGAAGTAGTGGTGGTCAAGTGGTGGTCTACAGATAAATTGAAGACAAATTCTTCGCAGTGTACTAAGCTAGCAAGTTTCTCTCTCTCCTCCTCTCTTCTTTCCCTCCCCCTACATGTTACAAACTTATATATCAACCAAAAAAATAAGCTACCAAATTGAAAATAGGTAAGAGTGACATGAGCCGACATGAGGGGAAAAAATGAGGAATACATGAGAGGGGTGTGTGTAATCATTTCAGTAATCATGAAAATGCAAATTAACAGCATAATAGATAATTCCATGACTTTCAGATGGACAGAAATCAAGACATATGACTAGTGTTGGGAAGGATGGAGAACTACATGAAAAGTTATTCATGGGTAGACATAATAAATTGGTGCAAAAACTTCATGAAACTGTCCCTTCTGGGAAATATTGGATATTTGTATTCCCTACAGTTGAATAGTAGAAGTCCTTGATATATAGTCTACCGTGGTATTTTCATACGGATCATCTCTTTTCATGTGTATCCAATATCGTAAGTTTTTTTATTGATAGGAGATAGTGAATCAATGCAGACCACACCTTTCAGATGTTTGGCTGTGAGGAAAGAGAAAGCTCATTTTATTCTGGGCATATCCTTCACATTGGCCCCCTTAATGGCACATGACCTCTTGCTTCTGGCTTGTTCTTATTCTCTTGTGATGCTTGTCCCCTGTTAATATGAGTTAGTGGCTGCTCTGGCTTTCTGAGCAGCCTCCTCCCATTTATTTTCCTCATATTGAACTTGTAGCCAGTGTTTGGACCTGCTTATAGTATTTTTAAACATAGCTTCCACAGAGACCCTTGGTTTGCATTAAAAAAAAATTGACAAATTGTTATAATAGGCCAGTGCTCACTGGTGCCCATTAGTAAATGGGCAGTTCTAGAGCTTTGTAGCTTCCTGGAAAACGGCTATATTTTTGCTTAAGACCTTGTGGAAAGAGAAAAAATAATCCTAGATAAGGAGGATGCTGTTATTGATAGTTTTTATATGCAGTGTTCCAAGTGTTTCTCAGTGATCGTAGCTGTCTGTAAGAAACTCCACAAAGGGTAATTGCCAACATTACTTTTTATTTTTAGTAAATATTCAGTAGAGGCTGAATCAATGCCCCATTAAAAACGCTTTGGGGATTGAGCCTGAGTCATGTTGGTTTTTCTTTTCAAATCCATTTGTTTTCTGGACAGACTGAGTGTTCTGTTGACTGAATGATTTCCAACCTTGACTCAAACTGACTGTCACATCCTATGCGTGCAGTTTCATATCACCAACTACAGTGAACAAAGTGAGAGCAGTCCTTGGGACGGGCAACCTTTCAGGATCCCCTTCATCAAAGGGCTCTGGTTACAGCTATAGCCATCTGAGGAACTGGGCTATGTTGCACCGTGTAGTTACAGAAAGTCTGCTGACACTTCAGAATCAGTAATGAATAAATATCCCAAGGAAACAAACCTAAAGAACATGCCACAGAACACAGAATCTAAAGTCTCTGCTCACTGAAATCTTTATTATCTTCTTCAAAGCTATACTCTACATTTCAATATATGAAAGGCTTTTGTATACACCTCTGTTCTTAGAATCAATCCGAGAGGCAAGAAGCAGGCTAAATTGTTACCTCTACTTTAAAAGATGAAGAAGCTGATATTTACAGGTACCAAAATGGCTCACAGAGTTACAGGTCTAATAAATAATGGAGAAAGGACTTGGTCCTTGCAACATTTTTTAAATTCTGAATTCAATATTCTTTCTTTTTTTAAACACTTTTTTTTCAATTAGCATCGATTAGTTGTAAAGAGTAATTTCATTTGGCCATGTTCATCTATGCACACAATACATTCTGAACAGATCCTCTCCCCCAACCCCTTCTCCCGCCTTTACAAACCCAGCTCCACAAGCTTTATTGTTCCATTTTCAGCCACGTACACAAGTAAGGTACTTTGACCATGTTCGGTCTCCTTGACCCTTTTGATTTGCCCTCACCCTCCCATTGGTATTCATTGCCCAGACAGGATTTGTCTCACCTTCTTCACATCCATTTTTGTTAAAATACACATTAATTGTTCAAAGTACCTTCATCATGATTAATTTATGTACTTTCTTTCAAATAAACAGCATGTTTTTTCAGACATGGTAACATTCCTCCCAACATGTAGCTTCATGGCTGTATTCTTGGTTTGTTAACCCCAAATGTGTTTCCTGGTGATATAACTTCATTCTGTGTAGCGTTGTAAGAGTGGCACACAAGGAGGTCATTTATATATTTTGCTTGGAGCTATTTTTTAAATTATAGGTTAAGTTTCCTTCTCAATGGTCAGAATTTCATTCTGCAATATTGGGTAATCCTAAAATTCTGTGATGGGATTGTTAAAATGGACTGTGTGGCACTACAGTGGCACTAGTAATATGAATAAAGCACATTTGTTACAGACTAAATTGGTATCAGTCTTGCCTAGATGCTTTAGTGGCATTATCTAGGCTAATACTTAAAATAATTTCTTGTGGGTAAGTGCTATTATTGTCTTTTATCAATAGTAATAGTAATCTGTTAAAGTTCAACCAATCCATAAATAGGCTAAGGTTGAGTCAGCTCTTATTTCATAGCCTCATACTCTACTGTGGAACTTACATATTCATCAAGTTTAAAGTCTAGGAAAACAGTATCAGAAAAGCCTAGAAAGCAGCACTTCATGACATTAAATTTAGGGGTCAGGACTTTCTGTTTCATGTAAGAAGATTCAGGCTTTGAGTAAGACGTGGATAACAACAGTGTTATCCAAATGATACCAAATGGATAGAATATTGCACAAGTAGCCTGGGTAATCTGACCTCAATAAAATCAGTGTCTCTTAGCCTTTTCATCTATGATTCCTTACATAGAATGTTTTGTTTCAAGGATAATCCACTAAAATTTAACTGTGAGTGAAGAACTCTCTTGTGTAACAAGGCCAAAGGTGAACAAAAGTGCCAGTGACCAACTCAGAAGTTCAATGGTATTCCATGAAGTCAACTCCTCTTCCTCTTATTGCTTCTCAGTCTTTTCATGTCCTTTCATGATTATGTGTCTATTTGCCAGCTAGGCCATATAGATCTAACTGGGCAGAAGTTTTTATCATGCTTATCCCTTGAAGACCATCAGCAGATAATTTTGACACATTCACTTCCAAAACAACATTACAGGGAGAATAAAATTTATATACCTGGCTCTGACTAAGTAGAATTCCCTTTCCTGAACAGGTAAGACTGAGCTCAGAATCTTTTAATATATATGGTCGGACAGAACCCAAACAGAATCAGTTTGGTATAAGTTGTTGAGAAATGGCTGTGAGAGAGATAATTGCTGGTCTACCTAACATGCTTGAGAAGAGTGGCAATACAAAGCAAATCTCATTGCTAGAGTTCAGTTCTGATTTTGTGGCAATGAGTCAGATTATGAACTGGACATATGAGGATAATTTGGGTGAATTTAGGTTCAAGTCAAGGGCTTGATCACAAGTGATAAGTCAGAACCAAGGACCCATCACAAAAATCAGAAAGTAGCCAGGGTCACTGAAAGCTCAGCTGCTAGCCTAGAACTGAGGCATTCTCTTAAGGCAAAGTTTAATCTCAGAATGTAGAGTGGGAAGTGACCACATAAATAGCTTTCAAAATGGAGTAACTGTGTCCTTCATCTGTTTTCTCCTACAGTAAATATGTTTCTTTCACTGACCCTAATGAAAGTCTTTCTTTGCCTTACGTTTCTTGGGCTGTCCATTTTTCTCATTGCCTTGACTCACTTCCATCTTGAGTCCAAATTGTCATTATTCATATTACCTACACTATACTAACTACACCTATACCATACTACCTACCTTCACAATGGTCACTCTCTGGCCTTTTCATATTTGAGTTGTTAACCTTCCTCATGTCTGCTCTGCTAGGGAAAGTACCGTGATCCTTTGGGTTCCAGAACAGGGCTGCACATGGCTGGCGTGAGCTTGTTTGAGCAACTTCACTCATTTGGAGTGCCTTTTTCTCAGCACATAACGCTAAGTGTTTGGGGGTTTCTAATCCTAAGTAAACCTCTCTCTCTCTCTCTCTCTCTCTCTCTCTCTCTCTCTCTCTCTCTCTCTCTCTCTCTCTATATATATATATATATATATATATATATATATATATATGTGTGTGTGTGTGTGTGTGTGTGTGTGTGTGTAATTTAGTGTGATTGAAAAAGCAACATATTTAGATGGGTGTTGTGACTGGGTTTTGAATATTTTTGAGGTCTAAATGGGTTGAATATAATAAGAACAAGGTAAAAGAGAACATTTAATTGTTGAAGAAAGAGAAGAGAATGTCTTCTTGTGTGGGCAGTCCAGAATCTGTCTGGCTTTTTATAACAAGGTCTGACATAAATAAAATGAAACCTCCTCAGTGTCTTCTTGGTCATGTGGCAAGGTAGCAGTAGGCCAAGAGGCTTCTTATTATTTTTAAAAAAGTGACATAAGCCATGATTGTTGGCTGTCAACCTGACATATTCTGGCACCAAACCAAGCCAAGCCTGGGGCCTTTGGAGGACTTGAAGACTGTGGAACTGGTTGTAATCATAATATGCACCATTTTTACACACACACACACACACACACACACACACACACAAACACACACATATATAGATACATATGTATATGGATACAAACATATGTATATTCAAAGGATTTCATATAATTACCTACAACCTTCTTATTTGTCCTCAGATGGATATGTAGTACAGAAAAGGTTGTCATCAGGGTAAAATGGGAAACTTATTTTTTTGGAATTGATTATTAAGTAATGATGAGTACATGCATCTCGGTCTGTCATCCCAACCATTGCTTTCCCCTGTTTTTTTCCCTCCATCCTTTCCTTCAAGTTACATAGTTCAATGTTTACATAACGTACATTGAATATAATGACTATATTTGATCACCCTTCCTCCCTCCATTTGTGTGGCTCCCTACTGCTCTGGCCCCAAACATTGAATGTACTCAACAACCATACTGGCAGAGACAAAAGCAAAACCCCTACCTGCATTGTGTATTTAAGGTGCAAAAACTAGTATGCAGTTCAATTGTCCTTTAACTCCCTTCTTATGCCTACCTGTCCCCATCAGTAGTGCCATATGACAACATTTAGTGTTTTGTTCTTCACAAATTTTAACTTCACAAATGTTATAAGTAATTGCTATTCTATCATATTCAATTATGATTACTTTATGAGCAGACACTATGGAGATGCTCATGTGCTGTGGTGGAGAAAGTGACACATAGGAAAAATAAAGCAAATACATATTTGGGTATCTAATGTTTATGAAAGTTAGTGGCAAATGCTAAATAAGTTTGCGGATCCCTATCTGTCATAGTTATTGACAAAAATACAAAAATACCTTTATAGTATTGACTCCATCTCTAAAATAGTCAAGGTTATCAACCTCATGAAGGAGCACATGGTTAGCATGCCCTAGACCTTGGATTGAATCCTATTAGCCCCACTGGCTTGTGCTCCCTTCTGTCTTTCTCTGTCTGTCTGTCTGTCTGTCTGTCTGTCTGTCTGTCTGTCTGTCTGTCTGTCTCTCTCTCTCTCTCTCTCTCTCTCTCTCTCACACACACACACACACACACACACACACCACACACACCCATACACACACACCTACAGAAGTTAGTTGTCGCTTAGTGGTAGAGCATTTGCCTAGAATACATAAAGCCTTGCATCTGATCCTTATCATTTGAAAAATCTAACAAAAGAAAATTAAAACACATAAGGACCAAGTTGGAGGCACCTTGTCTTTAACCTAAGATATTATTACATCTTTAATTTTTGCCTATTGTTTGGCTCCTTGATTACCCAAATGATTTTTGTCTTGATTTTTTTTTGGATGCAGTTCCCCATTCTACCCATCATAGTTTTAATCTGGATCTCTGACTACCTTTAGTGTATTACAACATACTTCTTGTAGCTCTGGTCATCTGACCTCAGTTCCCTGCCTCCATCTCAGTCATGAATCTCTTGTTTGGATCTGAAAAGCCATGGATACTATCCATACACTTCATGAATTAATGGTACCCAGGACCCCTGTCTATATGATCCTCTAATGATATATCCTGGTGAGCCACACTTTCTCTCTTATCCTGCATGTCTAGCCTTCCTGTTGTGGCCTGGTCTTTCTCACTTCTTTGGAGGATCAGCAGTGCTATGACAGGAAAGTTGATCGTATGAACCATTTGTGGAATGGAGGTGTAGAGAAAGGCAAGACTTGGTCTGTGTTAAATTATGGAACCATAACAACCCAACAAATAGATAAATGAATGGAGACATCTCAGGCCCATAATCAGAACATTGAAAAGTGAGAGAAACATTAGTAATAGCAGGTTTTCTGAAGAATGACTAAGGAACCCAAGTCTAAATAAAATAAAGTGATGCTTGGGTGTAAATCTATGGGATCTGGGCAACTACAATTTAGGACTTGCCTTTCTTGAAATCTTTGTCAGAGAATGGATTTTAGTTAAGGAATTTGACTCAAAATACAGGCATAGGTAAGAAAGATGGTTGCCAGAGATGGAATACAAAGAAATGAACAAAACTCTGGCCCTAAAATATGAAGAATAAGAGGTATCAGAAGCAAATTTGGTCTTTCTCTAGTGAGCTATGTTTCTCATATTCCTTACATGCCTTCTAACTATGGAAAGACCTAGTACTGGAGTTTACAGAGGAGTAAATGTAGGACTATGGGACTCCAAGTCAGAAGCTGGAGGTAGTTATTATCTCCTGTGAATGAGAGGTTTTTCTAGGAATGACATTCTCAACCTTTGATTTCCCAGTCCTTCCCTTTATCCCTTTGCTAGATTATTTTAAGTTTCTAAACTCTATAATGGTAGGGGGCTAAAGGATATGATGTCTTCCATTTAGGTAAATCCAACTCCTCTTCTCATAACTACATCCCCCCCTATATTGAATCTTTGAGAAAAGAAGGATTTTAGGACATATTATAGGGATATTCTTGAATATGATCAAATTATTAAGAAAGAGATTCATTCTTAAACTATAGAAACTAATTCTCTGAGCCAGTACTCAGAAAGTCATGACACTTCAGTAAATATATATATATATATATATATATATATATATATATATATATATATATATATATATATATATATCAATGTTGAGTCTGATTGGTCAAAGCATGTCCTTATTGTTTCCTCCTGATTGGTCAAAGCATATCCTAGTTGGTTTCTCCTGAAGTCTTGAAGTAAAAATGTGACCCTTTCTTCTTTCTGGAGAACATCTCAAGTGGGATTGCATAAAACATTGCAGAGCAGAGCAAACTTTTCTCAAATGTTACTAGACATCTCTCCTTCACAAACATCATCGCCCATGGTAACATAGATGGCTTACCCCCTAGCTGAATCTCTTCTCTTTTTTCTGTAAAATCTCCAGCACATTCCATCTCAGTTCTTAGTCCTTACCATTTCTCCACTGACCTTTTCTCTTCTATAGTCAAGAACCACCCTCCACTTTCTCCCAGCAGTCTTTTACGTTGTCCTCGGGAACAGTCCAGAATCCATCAGCGGCATTTGACATTTGTAAACTTCAAACCTGACCCAGAAATGCTTAGGAAAGGCAGAGCTCTCTCCCACACAACATTCCAGCATTCACAGTGTCTCATCATCCTTCCAAGCAAACATGTTGACCAACCTTGCAGTGGCCAACACAAGCACCTGCTGAGATGCCCCTTTTGGGTGAAGGTGGGTTCTTGCCCACGGGTCCCTGCTGCCAGTCCCTAGCCCACCCACTTGCCACCATCGTATAGATTCTCATGTCAGCACTTTGTCTCTTCATCCCATATCACTACTTCCTTCCTAACTTTTCAGTTATGAATCTTTTACCCAACAACAACAAAAATTCTAAAAGTTCAGAGAATCTCCATGGCTCTTGTTCCAAGTTAAAAATCACCTGCAGATACATCTAACCATTTCAAATCATGTGTACCCAATACCTGCTACACAACCACAGAAAGTCTATGCCATCCTCATTCCTAAGCCAGGCTGTGTGCTCCTGTGACGCCATACCATCCTGCTTTGTGAACCTATACTCCTCTCCTTGTGGCTTTCTCCACAGATTTTTTTTTATTTCTTTTTCTGTTTGTTGGCAGATTTAACATGCAACCTATTCTTCTCATCATGAGTCTCTTTGTCACTATGGGAGTCATCTACATGGCTAGAAATGATATAAATGTTTGTGCTTCTCTAAAAAGTCATATGTTGGTCATCTTAATCCTTAAGGTGAAGCTGTTCAGGATGGTAGTGATTAGATTCTGTGGCGATTAAAGGAGGTGCCTGTGGAGACAAAGAGATCATGAGTGGGCTGGATGGCCTTACTGATGAGGTCCAAGAGAGACCACTCCCCTCTCCCTCCGTCTGAAGACACAGCTACATGATGCCATCTGTGTATGGAAAGGGGATGCCTCACTGCACATGGACCCCATTGGAACCTTGACCCAAGACTCAGATTTGTGAGAAATGAATTTCTATTGTTTTTATACCACACTATGTATGATATTTTGTCATAGCAGCCTACACAGACTGAGACGAACACTTCATGTGTCAACACCTCCGAACTTTGGCTGCTAATTAACTGTAGGCCCCTGCAACTTACCTCCTTCTGTTATAGAATACATCCTCTCTCCAACCCATCCTGCCCTCTCACATGGCTTAACTGTAAGGTCCGCTCCTGGATGGCCAGCAGACTCCACCCTTCTCGCAGCAAAGTCTCCACCTAGTACCTGTGTTACCTAGGCAACTGGGATACCTGGAAGAGGTCACATCTGCATCCGCTGAGGTCACATCTGAATTTGATGTGGCCACACCTTTCCCCACCCATACCCTACATAAGGCCTAACCCAGGCCCAGACGCTCTCTTGCTCTTGCTCTTGCTCTTGCTCTTGCTCTTGCTCTTGCTCTTGCTTTGCTCTTGCTCTTGCTCTTGCTGCTCTTTTCTTGCTCTCTCTGTTTTATTCTAGCTCTCTCTCTGTTCTTTTCTTGCTCTCTCTCTTTCCCAGCCACGTGGAGTGCCAACCTTGCCTGGTCCCAGCAGGTCTACCCCTTACCTGAATACCACGTGAGTGCTACTGTTCTTACCCCTCTCTCTGCTCTTTTCTGGCTCTTTTCTCTCTCTTTCCTCTCTTCCCAGCTCTCTCTCATTCCCAGGCCTTTCCCAGCCACGTGGAGTGCCAACCTTGCCTGGTCCCAGCAGGTCTACTAAATAAACCTACCCCTTACCTGAATACCACGTGCGTGCTGGTGCAGTTCTTACTCGGCTACCTCTTTTTAAAAACCTAACATTAACTATCTGTATCATAATTGTTCCAAAACCTTCTCTCCAACCATACTCCTGACTTGACCTTCAGATCAAACCCTTAACAGACATCTCTATTTTTTGGTGTTTTTTTCAGTCTCCATGATTTTTTTATTAATTTTTTTTATTGTGAAAATACCATACAAAGGGGTTACAACAATTACATGAGTACATTTCTTATTAAGCATTGTTGCCTCCTCCTTTGTTTCCCCTTCCCATCCCTGCCCTCCCATCTCCCCGCCCCCACCAAAGTTGTAAAGTTTGTTTTTCAACATAACATCTTGTACATCTCATTGTTGCAATGGATAGGGATACAGGTAAACAGCTTTATTTTTATGTCTCATAAACACTGAAATCAAAGCTAAACTTAATATATACAATATATAATATAACAACTCTTTTCTTCCATTACACAATTATTTCAGAAAAGGGTACTGGTATCTACTCAGTTGCTAAAGACATTATTTCTATTCTTTGTTCATTCTCCAAGTTAAATCAATCATTGGGTCTCCATCTCATAAATCTATCTGAAATATCTCCCTGCCTTTCCATTCTCATGCCACCATCCTAAATCAAACCATTACACTTCTTCCCTAATCTTCCCATACTTTAACACAGCTTCATTTACCTTAACAGCAAGACTCACTTCCTAATGATACAAATTTATGTCTAGTGTTAAAAATCTTTGTAACTAGCACTATCGCTCTGGTATAGAGTAGAGGAAGTACACAAACCTCATACTTTTCTAGGTCAAGCACAAAGAAGGGCATCTGGAAACTTTTACCAAATATAATCCTTTACTTCTGTCTAAAGTTGTAGTTACTCAAAAGCACGAGAAGGTCCACAAGGGAGTTACGAAAGTCAAGACGCTATTCCACAAAGCCTCTCACCATCCTTATGACCATCCTCAAAAACATTTAGCTCCTCCTAATCCTTCTTCCCATTGCCAAGTGTTTTCAACACCCCTTTCCCTTTGTGCCTGTCTGTGCTACTAGTCAGTTCTGCTGACTTTCCTTCTAGCTTCAGGTGGAGAAGAGATAAAGGGAAAAGCAGCTTTCATACTGTTGGCTGTTCTTGAGTGATACTTGAGCAATAAGAAGAATTTCCACAGGCAGAGGAATTTTACTCTCTTTCTGTGTTATGATTATATCTCCTTTTTTCCTGTTCCTAGTTGGAATAGGTTTGACTCTGGAAAGAGAAATATACAATTATTTTTTAATTTTCACAAACTACACTTTTCACAAACACTACTGAATCCTTTTTTGATGTACCAGAAGAGCAGAAAGTGGTAAATACATGTGTTACTGGTAAGATATTGGAGCATCAGAAGGTAACAGATAAATCCCAGTGTGATTATTAAGAACATTATATACTGCTGACATTTTAGAAGTCTAACATGTGCAAGTATGTTTGGATATCTCCTGAAAGCTAAAAGATATGTCCACATCCTTTGCCTATTTATCAGTCTAGGGAAAAAAAACCCAAACTTATCAGTAGAATTCATCATATTTTCCATGTGGCATACAGCACATTTGGAACTACTGCTCCTATACATATATTTGTATTGTAATACCGAAAGTTTCCACATTTTCTTGGAGATTAGAGAGAGAGAACTATGCAGATTAAGGCTGAAGTACAAGAAGGTCTGTCACCTGTCCATCTGAGCTACCAGATTCTAGCTTAATAGAGATAGGAAAGATAGACATGGAAGTGAGAATATGAGACTTTTTGAGCAAGACTATTGCAGAAGAAAATGAATTACAAAGCAATTTGGCAAGCTACCAGTAGAGACTAAGCATTCAGATCCTGGTAGAAGTTAAATCCAAGACCCTTGTAGACCTTTCTGTCCAAGGAATTAAGTTATAATTCCTGTATTGTCATACTCAGCTTATGGCCAAGGTTCTGCCCATTTGCTTGTTCTGCTTACAGCTGTCCCATCTTCTCCAGCTAAGTTATTCCTATTTAACTTCCAAGTCTCGGTTACAGTACAAGAATGTGTGGAAAATCCCTAATGTTTCAGAAATAGTTAGAGTTCTCTCCCTATTCTCAAAGAATAGTATATTTGGTCATTAGCTTCATGTGGAAGGTGATAATTCTATTTCCTCATTTAACCAATACTTTTACCATAATTTTTAGCATGCTAGGACATTTGAAAACATATTCCTCTTCCCTTCAACAATCTATCTAGCTGCCTAAGAAATAAGTTAGGGGTTACTTTTCTACAGTGCCTGAGAAAAGTAAAATCTCAACATAACATCCTCTTACTACATATGAATATGATACACTGTACACATGCTACACATATTTAGCCTGGAAGGAGAAGGCTTAAGGAATGCAAGTATCACATGTCAGGGTATGTGGGACTAGAGCAGGGAAGGCACCAGTACATAGAGACAGCATGGCTGTGCATCACAGCTGTGCATATGGCTCACTGCCTTTGCACTGAGGTTGAAGAACTGGATGCAGGCAATGTATCAAAATATGCTCACTGGATGTAACAAATGCTGTGTGTATAGTCCCTCCATTAACTCTTAAATACCTCTGTGAGTAGGTGTTATCAGGTTGATGTGTATCTGGACTTGCTAATATTCAAGATCTTACCATCTCATTGCCTGTTTTAAATACTAATCCTGCCTGCCTTTTAGGAGTTACACAACCTTGACTAATTCAATGTAATGAAAATTAATTTTCCAAGCCAGGGACCAGTGGCTCACACTTGTAATCCTAGCTACTCAGGCTAAGATCTGAGGATTGTGGTTCAAAGCTAGCCAGGGAAGAAAAGTTTGTGAGATTCTTATCTCCAAGTAATCACAGGAAAAGTCAAAAGTGGTGCTGTGGTTCAAGTGTTAGAATGCTAGCCTTGAACACAAAGGAGCCCAGAGATAGCACCCAGGCCCAGAATTCAAGCCCCAGAACTAGCAAAATAATTATAATAATATTTTCCACAGTTGAAAAATGGGATTAATAGAAGTATCTAAGTTCCCAGATTGCTGTATGGGCACATGATGCTTGTTTGCTATAGAAGTTATTGGTTTTATCCAATTCACTAGACAAAATATACATATACACAAAGCATATATATACTGCCTACATACACTGCATATATATATTACACTGCATATATATAGATATATATAGATATATATTCTGATACAATACAAAAGTTGTTTTTAGGTTGCGTGATGGCATACAGTTGTAATCTCCGCTTCTTGGGAGGCACAGACTGGAAGATTGTGGTTTGAGGATAGTCAGGTAAAAGAGTCATTGAGATCCTGCTTCTAAAACATGTCAGGCCTGATGATTAAATTTTCACTATTTGGGATGCAAAAGGTGGAGGATTATGGTCTAAGGCCTATCTGAATGAAAGAGATAGACAAACAAACAGACAGACAGAGGCAGAGAGAGCCAGAGCCAGAGTCTCTTTCTTAAAACTCTAAAAGCAAAAGCTCAAGTGGTGAGAGTCTTGCATAGCAACCCCAAGCCTCAAGTAATTCCCCACCTCATATATTTTCTCACAGCTTCTGCTATCTCACAATAGAATCAGTTGCCTCCCAAGAGTAAACATCAAACTGCTAGAAACAAAGTCATCCAACCAAGGAGTGATAAGTTACTTTAGAATGAATTAGAGTTATTTTTTTAAAAAAAATTTTTTAAGATACCTTGAGCTGGGCACCGATGGCTCACACTTGTAATCCTAGCTACTCAGGACGTTAAGATTTGAGGATCATGGTTCAAAGTCAGCCCAGGCAGGAAAAGCCGGTGAGAATCTTATCTCCAATAAACGACTAGAAAACCGGAAGTGGTGCTGTGGCTTAAATGTTAAGAGTACTGGCCTTTAGCTGAAGAGCTGAGGGATAGCGACCAAGCCCAGAGTTCAAGCCCCACACACACACACACACACACACACACACACACACACACACACACACACACACACACACATGCACGCACAATACCTTGATTTGTTTTTCAGGAAGCTGAGATCTCAGGATCAAATTTCAAAGCCAGACCCGAGAGAAAAGTTCCTGAGACTCTTATCTTCAACTAAGCATCAAAAAGCTGGAAGTAGAGGTATAGCTCAAGTGGTAAAGCTCCAATCATTTGTTTAAAAAAAACCAAACAAGCCAAGAGAGAATGTAAAGCCCTGAGTTTAAGCCCAGTGCCAGCATGAGAAGAAAAAAAAAAAAAAAGGAAAAGAAGATACCCTGATTCAATGACCTTCTGACATTATATTGTGTTTGCCCATTCCAATTTGTGCATAATATCTCTACTTAGGAAACTTCCATCTTTCATTTGTAAGCTTTCTTCTCCCATTTAGAAGTAGGAATCTAAACACTGATCCAAGTAGGGGAAAGAGAATATTACCCTCTTTGTTTAGTGTCTCTTGTAGCTAGATAACAACCTATTACTAGATGATTGGTACAGCCCCAAGAGTCAAAAACATAGTTCCCAACTTCCTCTCTGTTGATCTGCTTCCTCAGCTGAGGCACCTTGTGGTCTAGATAAGACGTACTGGAATGACTACTTAATTTAACATGTGTATAGGTAGAAAGATGCTAGAGAAATTGAAGCTTTAAAAATGTATGACAGCCAGGCTCCAGTGACTCACACCAGTCATTCACAATCCCATCTACTCAGGAAACTGAGATCTGGAGAATTGTGGTTCAAAGCCATCCTGGGCAAAGAAGTCCAAGAGGCTCCATCTCCAAAATAATCTAGGCAAGCTGGAGGCTTGGCTCAAGTGGTAAAATGCTAGATGAGCATAATTGGGCAAGCCAGCTGAGGGTAAGGTCCTGAGTTCAAACCTAGTATTGGCAAGGAAAAAGCTAAACATCAATGAAAATGCATGAGAAAGGATAAAGTTCTAGTTTCTCATTTATCTTAGAAGAGCTTGCCTTCTTCTTAAAAGAAAACTAAAAATCACTTCCCTAAGGCTCACCTCTGAGTTTCCTCTGGGAATAAGCCCTGCGTTTTACCATTCTCCATGTTATTCAGCGGCAGTACAGCTACCATTCTCTTCCCTAGAAAATTTTGAATTCTAGACACACAAGAACTCCCTGTAGAAACCTCTATAATTTTTCCTGACAAAACCATTATGTTAGATTATACTTTACTTCTTATTTTACCACAGTTTTTATTCCTTTCAACAGTGTTTTGGGTTATAAAAATGCAAAATTTAGAAAAGGAAATGGATACAAGATGAGTTGAATTACTCAAGCAGAAGTACTGAAAGTTCTTAATAGCATTAGTGCAAGACTGGAATTCAACAATGGAATGTCTTAAAGATATATAGGTCTTATTACACTGTTCTTGGCTATTCTTTTTTAATTTTTTTTTTTTTATTTTTAGCTGGTCTTGGGTCTTGGACTCAGGGCCTGGTGAGCTGTCCCCAAGCCTACTTGAACCACAGCGACACTTCCAGTTTTTTTCTGAGCAGTTTATTAGAGATAAGAGTGTCACAGACTTTTCTGCCCAGGCTGGCTTCAAACTGCCATCCGCAGATTTCAGCCTTCTGAGTAGCTAAAATAGGCGTGAACTCCCAGCTTTGGCTATTCTTTAAAAGGAAATTGCAACGGTAGGACAAAGGGTGAACCAATTCAGCACTGATACTCACTAGGCACTGTGTGGGAAATGAACTTTACAACTTGTGTGTATGGGGAGGGGTGAAAACTGGGAGAAAAGGAGGGAGGGGGGATACTGTTCAAATAGAAATGTACTCAACACCTGACTTATTAACTGTAACCCCTCCATACATCACCTTTACAATAAATTTTAAAAATAATAAATAACTAAAAAGAAATTGCACAGAAATTAAGTCTCCATTACTGCAAAATGGATGTCTCCAAAATCATTGAGAAAAACTGCAGTCTTCAAAGGGCAACTTCTAGTAAATTACGCTTATTTCAAAATAGCCTCATCTTATTCTTGTCTTCTCTCATAGACTGATTAAAACACTGTTCAGAGCTGGGCACTGGGGGCTCACTCCTATAATCCTAGCTACTTAGGGGACTTTGATCTGAAGATTTCAGTTCAAAGCCAGCCCAGACAGTAAAGTCTGTGACACTCTTATCTCCAAAGTGCTAGAGAACTAGTCTTGACCAAAAAGACGTTCAGGGATAGCACTCAGGCCCTGAGTTCAAGCCCCACAACTGACCAGGAAAAGAGAAGGAAAGGAAAGAAAACACTTCTCAGAATTTCTATATGGAGATTTCAAATAGTTATTGCACTTTAGGAAAACAGCCCTGAAACTTCCAGATTATGGAAACAATCTAGCCTACCGCAGAGTCACAGATCACATGGAGACCCTGGGTGATTCAGCTAACAGTACCAAATAGGGGACATGGTAGGTACCAAGGCCATCCTTGGTATTCCAATTGACCCTGTGGTAGAATGCCACTACCTGACTGAGCCAGGGAAAAACACTGGAAGGATTACTCTACCAAACCATGGAGACAGGCCAAATAATAAGTAAAGTTTGTTTTCACGAAATCATTTCCAAAGTTCTGAGGTGATTAGTTACACAGTTGTAGGTAAGTGGCACATCCATTGTGAAAGCCCTAGAACCTCTAGTTCATTCTCTGTCTATCTGGAACAATTGTTAATGTCTCTCACTTCTTCAATTCTGGAGAAAGGGAGAACCCAAGAGCCTGAGCTGGATTGATTCACACTGCTGAGATACCATCGGCTTAATGTTTTTGAATCTTGGTAAACCACTCTTTGGTCATTAGAAAAGACTTAATTTGCTTAGCCCGGAGTAAACTCCTATCTTGAAAATTTTTATTCAGAATGCAACAGGATAGATGCACATGTATCACTAACGCACACACTACTTGTAGAAAGAAGGTTTTATGATTTTTGGACAGTGATGCAGGTCTCTTTGTTCTGTCTCATAATAGCCTTGTGGTCTCTTTTCATCTTTCTGGTTCTTTCCTGGGAAGGAGTCATCTGGAAAGATGCCTTTGCAGCTTTTTGGAAGTGGTACAATCTGATCTGGGTCATGAGTGCAACCAACAAAATATTAGGGTCTCGGTATGATTTTTAAATACATCTCCCTCCTCGCTGCTGGTCAAAATGCTTGCAAGGGCAGCCAGGATTAAATGATGACTTGTGATTCATTTGCCCTATCTACCTAGAAACTGCTTCAGAACAAACAGTCAAGAATTTTGTAAGCATAGATATGCTGTTTTGTTATACTTGATTCGAAAGAGAAAGATAAGGATGTGGTCTAGTGGTTTCCACATGTACTTCGGTGTCAGCGATTCTGAGTTGTAATCTCATCCAACCGACTTTCTGGATGACTCGGATTACTTCAGAAAAATTACCTAACTTCTATCTCATTTGCTCTTACCTATAAAATGGAACAAATTGTCCTTATCACACAGAGAATTTAGTGTTTCTGTGCTGATATTTATAAATATCCCTTAAATGCATGCAGTGATGATCCCAAATATATACCCAACATATTTATTTATTTATTTTACTCTCAACTTTCTTTTACTTCACTCTAAATATTAGGGAAAAAGAAAGATAGAAGCAGGAGCATGTGCAATTTTTACAATTATAGGTATCTTATTCCTAGTTCAGCAGCATGGAGAGATTCGTTGTCAGCTTCTCTGTTGGGCAGTGATTCAAACTCCTGAGGTTAGTGGCAGTATCTCAGAGAAAGATTCTCTGAGATCTTTTATTTTTGAAGCTCCATTTTCTTTTAATTAGCTCCCTCTCTGCCTCAGGCAACAAGTTCAGGGAATCAGTAGGTTAGCTGGAGTCCAGACTCTGTAGGTATCAGGAGCTATAGTTATGTTGGGACTTGTCAGACCCTGGATTCAGATTCCAAGAGGTAAGCTTCATTGGCCCAGGATCATTTAGCAAGAAGAGGTCATCCAGAATCAGCTCACCAGCTGCGGGAGAGTTATCTACAGTTCCCAGATGGTGACTGCTACTATTTCAGCCACAGGCTGTCTCTGTCTAAATCACAGAAGCCCCAGCGCTACAACCCTCACCAGACATTGGCAAGGAGTTAGTATCACACTTGAGAGAAGTTGCACGTGTTCAAAGTGCTCAAGCCAAGGAGCTCAATCCCACACATGGCCGGTTCCCCTGTATTATCATTCCTGTCAATACTAACGCCCTCTTGATGTCTGTGCTACAGTTGTGCTTTGTAGAATGGTATTATGGCTTGTTTATTATAAACATGAGCTACTCACAAGGCTGAGGACAGCTTTGCCAAGTGACGCATGCTGGATCTGTTTTCTAGAGTCACCGTTTTTGCTGCTTTACCTGGGGTGATCATTGTTCAGGAGTGAATGGTAGGAAGGCAGGAGCAGAGTATATGGAAGATTTACTTGAGCATTCATTATTTATGTGGAAAATGGAACTGGGGAAATCCTTTAAAAACAAAATGTCAGATTAAGTGACATGGGGAGAAAAATGAAAAATACAAAGCCTTGGTAATAAATCAGTCAATAGCTAGGATTAAGTGACAGTAAATACCATTAGGCTCTGTTCTATTTGGAGCTTTAAGTTGTATGACCCTGAGTGTTTCTCTAAAAGAACCACAAGGTATCTGAGAAGTTGAAAAGCATAGATAAGCATTTAAAAATGTCATGTTAGTTACATTTGAGCATATATACCCAACATAGTTTGAGTATACACACACATTCATCCATATATATGTATATATATACTCATATACTTAAAGTATGTTTACTCAAAACATTTTAAGGGCCAGGGCTGGACACTGGTAATCCTAGCTACTCAGGAGGCTGAGATCTAAGGATCAGGGCAGGAAAGTCCATAAGACTCATATCACCAATTACCCACTGGAAAACCAGAAGTGCTGCTGTGGCTCAAAGTGGTAGAGCACTAGCTTTGAGCTAGTGTCCAAGTCCGGAGTCCAAGCTCCACAAAGGAAAGACAGTATGTGTGTGTGTGTGTGTGTGTGTGTGTGTGTGTGTGTGTGTGTGTGTGTGTGTGTGTGTGTGTGTGTGTGTGTGTGTGTGTGTGTGTGTGTGTGTGTGTGTGTGTGTGTGTGTGTGTGTGTGTGTGTGTGTGTGTGTGTGGTGTGTGTGTGGTATATACATTATCTCTAAACGTTAAGCAGTAGGTTTAATTTTTCCTCTGGAGAAGTACAATGAATATACAAATGAGAGTCACAAAAATTGAAAACAGAGAAGTGTGCTTATTGTCACTTGAGTAACTATTCAGTTTTTTTCCAATTGCTATAAACTTCCAACTCCTTAACCTATAGTGTGTCTGAATGTAAAAGAGAAATGTATTGAACATATTACATTAAAATGTGGCCAACATACTATTTGCCAATGATTTGGGGCATTTGTGAACATGCTGTATAATGATTTAATGTTGTCACTTGTGTAGGGTTTCACTAAATATAATGTATAATTTATATAATCATATGTGTACATATTTTTAACATAATAAGGAGAAGGAAGGTTTCAAGGAAGGGAAGATAAAGGAAGGTGGAATTGAGGAATAGAGAAAGTAGAATTTGTTCTAGGGAGTTTGAAAGAAATGTAGAGATGTTTATATGAGTCCTACACATTTTAGCAGGCTGAGACAAAACCCTCCTAGAGGTAAGCTAACCAGCTCTCTTGCTTTAAATCCTTGCTTTTGGGGAAATCTTTTGGACTGCCGATTCCTGAAGATTTCCATGTGTGTCCAATCTGGGGAAAGGTACTTTTGCTACACGTTAGGCCAGAAACAGGATTTATTCCTCAGCTCTTATTCTGGTTGCAATTTTCCTTTTCTAATACGTATGAAACCAGAGTGCACATGGTTGGCAGTGAGGCCATATAACAGGACCCTACTAATTATAATTACAGAGAATAAAATGTTATAAATATAAATTCTTCTGTGCCTTTCAAACAGACCTTAGGTATTTCTTCAATATTGGAAAAAGAGTATAGGTACAATATCCAGAATTAATCTTTGATGTCAAAATAAATTATCTGTACCAGCCAAAATGCTGTTACTATTTCAGAGCCTGTAGAAGGGGTTTGTTTGTGTTTTTGTTTTTTGGTAATATTAGGATATGAACTCGGGGCCTTGCACTTCCTTAGCATTCTATCACCTAAGCCAAACTCCCAATCCCTGCTTTTTTTGCTTTTGTCTTGTTTTGTTCTGGTCATGGAGCTTGATCTCTGGACTTGTGGTTGTTCCTGAGCTTTTCCGCTCAAGGTTAGCACTTTACCACTTTGGACCACTGCACCACTTCCATCCCGTTCTGCTTTTGTTAGGGCTTATGTTTTCACATAGGGCCACATGTTTGTTGCCCAAGTCAGCCTGCACCACAAGTCTACTACTTAGATCTCCCATGCAAAGTAGATAACAGTTACACCCTCACATCCAGCTTTCTGAGATGGAGTCTCACTAACATTTGACCTTGAATCACAGTCTTCCTAATCTCTGTCTCGAGTACCATTACAGATTTTTGACAGAGTTACCATTGAAACATCATTTCAGTTTTTTTTGCCTGTGGTTTCTATAATGGTAGAGAGATGCTATCCAGTATGGCTTCACTTATTTGATAGACATCAACCTATGTTACCTACATTTTGATAGAAATAATGTCAAACTATTGACCCTTTGCATTTGAGCTGCTGCTTCTTTGCATTTCTGTTACTTTTTTCTTCTTTATAAATCTTCCTTTATCTCCAATATGTGGGACAAAGATTCAGAGCAGTAAAAGAGACATTCAGAAGTTACGTACTTGCTAAAGTTATGGTATTCTGTACTTTATGGAGAGTAAATCGAAGTAGATCTGTCAAGGGCTGTGATACTTGGATCCCGTTTCACTGAAACCAACTTATAACAGACACCAGTCTATTGTGCATTTCCTTTATCAATATAATTGCATTACTATCAAGACAGGGTCTTCAGACTAGCACATGTGAGAATCATATTCCATGATCTGATGTATTTACATATGAACAACCTGATTATTTTTTGGTGTCTGAAGTTTGGGTTTTGCTTCTCCAATGTTTATCTTTACAACGTATCTCTGAGCACTTCTAGAGTAAAATTTGTATCAAATTCTAATATGAATATGATCACGGTTCCTATTCTATGATTTCCCAAAGAAATGAAAATGAATTTAAAATAGCTGTGTATTAACACTACAATTTGAGGGAGACATTAATATGTAGGAGTCTAGTAGTTTTTCATAATCACATTTCTATCTTCTTTATTTCATTTTCCTTTAAATTGGTAGGTAAATTTGACAGCCTAAGAAAGGCAGGTACTAATAGTAATGTCAGGGGCCAATGACTGAACAAGCTCTCCTGCATCATCCATGTCTCAAGCCCTGTACCACATGTCTAATTTTAGTATTTGGCTCAACACCAGACACCTGGAAATGGCATTCAGCCAGAGAGGAACACAAAGCTAAACAGTGGGTGAGCAACTACATCTGTCTCCTCATGTTTTCTCCTTCCCAGCTATTAGGTAAATAAGGTAGTTATTAGGTAAATAAGGTAGTTATTAACTGATGACTTCTGCAAAGCCTACAATTTCAATGTTCACATTTCATCTTACCCACATTTATCAGGCTGCTCAGCAAGTAACATTTTGATAATGTTTGTATGAAAATCAGTTTGACCTCCTACTCAGTGTGATTTCTGATCATATTGAATCTGTTGAAATGGGAAATTCAGATTTGGTAAGTTTTCAGTTGTTGTTTGCTTCAGGAGCATGGGCCTCCATGCATGTACATACAATAGCACTCAGGACTCCTGACTCCATTTCTTCACCCACAGAAACCACATTTCCTCTCACTCCTTCTCACTTCACCAATCCACAAACCCTTTAACTACCCCTGAAATATGAAGACATTTCCCGACATCTCCACAAATATAACAGAAAGCTTTTGCGGTCGCGTGTAACCAAACTTACAACCATATGCACGCCTCTCGTGACCAAGAAAATCACTCATCTCTCTACTGTGTCCAATTCAACATTCTTTGCAATAGACCATGGGACCTGGAGTTTGAAGGCTAAATTCTGGTGCTGTAGATTTCAAGGGAAGCAAATACACACACACACACACACACACACACACACACACACACACACACACACACACACACACACACACACACACACACACACACACACACACACACACACACACACACAGAGTGAGGGCAATGGTAGGTTTAATCTAATGCTTTGCCTTTTCAAGTCAAGGCATTGACTAGTTTACTTGTTTTTAAAGACTGAAGTGTGCTTCTTAGAAGAACATTATGTTGCTATGTCCCTCAAAATCAGAATGTGATTTAAAAATAAATTTAGAAATGCAATTATGAGTTCATGTGTTCATGCACTATATGCAATATTAATATGAGTCTTGCGTAAATCTATGCATTTTATATTATATCACCTCATGTACATTTTCTGCTCTCTTGGTCTCATACTATTCCAAACATCAAAAATTCCCACATGATCTACCAGGATCCCACAAACATAGCATCTCACAAACACAGTCGGACACCTCTTCCCAACAATAGCCCGTCTCTCACTTGCCACTTAAGGCTCTTCTGTGGACATTTTAACCTGTCTGCAAGGGCAGAATCCACACTCTTTTCACAGTAGTACCACCTAGAGTATGGGGGAGTTAACCCCTTATGTCAGTTTGCTAGGCCTGCCTTAACAAAATACCACTACCAAAAGCAATGTATTCTCTCACAGGTTTAGAGGGGAGAAGTCCAAGCTCAAAGTGCCAATAGGTTTTCTTTCTTCTCATCCTCTGCTCTTGGTCTACAGATGATCACCTTTTCATTGGGTCCTAAGGAATCTATCTTCCCTCTTTTTATCATAAGGACACTATTCAGAGAGCACTGAGGTCTATACTATTGGCCTTGGGTTAAGTTATTCACTCCTTTATGTTAAGCAGTATTGAATGTCAGGGGTCAACTTATGAACTTGTGGGAGGATACAACTTAGTTCCTAACATACTCCATGAGTGATTGATGTTGAGAAATGAACAGATAAAGGAATTCTCCCATTCAACATCTGGACAAAAGGTTCTGATTCGCATTCCATACAAAGACTTGCAGATAGTACCTGGCAGTCAAGCCAGTAAGATTTGTCTACCAACAATTTAGCTTGGTGCTGCTTCTTCCTCCTTTTTAGTTTTGGTTCTCATGTGCTTCATTCTTTTCTGTCCTCTGTGATCATAAATGACCACACATAAAAGCTTTTATTCAGGCTCAATCTCTGAACAGCCCAGGCTGATACATATGTGTATTTTTCTTTCATCTTTATAACAAAATGCAAAGGTAGATCATATTGTTGCTTCACAAATAAAGAAGAATGAGAGGAGAAATGACTCGTGCAGTGTCATGCAGCTAGTTAGTTAACAAGTTAGAGCTCTGCTTTTCAGTTTCTAACTCCAAGCTTACATTATCACTTTGGGACCACAATACCTCCTATCAACTTCTGTCTGTTATCAGATCAAATTAAGGCCATTTTCCATACCAATTCTAAACACTGCCTACATGGACTAAAAACAAAGACATTCTAAGTACATAACTCATCTCCCAGTCACTTAAATGCTAATGATTTCTTCCTTCTCCACACCTACAAGCTTCATATTATTTCTCAAACCCTTATCTATATCTGAAATTATTTTCTTAAATCAAAAATATAAATTATAATCTATTACCATTAAAATATACCTTTTCAGGCAACCACATCTCACAGTCAAATTAGGGAGGCTCTTATATCTTAATCAAAGCTTAACAGTTTAATCGTTCATTAAACAGGAGTGTAATTTAGTGCCCTACTATGCAATCATTATTGTTTCCTGAAAGCCTGGTGTGATGGGGTACAATAAATGAAAACTGAAATATTGCCTGTGGAAAGTTATTTATTATTTCTCCTAGCTAAAAACATTCATAACTGAAATTTATTGGTTCATACTCCCTTCATTATAAATATTTTATGTTCTGCCTAAGGGATCCATGTCTTAGCATTTAAATGTCTCAATCTTGTGTCAGTAACAGGAAGAACAAGTTCACTAGGTGGAATTTTTGCCCTTTACTTCAGAATGTTACAATAACAATAGGCTATAAATGTGTTATAATTATGCCTTCGATCATCATGGTAGTTTTTTACTCTGAATGAATTAAATTTAAAGCTGAGCTAGTAGACAAAAAGCTGATAGTAGTTATCCTAAACTAAGATTTTGCTGAAAACTATATTAATATAGCCAAAATGTTAATAACCATAATAGTACACAACTTTTATGATTACTTTTATCTTCATGCGAAATAATACCTATATCTACCACCAAATTTACCTATCAGTAATGATTTACATAAATCACATCCTAATTTCTGTGATTTCTGTGATTACTATCACATATCAGTAGTCAATGTTAAACTAGGTAGGTGGTTTATGTTTTTAATTCTAGCTGCTTGGGAGATGAAGATCAGGAGGACTGCAGTTCAAGACAAATCCAGGCAAAAGTTCCTAACACCCCATCCCAACCAATAGCTGACCAGTACATGTGTCTGTGACCCCAGTGTGAGAAGCTGAGTTCAAGAGAACCATCGTTCCTAGCCTGCCTAAGTGAAAAGGTTCTCCAGATCCATCTCAACAGAAACAGTGAGCTTTGTGGCATGCATCTGTCATTTCAGCTAAGTGAGACCGTAACTCAAAAGTAAACAAGGAAAAAGGGCAAGAGGTATGGCTTACAAACCAGAATGCTGGCCTAACAAGTGGTCAGACCCAATTACTAGTAGCCCCAAATTTATTTTTGAAGAGGAAACATCTTTTGATGCTATTGTCCTAGGAAAGGGTATTTTCACCAATGAGGGGGAAATGAAGCAGATAAATAAGTGAATTTTTCTGGTAGCTTTTGAATTAAGCAATGAATGACAAGATGCAGCACCAGAATCAAATACAGTGCAACAGGGGTTATACCATGAGGGAAGAACATACAAAAGAAACAAAAAATTACATAGTACCTTAAAAACAACAGTGACGGGGGGGGGCAAGAAAAAAAAAAAACAGTGACAAAGAAAAAAAACCTCTTGTGTCCATATCTTAGGGTTCATTCTGCTTAGCATCATCTTATATGGTCATATGTGCATAGCTTTTGACCTTTTCTGCTTGTCTGGGAAGATTATTCTAGATGTATACTAGTTATTGCAAATAAGGGAAATGATGGGATCTATGTTTCTTTGGGCCTGGCTTACTTCACTTAATATAATTTTTTCCAAGTCTTTCCATTTCCTAACAAATGGGGCAATGTCATTCTTTCTGATGGAGGCATAGAATTCCATATCTTGATCCATTCATCTACTGAGGGGCATGTTGGTTCCATGTCTTAGCTATGGTGAATAACGCTGTGATAAACATAGTTGTGCTGGTAGCTTTTATGGCCTTGTTTGTGATCGTTTGGATAAATGCCCGAAAGTAGGATTACTGTGCTCTGCATCTTGTATATATTTTTCTAATTTGTGGAGGGAAAGGAAATAACAAAATGCTGAAACAAGGATACAGGTTGACCCATTGTAACAATGAGATGTACAAGACGCTATGTTGAAAACAAATTTTACAACTTACGGAGTGGGGGGGAGGGTTAGTTGGGGAAGTAGGGAGGGAAGGGATAGTGGGGGAAAACAAAGGAGGAGGTAACAATGCTGGATAGGAAATGTACTCATTACCTCACTCATGTAACTGTAATCCTCTGTACAGTATCTTTACAATAAAAAATTAAAAATATGAATGAATAAGCAACTTCACTGAGCCAGTTTCCTGAACAGTGAAAATATGTAAATGGAGACAGCCAAATGGTAGTCACCTTTCACAGAGCATAGACAAGAAACTTGTAAGTTGTTTTGGTTCTCTATGTAAATCTAGGGATTCCTATGTTAAAGAAGGTCATTAAATATTTTTCTTTCTTTCTTCAGTATTAGGGTTTGAATTCAGAGCCTCTCACTCTTGCTTAGCTCTTTCATTCAAGGCTAGGGCTCTAACCCTTGAAACACAGCTTCACTTTCACCTTTTTTCTGGTTAATTGGTGATAAGAGTCACCCAGACCAGCTGTCAGGGTTGGTTTCTTACCACAATCCTCAAATCTCAACCTTCTAAGAAGCTAGGATTACAGGTATGAGCCACCAGCACCAGCTACCAAATGCTTTTATAGAACTTTTTAGTTCTTACTAAAAGTGAATCTGCATGTCACCTCCAAGGTAAAAAGATACATTTGTTAGGACTTGAGCATATCTCAGAAAACATTAGTTCAATAGGCTACAATATGAGGAGGTGGGGCCTGAAGGGAGTTGTTTAGACCACTTCACGTCATGAATGGATATGCGTGATGATAAAAGAATTAGAGGTCGCAAGTCTAACTGGGCTTGCTTTCACTCACCTGCCTGCCTTTTGCCATGGGCTGACAGAGAAAGAAAGCCCTTTGCCAGATATAGACCACTCCAACTTGGACTTGCCAGCCTCCATTTCCTTCACAAATTACTCATTCTTGTGTATTTTTATAGTAGCAGAAAAATGTACTAAGACAGAAAATTGGTGTCAGTGATCAAGGGTGTTGCTACAGCAATTTTTTTTAAAATGTGAAAGTGGATCTGAAACTAAGTACAGGGGAGAGGCTGAACGGATTTAAAGGAGCAGATTAGAAAAAGCATAGATTGCCGTGTACACAGCATGAAGGGAAACTTGGGTCAGAGCTCAAACAACAAGATCTGTAAGAAAAGAAACACAATCTCTTAGGAATTGGGTTAGTGGCGATGAACAGACTCTTGGCTAAAGAAGAATAGTACAAGGCCCTCATGATAAGGTCTCTTCTGGAAATGAGAAACAAGGAATTACAAACCTGATGAAGGCCTCCCTTGTTACATAATTACCAAGAACGTGGCAGAAATGTGTTCATATCCTAGAAGATGGTGAAAAGCTGAGTTTAAGAGTGATTGCTATGGTTCATGTGCTATAAACTTGGTCTCCAGTGTAGTAACGTGGAGAGGTGATGAAATCTTAAAAGACGGGGCATAGTAGGAAGTGATGAGATGTGGGTCATGGCACCCTGTGAAGGGATTAAAGGAGAAGTGGATTAGGTTCTATAACAGGTTGGTATAGAAGAGTGAGTCTGTCTCCACTCTCTTGCTTTCTTCCCCCCCCCCTTAGGATACAGTCAGAAATTCTTCACCAGAGGCCAAATAGTGATGAATTGGGATAACTGGCAGGAGAATTATCTAAATTCAAGGTGCTTCATGTCTCACTTAGGATATTTATGGTAAAAATGGAAAAAAAGAAAAAAAGAATTTAAAGTCAGAAATTATTAGGTAGAACAGAAAGATTTATGCCTGACCTTGTTTTAAAAAACAGAAACAAAAACAAAGAACAACATTAGGAGAGAATACAAAAGGAATGGCCAAGTGCTGTAGTGAGTGAAATGAGCAATGCCAGGGTTGGTGAAGGAAGGACATTTTTCCCCTCCTCCTACCTCAGCTGGCTCTTATGTCCTATGCTGCTGCTACACACATATCTCCAAATTCTAGCATAGTGCGCCTTACCATCCAAGCCATGGTTCAAATGACCTAGGAGTACTTAAACCAACCATACCAGAAGGCACAAGCAATAAATCTTTGCAGCATCCCTATGTTGCTAATTTTGTAGGGACAAACAATGTAGAAGCTGTAGGGACATAGTAGTTCTCATCAAAGGATGACACACCTGGCCAGGAAACCAGGCCAAGAGTTGACAAAAGGGAAGACACCAGAGATCCCCATTGGGGTAATGCCTAGTGGAGTCATGGGAACAGGACCACCAAAAGAAGTTCCATAAAGACACTTCTGAGTGAAGCCAGGGGAATCGAACAACAACCTGAGACTACAGGAACATAGGGCAACAGTCTGCAACTCCAGCCTAGGACAGCTGCAGGCATTCCCTTCAACCTGGGAGAACAGCTGAGCAACCTCAGCCCAGCAAAGCCTGGGGTCAGGTCGGCCTGAAACTTCAGGAGTCCAACTACAACTCCATTGTACCAAAATGCAAGACATAAAGTTGAAGGAGGTATCCTGAAGCTATAAGGCTTAACATTATTTTCCCTGTTGGAATGTATGCTGTCCCACTATGCTATTTTGTAGATCATGACTTGTAAATCTCATAAGCCTACAGCTGAATTATTTCACACATCACTGATTCCCATGAGACACTGGACTCTGAACTTCGGGGATGTTGCTGGGACTTAAGATGCTGGGTCCCAGGGGCTGGTGGCTCATGCCTGTAATCCTAGCTATTCAGGAGGCTGAGATTGTTGGATCATGGTTCAAAGCCAGCCCAGGCAAGAAAGTCTGTGACTCTTATCTCCAGTTAACCACCAAAAATCTCAAAGTGGCACTATGGTTCAATTGATAGAGTGCTAGCTTTGAGCACAAAAGCTCAGGGATAGATGCCAGGCCATGAGTTCAAGCCCTAGGAGTAGCACCAAAAACAAACAAACAAACAAAAAGTGAAAACAGGGGTTATACGGAGGGGAAGGGACATACAAAGCAACAAAAAAATCATCTTATAAATATGTTAGAAACAAGAGCAAGAAAGAAAAACCATTTGAGTCCTTATCTTGGGGTTCATTTCACCTAACATCAACTTATCTGACCGTTTCTACTTGTCTCAGACATATACTAGTTATTGCAAATATAACCCCTGTTTTCACTGCATTTGATGTTGGTATAATTTGGGGAGGGGAAGGAGAAAAAACAAATTGTTTAAATAGGGATACAGGTGGACCCAGTGCAAAAATGAGATGTTCAAGACATTATGTTGAAAAACGAACTTTACAACTTTGGCAGGGGAGGAGGGGCTGGGAGGGCAGGGATGGGAAGGGGAAACTAAGGAAGAGGCAACAATGCTTGATAAGAAATGTACTCATTATCTTGCTCATGTCATTGTAACCCCTCTGTATGGTATTTTCACAATAAAGATATTAATAATATAAAATAAGTTGGAAACTTTGTCTCTACCACTAAACACAGGAAGATGGGTCTTCATGGTATAGCATAAGGATTAGGTCATGAGGATTCATGATAATTATGAAACAGCTGGAGATTGCTGGAGTTCAATAGCTTGCCTCCTATATCCTCTCCCTTTTTACCATACGATGATGTGACTAGAAGTACCACACCCTGCATGCTGTCCCCTTAACCCTGGTCTTCCACTCTCTAAAAATCTAAGAAATATATCTTCTTATAAATTACTCTATTTTGACAGCACCAAATAAACTAAAAACAATAACAAATAGCATTTTTCTAAATGTGTCTCAAAAAATATTTGGATTTTAGTCTTCTACAAACAAAATCTGCCGCAAATAGTATCCCATAGAACAAGGCTGCAAGAAATAGTGAACTAGATTTTAGTGTTTGGTTTTTGTTTGATTTATTTTTATAAACATTTTATTTTTAATGCCAGGAAATACTGACCTGGACGATGATAGCAGGAGTTCATATAAATGCAATTCGAACTGCTCAATTGCAAATAATGAAGCCACAGAGGAAGAGAGGGACCAGATATTTTAAAGAAAGCATTGTGGTTGCTGAGCTCAGATTTTGATGGAACCTCTATAAAATCCAGACATCACTGCTCCTTCTCATGGATGGTCTGAGCAGCTGATATGTGTAGTAGTACAATAATCATCAAGAAAGCACTAAAAAAGAAACCCAGTAGGTTACCAAAGTCTTAAGCAGACATGTAGCTGAACTGGATTCAATTCTTGTCTTTACTCATCACTCATCACTGCTGCAGCTGCTTCCTTAACATCTGTCATCTTTCTAGATTCTTCTCTGTGACTCCTCTAAAACTTTGCTGTAGAATAATCCAAACATATATTGCCACATCCACTCCATTCCCTAAGCCTCTTCTGAGAACTCCAACCAGAATGACAAAAGTCCAGCCATAGGAGAACAATACAGAATCCTTCCTTCTTATAGCTACAGCAGTAATGCTGACTTTGTCTCTGGCTTTGTGTTTTAATATCTTTGTCCCTTCTGCATGGTCAGATGATCCACCAAAAGGCAGGAAAGGGAATTCGTACAGGAGGCTGGCACAAAATAGATACTAAGTAAGTGGAGGTTAAGGAAAATAGCCTTTAAACTTTTGAACCAGAGTAAGGAGAAGGCAAAGAAAGGAAATATTCTGTGTATGTCAATGATCCCTTTCACTGATGAGGAAGAGAAAACAAGCCTTAAATGGACTGAATGAAGACCAAGCATACAGATGAGATGAAACTGAAACACTAGGTAAACTTTTCTGAATTTTCTCAAGGGCTTTCTAAAGAATCTACAAACTAGATCATTAAATCATACATTGCCACTGGCCTGTGAGGGGCTATTAAATGACAAGGGGAAAAACTGTATGCCAGCAAATATTAGCCAATTTTGAAAAATGGGACAAGTTAGGATCAATGTAAGTATTACATTGATCTCAGCTAAGATTTGAGAATCTCTTATACAAAGGAATAGGTGTGGAGCAAATAAAGAAGTAATGATCTCTAGTGCTTACTGTATTAGTCAGAGTCTGAGCATGGAGCAGAGGACACGCATAACAAAGCAGGGAATTAAGGAGTGTTTGGGAAAGGGGCTCTTCATTGAAGCATGGGTCAGGCTCATAGTAAACAGATACTGAAGTGACTACTACAAGGAACTAATACCATCTATTACAGCACTGACTGTATCTTCCATAGGGCCCCTTGTTAAGAATGATTAAGAATTTCAAGACAGGGAACACAAAGCCTTAAACCAACCTATAGGATCATATAGGTTAGAAGTCTCTCTGACATTTAGGTTTGAAGCTACAGGAAGGCAGAAGTGTTTGAAATGTAGAAAAAAAAAATTAGCTGTCTCTTGAGTCCACTGGAGGGACATTTCAGCCTTTGATAGAAGAACTGAGTCACTTACACTGACATTGATTCTCTGCAGCTGTGGAGAAAGACTTAGGGAAATACCAGTACAAGACCTAGGAACCCAGCTAATATGGCGGATGGACAGCCTCCAGGGAACCAAAGCAAGGCCAAGATAAATGGATTGGGAAAAGAAGGGAGAATATTCTTCATACCTTTACAAAGTTATGTTGTTACATCCATGAAACCTGAAGGCCTTGTATATAAGGACTTTCTCTAGAAAGATATCTGATAGTACTAGCTATTCCTCTTGTATATAAGGACTTTCTCTGATAAAGTGTACTAGTTATTCCTCTTGGGCAGGATGCAGAAAAATATGTTCCAAAAGCAAATATAATTATGTAGCTCAACAATAAATTAAACAATGATATCAAAATCTACTGAATTCCAGATACATTCAAATTGGAAGGAGGAAGGGGGGATACATGCACCACAGCTCCTTTCTAGCTTAGTGTTTTTCATTTTGGTTTGTCGATTCTAGAAGGGGTGCTTCTCAGGCATAGTTTTAGATTGCTGATATGGATACTGAACATCAAGATGAAAGAGTCAGAAGTGTCTTGACAGGCGGGTGCAATAGAATAAAAAGACCTTGGTCAATAGGAACAGTACAGTTCATCTGACATAAAGTCTTCAGATTTGTTCTCAAATTTTAAAAGCCAGAGGCACAGGTTTAGGACAGGGAAGACAACCCTTTACCATGTATTAAAATGACTCATATATTTAGTGGAAGAGAAAGTCAATGTGAGTCACAAGCATGGTGAACCCTCCAAAAATGCAGATTAGATTTTAGGCAGCATTAATTAACAAAAAAGGTGAAAATCCAAATCTGTGATTGTGTTCATCAATCCACACCTAGAGAACAGGATTTACCTTCAATGTCACATATGGATTGTGATGGATTTTGAGAAGAGTAAACTTGGAATGGAGAAGAGCTTTATAAGTTAGGACCAATGACAAAAACTGGATTGGATTTAATAACTGATGTCAATGACAACTTGAACTTGGCAGTGTTGATATTACTGGTTCATCAGCAAACAAAAGAGAAAGAGACAAGCATGAGGTCAACCATCCATGTGACAAGATGAGGGAACTCTTGCTTCCCACACCCCCACGCAGCCATCCACTCCATGTGTAGAGTCGAAATCTGCCAGAACAGAGGATGCAGCTGTCAAAAGCTCACTAATCTCATGATCCTTTAGAAGGGCAGAGGCATAATTCCACAGGGATCCACTTTATCACCATGTAAAGAAATTCTTGTGCCACAGTGACAGTCTTCGGAATCCTATTCCTTTCATTATATCTACTTGAGCCATTCACTAACACATAATGGAAATCATGCTTTAGTCTTAGTAATTGAAGATATTTGGGAGACTGTTCAGGAGATGAATGGGGTCCCAAGTTGTATCCAAATACATTACCAAGATTGTTATGTGGAAGAAGCATCATCATGGTCCTCTAATGTCTGAGTGGATAAAGTCTTTAAAGAAATCAAAGAAAGGACAGGGGAAGCAGAATGTTTTCCAGAATGAACATAAGAACACAGACGAGATAAGTCTTACTATTCATGCAATGTAGGCAATCCAAGCATTAGGTGAGTGTGCAGAGTAATTTTTAAAGATCTCTTACAATAATGAGTTTCTATCATTCATGTTTTCATTTCACAAACATTTATTGAGAACCAGCTATGGACCTTACCTAACATCATCCCAAATGTGAGGATACATCAAGAAATAGAAGCAAGCTATTTTTTTAGACAAGTCTTACAGAATAATATAATGATAATCCAATAATAAAATGTCAGGCAGTTATCAATTTCATCAAGAAAAATAAAGCAGGTGTGGGATTTAACAATGGATAGGATGGTCAGGAAAGGCCCTTCTGGTCAAGTTTATCTTTTCATTGCAATGACTTCTCTAAGTCTTAATCAGCCCCTTCTTAAGGCCCTAAGTTTTCTTCCATATGCTAGTTACCACCTTCATATGGTTTCCTCTTTAAGTCTTTTCTGTTATCTTTTAAGAATGGTACAGAGTGGTTTCAATTTAACAAGTCAGTTTGTGTGTACAAAAAATCTCGATCAATGTCTTCCACAATCTTTCTCAAGGCCATTCAACCCCTCAACTTACCTAGTTCCATCTATCTATCTATCTATCTATCTATCTATCTATCTATCTATCTATCTATAATATATATATATATCTTGAATATTGTAACTGTATTTAACCTCCCTTCCTCTCTCCACTCATTTGCCTCCCTCCCCTCCATCTCTTAACTCTTAAACCCAGAATAATTTCAACTTCTAAACCTGAAGTAAGAGTATAACTAAAGTAATAGTAAAGAAAAGTTACAGTGAAATTTAAAAACAGACTGTCTGTAGCACTTAAGGCTTTATTTGAAACTACTACTTCTATATATCTTATATACAGTATACATGTCTTTCCCCATCTAATATTTCATAATATTTTGGCTCATATCTGTTTTTATAGTCCTAGGTGATTTCTTGGAGTAAAGGAGCCACATCTATTTATTTATAGCCTCTACTTATGTCAAGAAAGTTCTGTCTTCCCTTCATCTACATCATCCTCTTCATTAAGTTAACAAATATAAATCTTTATATTTAAATGGAAATGTGTATTTTATGACAGGAATCAGGATATTCTGACATTATCTAACTGATAGTAACATCTGCTTTTGGTCAGAGAAAAGTAAGTAGTGTCATTCTCCAAGCTTCAAAGTTAACAAGAAGCCAAAAAAAAACTTTATTATTGCTGGGCACCAGTGGCTTACTCCTATAATTCTAGCTACTTAGGAGGCTGAGATCTGAGAATTGTGGTTTAAAGCCATTAGGTTAGGAAAGTCTGTGATATTCTTGTCCCCAATTAAGCACCAAAAAGCCAGAAATGGAGCTGTGGCTCAAATGGTAGAGCTCCAGCCTTGAGTTAAAAAGTTAAAGGACAGTGGTCAGGCCCTGAGTTCAAGACCTAGTACTGGTACAAAAACAACAACAAAACAAAAACAAAAACAAAGAATATTGGCATATAGGCCTAAATCATACATTAACACAAATAGTTTATTAGATTAACATTTTTGTTTTTGTTTTTGCCTGTGTGTGTGTGTGTGTGTGTATGTGTATGTGTGTATGTGTGTGTGTGTGTGTGGAAATGTGAGTAACTAAAGGACTTGGGTATATTTGGAAGATCAGTTGAAAGGATGATTAAAATAATTTTCTGTTAACATAATATGCTAACATCCTAAGATTTTTAACTTTCCAATAAAAGGTCCAGTCATTTATTGTAATATGGTGAGAATTACTTTAGAAATCAGTGGATTTTCCCACCTTTTGGGCCACCAAGTACCATTTAGAGAAGCAGATTTAGCAAGGTGATGCTAATTGTGCAAGGCATTTTGTGTACACAATCCAAAATTGAACAGATGTTATTCAATTCAGGATGCATGTTTCTGGTTTATCCTGAACTCAGAAAAAAATAAATTAAAATTACAGTCCTGGAGAAATAAGGAGCTTCTGATGGTAATTTGATAAAATTCTAGAAAAGACACCTATCTGATCATTGGGGGAAAAAAATTCAGAAAATATAGCCCCTAAAATTCTAAATAGAAGGGTTGAATACACAAGGTCGTCAAAGTCTAATTACTAGGGGGTTGAACACACAAGGTTTGTTAAAGGCTAATTACTACAAAAAAAAAAAACTAGATGGGGCAAGAGTATCATACAATTTAACTATAGAGTTGCACTAAAGAAGGTAAGATTTCTTCCTCTTGCATGACTCCTTTGTAAATATCAGAAAAAGTGATAACTGAGATTTAGGCCATAAGATCAAAGGTAACAACCCTAAACAAAAGAGTAGACTTGCTTGATCAAGTATATAAAGGATTCCATTCACACATCCAGAATATGCTCTCATATATATATGGGAGGAGTGAAAACAGAAAGACCAATATTCAAAGCCAGCAACAGACAGAAAAGTTTGAATCTGCCTTGAAAATTACCACTAGAAACAGGGGATCAATCCAGTGGTAGAAATCTGGGCTAGTAAGTGTCCCCGAGTTCAAAGCCCCGTTCCAGAAGAGAGGAGGGGAGGGTACCTGGTTATTCAAGAGAAATGAAAATCTCAATGTACACATCATTGGTGTAGGAAAAGGTTCACAGCGCCTTTAATAAAGTTTATAAAGTGGACAAAATTGAGGAGTTTCCAGAAAATACTGCTGAAGAAAAATTGAAAAAGCTGACCCTGGCCCCACACCCATGCTTACTTACTATACAATTCCATTCATGTGGAATCCCTGAAATGTTCAAATCCCTTAAGTGCTAAAATTCTGTTAAGGGGGAGGGGGAATAACTCAGTGGGGGGCTGGCATTGTGGACCGGGGTGGGGGAGAGGTGAGCCATTGAGGACAAGGATCCTTGCCATGAGGAAATGAGATCTACCTGGGGACCACCGCTCTCCCAAATGTCAACCACGAAGGAAAGCGGTCAAAGGGTACACGGGGATCTCTCTGGATCATTTCTCACAAGGGCACAGGGACACAATGCACATTGGACAAGTATAAGAGGAAATGAAGTGTTGAGCCTTAGGGTATTTGCAAAGGCCCCACACCATCCACTGGGAAGATCAGGAAGCCCAAGCAGCAGCAGCAACAGTAGCCAGGCTAGCAGGAGCCTGCCACCATGGGAACATCCACCCAGCTGCCAAGACTACGGGGCTGGGCTTGCAGGACGTTCTCCAAGCTAACAAAGAAGAATTTCTCCACGGAAATGGAACGTGCACACACAGCAAAGACGTGCAAAAGGGGCCTCCACCCCACTGCCGCGATGACTGGACAGACAACGCCACCCTGCAGGCTGAGCCCTGAGCACACGTGGCCTGGGATTCCTGTTTTCATGTGTGTGTAGATGTGCGTGTCAACAGGGGCAGCACCCCCATTATGCATGGGGCTCCCATCTGGAGAGAGGGGCTCTGCACGGGGTGTGGGGGGGCCCACACCGCCAGGGGGCCCCACACCCGCAGGGGCGGGGCCTCACAGAAGACCCCGCCCCATCCTCAAGAGCAGGGCCACGTAGGGTGGTACCCACATCCCCAGGGGTGGAGTCACTCAGACTCGCCACGCCCCCAGGGGGCGGGGCTGAGCGATGCCCACACCACCTGGCAGGTTTCCTGCCTCCCCTCCGCTAGGTGGCGCCCTGGATCTCGCAGGAGCCTGCGCAGTTGGAGCCAAATGGTTCCACCATCTCCAGCCCCCATTTTGTTTCTCTCCTTCCTCCCACCTGTGCGTGCCTCTCCTCTTCCCAGTGAGCTCGCGTCCTTCCCCCCGGCTCTTCTCTGACCCCCGACACCCTGCTACGCCCCCCCCCCTCCCCGCTTCTTCATCCCCCCGGGACAGGGTCGGCATGGAGGCGAACCTCTCCAGGCGAACCTCTCCCAGCACGGTCCACCTGCGAGCGCGCGAGGTCCGGCAGCTGCTGCACAACAAGTTCGTGGTCATCATGGGGGACTCCATCCAGCGGGCCGTGTACAAGGACCTGGTGCTGCTGCTGCAGAAGGACTGCCTGCTGTCCCCCCACCAGCTGCAGGCCAAGGGCGAGCCGAGCTTCGAGCGGGACACGCTGCTGGAGCGCGGCCGCTGGGGCGGCGGCGGCGCCCGGCCCCGGCTGCCCGCGCCCCCCGGGGCCCCCCGGGCGCGCTACCGCGAGGTGCGCCAGTTCCGCACCGGCCACCACCTGGTGCGCTTCTACTTCCTCACCCGGGCCTACTCGGCCTACGCCCGCCGGCTCCTCGACCGGCTCCGGCGGGGCCCCCCGACCCCCGACCTGCTCATCCTCAACTCCTGCCTCGGGGATCTGTTCAGGTATGGCCGCCACTTCCGCAGGCGCTACCCGCAGGACCTGGAGAGCCTCTTCGGGCATCTGCAACGCACGCTGCCCGAATCCTGCCTCCTCGTGTGGAACACGGCCATGCCCGTGGCCGACACCGTCTCGGGGGGGTTTCCCCCGTTCGCAGGTTTCCGCTGCCCCCCTCATCTGGGGGAAGACGTGATGGAGGCCAATTTCTACAGTTCCACCGTGGCGGGCAGATACGGCTTCGATGTGCTCGATCTCCACTTCCACTTCCGACGGGCCGCCCAGCACCGGCAGCCAGACGGCGTCCACTGGGACGAGGTGGCGCACCGACACCTTTCCCAGCTGCTGCTGGCCCACGTGGCGGACGCCTGGGGCGTGGTCCTCCGCAGCCCAGACCCCGTAGGCAGGTGGATCGCGGATGCCCACAGTGACAGACATTCAGACACGAGGGACAGGAGACAGTCCCAGGGCAGAAGAGGGGACCCGCGCCCACTGCCCTTGCCCTGGCACCCACCTGCTGCCCCGCCCTGCCGCTCCCCACGGAGGGCTGAGCCCCCCTATCGCGCTCAGATCCCCGTCCAGACCTACCACCGCCCTCACCACCGAGACCCACGTTTGCCCTCCAACCCACCACGCCAAGCTCGCCACCGGTGTCCACCCGCGATGTGCCAGCCACACCCCAGGGACACCACCTCCCTGCGCCAGCCAGATCACAGGGACGCCCCCTCGAGGCGCCAGCCACACCACAGGGACGCCCCCTCTACCAGCCATCCTCACCACAGGGACGCCAGCTCCACGCACCACCCACACCACAGGGACGCCAGCTCCACGCGCCACCCACACCACAGGGACGCCCCCTCCACGCGCCACCCACACCACAGGGACGCCAGCTCGACACGCCAAATGGACTACCCCAGAGAAGCCAGCGCCATGTTTTTCTGCGAGTCAAGACTGGGTCCCATCCGCAGAATCTCCAGTGAGAGCCATGGCCGAAGAAGGGCTCCCCCTTACCCTCCCCGGCAACCTAATGAGTCCTATGCATGCCATCCAAAGTGGTCAGGGCGACGGCCTTAGCAGCCGGTCCCTTTGCCAACAGGTTCTAACCCAGCCTGACTCCAAAAGGGACTTGGTCCTCAGCAACTCAGTGGACTTGGCAGAGTGATGGTGTGGTGGTGGTGGTGGTGTGTGTGCACGCGTGCACTCACACCGATACCGGGGCTTGAATGCTAGACTTTGTGCTGTTATTGGCTTTTTCAGTCCAGGTGACACTCTCTATGTAACTTTAGCTACATTTCCACTTCTAATGTAGTTCCTTCCTGCCTTCCTTCCTTCTGTTCTCCTTCCCTCCCTCCCTCCCCCTCTCTTTCTTTATCTGTCTTTTTTTGCAAGTCCTGTGACTTGAACTCTTGGCCTTGGACTGCTGCCCTTGAACTACTTTTGCTCAAGGCTAGTGCTTTACCAGAAGTGGCATGTGGCTTCTGTGATTAATTGGAGAGAAAGTCTTACAAACTTAGCTCTTGAGTAACTAAGATTACAGGTGTTGACCCACCAGTGCCTTTAAGTGGCTTGTTTTCACCAATTCTCAGCAATGAACAACCTCACAGGTTCCTTTTTGCTAGAACTTTCACACCACATCTTAGGGAGGAGACTCAGACTGAACACAATTTGCCATACACTTTGCATTTATGCATAAATGCAAAAAAGTGCTGGGTACAGTGGTGTACTCCTGTAATTCTAGTTACCCAGGAAATTGAGATCTGAGGATCATGGCTCTAAGCCAGCCCAGGCAGGAAAGTCTTTAAGATTGGTGTCCGGTTAACCAGCAAAAGTCCAGAACGGGAGCTGTGGCTCAAAAGGTAGAACACTAGCCCTGTGTAAAATAGGCCAGGGCAGTTCAAGCCCCAGGACTGGCACAAAAAAAGAAGGAAAAGAACAAGAATAAAACAAGGCATAAAAGGGAAAAATAGTAAGTCTTACCTGAATGGAAGTCTTCACACAAAATTGGATATTCTTCCTAAAGCAAAAGCAAAGAAAAATATTTCTCCAAAACTTTCTGTTCAGTTCAGTTTCACTATTTTAGATTTTGCCTATGTTTATAGAACTTAAGCTTCAAATTACCTTGCAGACTATATACTTAGTGTTTTTATTATTCAAAAAATTAGTATTAATTGCACCCCGTGGTAACAGTTCCTTATGTCACTTGTGTGAAACACATCCTAACTGATGTGTGTTCGTTTCCTTTCATTTAAATTTTATTGTAAAGAGGATGTACAAGGAGTTACAGTTACATACATCAGGTAATAAGTACATTTCTTTTTGGACAATGTTACCCCTCCCTCATTTTCTCCCAGTTTTTCCCCTCCCAATTTCACCCTCCCCCCAAGTTGTATAGTTCATTTCCAACGTAGTGTCTAGTGAGTATCACTGCTGAATTCACCATTTGCCTTCCATTTTTGTGCTTCTCCTTCCTTTCCCCAAATCAGATAAACTTATAATCGAGACAAAGGGGACAGAAATCAAAAACAGTGACAAAGGTGTGTGTTCTTTTAAATAGGGGTTTTTATTCCTTGCTTGAAATATTACCATCTTTATCCTCAAGTCCATCAAAAGTAAAAAAAAAAAAATTAGACTGTATTTTTAGAGCTATTTTAAGTTCACAGCAGAATTGCCTGAAAAGTTGCCAGAAAAGTTCCCGTAAGCTCCCTGATTCAGTACAGGCACAAACATTCTCCAGCAACGGATGGCACATTTGTTACACTTGGGGAACCTATGTTAACAAACCATTTTATCTTTCCCTTTCCCTTTCTGATAAACCATGGATCCATAGCTATTTTAATTGTTATTCTAGAAAATTATGTAGTCATGCAGTATATACTCCTTTAGATTGGATTATTTCACTTAATAATAAGCATTAAGGTTTCCTTTATGTCTTTTCATAGCTTGATACTTCATTTTTTTAAACACTGAATAATATTCTATTGTCTGCAGGTACCATTGTTTATTGGTCTGCTCACCTACTGGGAGACTCGCTGGTTTTTTTCCAGCTTTTGGCAGTTATGAATAAAGTTATTGCAACTATTTGTGTGCAAGCGTTCATGTTTTTGCATGGACATAAGTTTTCAGTTCATTTGGGAAATATCAAGGACTTTATTGCTAACTTGTGTGGTTTGAGTATGTTCAGTTTTGTGAGACTGACAGGCTGAACCTGTATCTTGCCTGTCATGCCTGAGAATTAGTTCATTCCCCATCACTGGAAATTTTTTTTAAATAAAAGAAAAAGAAAATTAACTGCAGAAATTGTCTTTTAAAGTTACTGCACTATTCGTATTCCCACCAACAATGAATGAGTTCATGCTGCTTTGCATACATTGAAATATAGCCTGTTATTAGTGTATTGCAGGTTTTCTAAAGGCTGTGAAGCCTGTGTTTATATTATTTTAAATATTGTTTCACACTTGGATATCTAGTGCTAGCACTGTTTATTGTATTGCCGCTGCTCCTTTGCCAAAGATCAGCTATTTGTGAACACTGTTTCTGGCTTTCTATTTGGTTATGCTGATCTCTTTTGCTCAAGGCTAGCACTGTACCACTTGAGCCATAGTTCCATTTCTGGATCTGTAGTGGTTAATTGGAGATAAGAGACTCAAGGAGTTTTCTGCCCTGGCTGACTTTCAACTCAGATTCTCAGATTTCAGCCTCCTAAATAGCTAGGATTATGGGCATGAGGCACCAATGCCTGGATTTTTATTCTTTTAATCTTCTCCACTTTCATAGTTTATGCATTTTTAAAACCTTTGGTTAAAAGTGGGTCTCCTTACACATCACTTGTCCTTGACTAGAAATTTACATTGATTAACTTCACTAGAAATATTACACTTTATATGCTGAAGAATGCGTTTGCACTAGACTTCTCTCAGTCTTTGTCTTTATGTCCCTTTCTCTGGCTTGAACGTGGCATAGTCTTGGGCTAGAGACCCTTTTGCCAGGCTGCATGTAGCAAGAGCCTGTTAATATAAGCCAAACATCATTACATATTCAACGTTATGAGATAAACCAAAAAGTCTGAAAGTCACATTCACATCGATTTCCTAAAGATCCAGTGATACAGAATTTCAATAATGAAAAATACAGATTAGCACGTGGTGATAGCGGTGTTTTCACAGAAGCAGGCTATTGCCTGGAAATACATATGGTCGAACATTCCCTCACTGTTAAGCTTGAGCTGAGTTCCCTTATGTCTCCCTTGTCATGATGATGTGTAGCAGGTTCCTTTGGATAAAGGCTCCATCCTTAGCCCATCCAGTGTTAGACGCCCCCCATATTTTCATAGGCCATAAACTTGCTAACATACCCATGGCAGGGGCCAAGTCACATCTCAATGTGTCTTGTGTCACAGTACACCCATCAATTCACCATAAACTGAGGAAAGTCTGCAGCCCTCCAGCCTCTTCACTGGGTTGGTTTCTGTTTCTTTTTTTTTGCATGCTGCTTAATTTCACTGCAGCTGTCAAGCCATTCTTTATTAGCGAATCTAACAGCCTTTGAGTGCACAGTGCTCTATCACTTATGTAGGGGTTATATTGATCTATCTGGTGTGTGTGCTAAAGTGGCTGGCATCAAAAGCCAGCAAGGCAGCCGGTTTGAGCAGTGTGGGCCATTTACAAACTTCAGGATGAGATGCCGCAGGATGCCAGGGAAAATGTTTTTGTTTTTCCAGAGGGAACCATAGTTCATGAAATGTGGTTAACATACCATTTTTGTATACCCTTAAAATCATTTTATAACCACACTGAGTGCCTCTAAACATTAAATATATTTTATAAGTAGTTGGTTAACTAGCTGTTGTATGCTTTAAATAGTAAATAAAATGGAAAGGCACTAAACAATGACTATATTTCATAGAGTAAGATGCTTTTCTAGCCACTCAATAATTCTCAATGTTTAGAAAAATTGATTTTCTAACTGCTGAGTGCCTCTAAAAATTAGCATCTTATCTTTCTACAGAGGATGGTTTTTTAGCTAGTCTCCTTTCTCTCAACTTTTGACTTAATGGGTTCTAAGATTCTCTTCTTGCTAAAAAAATGCTATTAAGTTCTGTTGGTTGAAAACTTCACTTGGACACAATTATAATTAACTGGCTAAAACTGTAATGCTGGCAGCTTGTCTTTTCCTGTTTTTTAACCCTCACCACCTCCCTCTCTCCCCAAGAGCAGGATTTTGTAGAGGGATGCATGACAATGTCAGAATTTAGGAGTACTAATCCTAAATACCTTCATACAGTACATCTGAGAAATGAATGAATGAATTTGAACTTGTGAAAGTCAAATGAGGAAAAAGAATCCCTAAGAGGTGGTAATAGTCACCTTTATTCATAACAAATTATTTTCATAGTTCTTTATCGACCCTTTCTTGCTTTTAAGAAAATCATATTGCCAAAGCTGAGACCTCTCTACACAGTATATAACCATGGCTTGCCACATTACTGAAATCGAGGATCAAAAACATCAGACACCCTTAATCAGAAAAACAAGAGTAGAAGATGTAATACCCAGTTTTGCCTAAACCACTCCCAGCTAGGTGACCCTGGCCAATGTCACTAGGCCTCCCTGAGTAATGTACAATAGCCTCACCAATGTTAGAGTATCAGTAAAATCAAGGTTTTTAATTTGATAAATTTTATTGTAAAGGTGATGTAAGGAAGGGTTACAGAGTAAGTCAGGTAATGAGTAGATTTCCTTTTTGAACAGTGTCACCCCCTTCCTCATTCTCTCCCAGTTTTTCCCTTCCCAGTTTCCCTCCCCCCAAGCTGTATAGTTCATTTCCAATATAGCCTAGTAGGTTTCACTGCTGAATTGGTTCACCCTTTGTCCCACCATTTCAGTGCTTCCCTCTTCCCCTCCCCAAATCAGATAAACTGATATACAAGACAAAGGATACAGAAATGTTTTAAAAATGACAGAAGAGAATCAACCAAAGGAAAAAAAGGAAGAAAAACATCTACAAACAGTGCAATATAAAACCTCTTGCTTCCATTTCTTGTAGTTCATTTTGATAAGCATCATTTTATATGATTATATGTACACAGCGATTGTGCTCTTGTGATCTTCTCCTAAGAATATCCTCCTTTGTTCTCACTGTGTGAATGTTCAGGCTGCTGTTTAATTAATCATGTCCAAGTGTAATTATTTGCCTTTTACTTTCCATTGGATTTACTTGTAGATTTATAGGCACATTCTAATTATTACAAAGGAGGGAAAACATACAGTTGATGTTTCTTTGGGTCTGGCTTACTTAGTATCGTTTTTTTTTTCAAGTCTTTCCATTTTCTTAAGAATAGAACGATACCATTCTTTCTGATGGAAGCATAGAATTCCATTGTATCTAAGTTCTAGAATGTGGTGACTGGATAACCACCATGTATTCCTTTTAGATCTAATAATTTATGTGTCTTCTAGCTTCTTATCTCATTTTGAAGAACCATGTGCTTCCAATGTTCCTGCCAGTTCCACAACAGTAGGCACCAGCATGTTAAAGCCTGAAGAGAGATAAGCATCGAACTGCTTGCGTCCATGTGCTGAGGCACAGAAGGAATACAAATAAGAGTGAGCAACATTCTGCTCAGATACACCCTTAAAATTCCCACTGGGGTCACTGGGGAGCATGTGGGATCAGATGGGGACAGGTTTCTGGTTTGGGGCCCAATCCAGTAATGAGCTAGCATGCACTCATTCAAGATAGACTGATGTGGTGTCCTGGTTCAAAGACTTGAGAAAGATGTGGCCAAAAGGAAAACATCTCTGGAGATAGTATTGTCTTAGTCATCATTGTATTCCCAAACTCTAATGAATAGCAATTGTTCAAGCCAGCTGCAGTGGCTCATGTCTGTAATCTTAACTGTTTGAGAGTCTGAGATTAGGAGAATGGTGGTTGAGGTTATCCCGAGCCAAAAATAAAGTTGTGAGACTCCATGTCAGTGGGAAAAACCTGGGCATGGTAGTATGTACCTGTCATCTCAGCTACTGAGGGAAGCCTAAAATAGGAGGGGCACAGTCAAAAGATGGACCTAGGAAGAAATGCAAGACCCCATCCCTCAAAAGCCTGGAAACCTGGCTCAACAGAAAAGTGTCTTGCAAGTACAAGGACCTGTATTCAAACTCCAGTAGTACCAAACACAAAAAAGTAGTTGTTAGATGGGTGCTGGTAACTCACACCTGTACACTTAGCCACTCAGGAGGCTGAGGATTGAGGTTCAAAGCCAGTTCAGGAAGGAAAGTCTCTAGAGACTTTCTCTTATCTCCAGTTAACCACCAGAAAACCAGAAGTGGAAGTGGTAGTGTGGCTTAAAGTAGTAGACTGCTAGCATTGAGCAAAACAACTCAAGGAGATCACCTTGGCCCCACAGCCAACAACAGCAGCAGCAATAAAAAGTAGTTATTGAGCAAACATGTATAGTACTAAACTGGATTTATAGTACTAAACAAATATAGCCTACCACAAAAATAACATATCTAGAATGTAACATTTCTCAAATTTAAATAACACTCAGTGTGAACCCTCTGAGTGTTACAAGAAAATTGTTCAAATGAGCAATTTCCTTTGCTTGTTGTGTTTCAGTATAGAAACTGGTTTCCAGCCAAAGAACAGGAGTGTAGTCTCTTCCCTCAGCTCACACTCATCAATCCCATCCCAAAGTACAAATAAGTGACCTACCAGCAATTTCATTTTGTTTTGCTGATAGGGCCTCATGTTTGCCTAGGGTTGACCTTCAATCCTCTTCCTCCTTGCTTCTGCCTCCCATGTAGCTAGGATTACAGGCATGTGCCAGGCTGCTAGCTGTAACACTAGTGGTTTGAAAACTTCAAAAATAGTGTAGTTTAGAAGTTAGATGAACAAGATTATTTAGGTAGCCTTATATTTAAAATCTGAACGTCTGGTGGTCTACCATTATGCAAATAAGAATATTCTCAAGTTAATGTACAACTCCATGAGGTGAAAAAACTGATGAAAAAGAACAATGTGAAACACAGGAAATGAGTCAGCAAACCAGAAGTTAAAGATGATGTGGCCAGAAAAGAAACAATTATCACAGCCACAACTGGAGAAAGATTTTAACTTGTCCCCACTGGGCATGATCTCAGGATATCTAATCTCAGTGATTAGACTGTGTGTCTATTTCTTACTTTTAATGTCCTCAGGAAAGAAATACAGGGGGGGGGGTGTGGATATTTCCCCCCATGACCAACCTTAGGCAAAATTGTTGACCATGATGGAGTAATGGTCTCACCTATCAGAACTTAATCTATTTGTGCCTCCATTACCCACCAGCCATATGTCAATGTCTGTCCTATAGATGTGTGTGACTCCTCCCTATTCAGCCACCCTAGGTAGCATTGTCTTTCAACTATAAAATGCAAACTGATTTGGAGAAAAGAGTAGCAAAGGAGAAAAGATTAGTGATATATATATATATATATATATATATATATGTATATATTTTTTTATTTTTTTTTTGTCAGCCATGGGGTTGAACTCAGGGCCTGGGCACTCAGGGCCTGGGCACTTTCCCTGCACTCTTTTGCTCAAGGTTAGTACTCAATCACTTTGAGGCACTAGCCTTGAGCTGAAGAGCTGAGGGACAGCACCCAGGCCCAGAGTTCAAGCCCCATGACCACCACCACCAACAACAAAAATCCTAAAGTCCTGAGAAGATGCCTGCTTGTCATCTTGAAAGATTAGCAAGAAGCCAGAGATCAAATTCTGGTTAAGCTTAGAGGGACCTAAGGATGTAGGGTGTGAAAGAAGAAAGGAAAGAAGGAAGGAAGGAGGTATGGATTTTTGTTTTGTTTTGTTGTTGTTTGCCCAAACAACCAGAATATAATAAACAATTGATTGCAGTATAATCATAGTTTTGTTTCCTCAAAGGAATTTGATTTTTCAGAGTAGTAGTGGCACCACACAACTCTTCTGTATATGTACCAAAGAAAAAGAACTCATGCTGAATTATATCTACAAAGAAGGGCTGAGTTACTCTTCAATATTGAAAGATAAATCAAACCAAACAGGTGGAGTGGAAATTGAAACATGAACAAATAGAACAATGTATTCAGATCAATCCCCCCCCAAAAGCAATTTCAATAGATTTTTATCATTCTATTTTCATTCATGTTGGCAATTCTATTTCTTACCTGTTAAGTTTCTTTGAGCACATTTTCAGTGATGGTTTTTTTAAGCCTGCAGTTGACTTTTGCTCCTTTAGCTTTTGTAAATAGCACTAAAAACCCTATTATTCCAGACTCACTCAAGTGCCCTTCCAGTTTTTAATCTTACCTTCCTAGGCCAAAGATATCTTTGGTATTAAGAATAGGTATTGAGAATTTCATTCTTTTTCTTTTCAATTTTCTGTTTGTCTTTAAGTAGTTGCACAAAGGAGTTGCCATCTGTGTCCCAGAGGGCTTCTGAGGTTGGGGCATGGTTCCTCCGTTGCCCTGCCCTTCCTGCTGATCGAGTGAGGGTCGAGAGTGGTAGTACGTATGTGATTCACGGGGGTTAAGTAATTTCTCTGGTAAAACAGGTTTTCTATGTTGTAGGGCAGCTGTGGCGTGGAGTTCTTATCTTGTCTCTGGGTCCACCTGTCCCCAAGTCTTTCTTGATGCCCAGAAACTTTACCTTTATCTCCCAACTCCTTTTCTTTCAGATTGTAGATGACCACTTCTGCTCCCAGGCCAGTCCCTAAGATGACAAAACAGGGAGCATACCTGTCTTCTCCATACAGGAAGAGGTGAGAAGCATTGCTTTGGAGCCACTGCCCTTTGCATCTAATGAATTCATGAGTCTCATCCAACTTCCCTTTTCACCTGGGCGTCTTTAGAGGGTAAAGTCACCAGCGCTTTCCTAACCATCTCTCACTGGGCTCTAGCTCTGCGTTTGAAAACTAAACCAGGCTGACATCATTGTATTAGCCTTATTTACCTTAGCACATGATCTAATGGAGAGGTTCAGAGAGTACCATAATAATTTCCTCTGTCTTGTATGGTTTTAGGAACTAGAATGATAAGAATGGCAGCTCTCCAGTTTCAGGTCCCATGGACCTGGTTTAAAAATCAGGATGTGATAAGAGAGTTCAAAATGCTTCATGTAGGCCAGGTGTAGTAGATTATGCCTGTAATCCTGGCTGCTTGGGAGGCTGAGAAGGCAGGATCCTGCTTTGAGTTCAGCCCATGATGCTTTTCTTAACCAGTATCTGGGTGCGATAATGCGCACCTGTCGTCTCAGCTATTTGGAAGACTGAGACTGGAAGGACTGAGGCTCCAGGAAGTGCAGGAAGGAAAGTTGACAGCAAAAGCTGTTTGTACTTGTGTGTGCCTGTAACCCCAGCTATGACAGGAACTTGGAACATAGTCCTATCTGGGCCTGGGGAAGAAGCAAAACCTATGCATAAATTAGCTAGTGCAAAAAAGGGCTGAAGGCATGGCTCAGTGTTAAGTACCCCCCCCTAAGAAATGCAGGACTCCTAAGTTCAAACCCCAGTTCTTTAAAAAAAAAAACTATTTTGTTAAGGGAAAAGCCTAGCCTTGTAGCCTGCCTGGGATACAGGATGAGGAAACTTTGTGATTTTTCTGACAAAGGCCATTTGGATATTATAACATCAGAGGTTATAAAGAATATCAATATAGGCAGATGGCCACAAGTGGTGAAAGAGAAGCTTCTGATAAGCAGAGAAATATTCGAGAATCATGTGTATCTGTCTTGTCACATACTAAATTACTTCACAGGCCTTATATAGCTTGTAGGCTAGACATCTTCCCCCAACCCCACCTTAATAAGTAAACTTAAGAATCATTCTGTTAGGGCTTGGAAGGTAGTAACGAGGCCCTAGGTTCGATTCCTCAGCACCACATAAGCAGAAAAAGCCAGAAGTGGAGCTGTGGCTCAAGCACTAACCTTGAGCTAAAGAGCTGAGGGATAGCACTCAGGCCCAGAGTTCAGACCCCATGACTGAGAAAAAAAAATCATTGTTAGAGGTGGGATGTAGCATCCCCAGATCTCTTTAACAGTACCAGACAGAAGTGAGAGAGCCTGAGACAACAGAAATTGTCCAGATACAGTAGCTCATCCCTCTTGGGAAGAACAGATCAGGAGGACTGTGGTTGGAGGCTAGCAAGAGACACATCCTCCCCCCAGAATGGTAAGACCCTGTTTTGATAAACAAACTAGGGGTGGAGATTCATGCCTATAATCCCAGCTACATGGGAAGCATAAATGGGAGAATGATAGTCTAGGCTGGCTGGGGCTGGCTGGGCATAAATGCAAGACCTCATTTGAAAAATGAAAAGGATTGGGGTGTGTGGCTAATATAAAACTGCTCTTTGGCAAGCACTAGGCCTTGAGTTCAAACCCTAGTACTACAACTAGAGAGAGGGAAAGAGGAGAGGTGGTTAGAGGAAGGGGTGGGAAAATTTAGAGACAACCATCTTCTGCCATCCTTTCCACATACAACTCCGAGCTGGTATGGAAATAAGAGGACATCTAAGTTCTCAGTCTGAGCCTAGAACCTGGCACGGGAATGTTTTGAGGGCAGCCTCCCATGGATGTCTTTTGAAAGCTACCTATCACTGACATGGATCTTTCCCTTAACAATAACTTTTACTGATGGTTGATGTACCAGAATCCATATGACATATTACTTCCAGGTCACACTAACATTGGGGAAAACACATAAGATACACGTTCAGCTCAGAACATGTGAGAGTCTAATGCAAATGATTGTACAGATTGTGGGCCTTAATTTTGCCTCTTGCTCTTACTTAGTAATGATGACAGGCCCCCTGTTGCTTCCTAACGGTTAACACAGTTTAAATCTTGTCCCACTCTGCATCTCACACCGGATTAGAAAATTGGACTTCTATGAAGCTATCTGGTATCGATGTACAGGGTGGATGACAATCCATATTCAAATAAATGTTATGAGTGTGAGCCAGCAGGGCTAGGGCTCAAAGCCATCCAGGAACCCAAAATAGAGACACAACATTCCCCTCCAGATTTCTGACATTTGGGTTACCAATGCGGGTTCCTAAAGATTTCAATTGTGCCTCTCATTTGAGAGCAGAAATGAAGCTTCTCTCTCTCTTTTTTAAAATGTTTCCTTTAACTTTACAGGGCCATACAAAAGCTGCCCAGCCTCGAACAGTGAGCATAGTTCAAGAGTAAAAGACGGGAAGGAGGAACTGTGCTAAACACAGGATGAGATCAAACAACGTAATTGTGAATGTACTGCTCCATGATACGTCCTGATTTTAACTTTGAAGTGGTTATTTTATTTCATTTATTTTATCATTTTAGTTTTTGGCTTAACAGGAATAAAGTATCAAAATAAAGATATGCCCTTTTTACTTTTTTTTTTTTTTAACATATATGCTTCATACCAGCAAACACAGGGTTAGCAGAGGCGTTAAAATAGTTAAGATTTGAAGGCTGGGGATCGTGGGATAAACCTATAATCCCAGCTACTTTGAAGATGGAGATTGAGAATTTGTGGTTCTAAACCAGCCCATGTAAAAAGTTAGCAGATCTTGTCTTAAAAATAAATGGGTATGGTGGTTCATAGGCCAAAAACTATATAGAAGACAGAACTGTTTTAATTAACTGATTGTAAATTCAATAGACAAAACTGTGTTTGGTTTTTAAGTTGCATGGCTCTAGATTGTATCTTTAGTAATTTGCAGAGGAAGAGAAACATTTTCTCTCAGAGGCCATAAAAATTGGGATTTGGTTAATTGATTCTGAATTCAATAAATTAGCATAATGGACTTGAAATGAGTGGTGCGAAAAAATCCTTGTTCACTCTTGGTTGACTGTGTTCTTAAACCAAAAGCTAACAACTATTTTTCCTGCCTGGTGACTGTTTACCTGATTCTGTTAGCTACTTGTGATGGGTATAAAGCACTATAAAATATAAAGGATTAATGCTCACATGAAGCTTAGATTAAAAAGGAAAAAAATCTTTTAGAAATAACAATTATAATAATACCAACCTAAGGTTCAGCCACTTAGTTCATATTTCCCATGCTTGGTTTTTGTATTTTGTTTTAAATCCTCAAGCAGCAACATAAGGCTTTTTAAGAAAGGTGACCAATTAAAACAATGTATAGAATTTGCAGGAAGAAGAAAATGAAATAGATAAGCTATAAAAGCCAACCAAATATTAAAGACACTTTCCAGCCAGAACAAACAGTGTTATACACATGAAAAACCCAGATATAATTAGAAAAGCAGCCAATGGCTAACCAGAAGAATGTTACATATGCTGTTGCTGTTGAAGGAAGGCAGTTCTATAAAAGTAGGGTGGTCAGAACCAAGAAGATTTTTACCAAAGAGCTTCCTTTGATTCTCTTTGCTACAAAACACTGTGTATGATTGCTAATCATTTTTCCATATAACAACAAAGACACATGAGCTAGCTTTGAAATGGTAGCTGAAGAATAGAACACTAATTGTCCAATGGAGCTTCACATAAAGAACTAGTAAAGCATATTTCCCTACAAATATGTTGTGAGTACAAGTTTACAAGTTCGCTTTTTATAACCAAGATCACAATTATCTTTGGAAACAATCCTGTTTGGAATTTCATGCAGAGAGGAAGAAGCTTGCTTTGAGATCAACAGAAAAACAAACAAACAACCCCAAACAAACCATGGGCAGGCATATTCTGAAATGCGACCTCCCAATTCAAGAACAGAAGATGATGGAAAATACGAATAAAAGGCAAGCCATTAAAATAAATCCACTTAGGAAATAAAAGAAGTACAGAACATCATAAAGGTCAACAAGAATATCATAGCCACTAAAGAACAAATGTTTTGAGATCTAGGGAGGGGAAGGAGGGTCAGGTCACAGAGGATAAGGGTTTTAGGCCACAAACAGTGAAAGAACCATGAAAGCTGGAAGGACTAGGAAGGCAAATATTTAGACCAGGTGGACAATATGTATAAAACTAATTCAAGACAATTTGCTTGGCCTTACCAAGATACTACAAATATAAAAGGCAGATGATAGATAGATAGATAGATAGATAGATAGATAGATAGATAGATAGATAGATAGATAGATAGATAGATAGATAGATACAAACAGACAACCTCTCCCCTTAATTGCTGGCACAGATCTGCTAATCCTTTTAGGATCTTGATAGTTGTGCTACTTTCAATCAGAGCCGCTATGCTTTTGATATCATGAATGACAAGAGAATGCTTCGTTCTGAGGAGATAACATTTGCTGGACTCCTGTATGTTGTCAGGAAGACCAAGACATGATTAGAAGCTTAGAATGTACAGCATCGCTATACCCATCCTCTGGGGAGGAAAATAAAGCTAAAGATTGAGTCAATGCTTGACCATACCTATGAGAGAAAGTCTCAGGGAAAATGCCTGGACTATTTAGTTTAGAGAACTTTCAGACTGGCACACACCTCTACCTGCTGAGAACTTGCACCTAACTTCCAGAAACCTGCTGCAAACTCCTCCCTATTATCCGTCCACCTGGCTGCTTGTTTGTATCTATTAACCGATCACAGGCCCTAAATTAGCAGTCGCAAGAAACCTGATTTCAAGGGCTCAGTGAACCTCCCTAGCAAATCAGCAAACCGGAGCAGAGAGTTGTGGGGGAATGTTCAATTTGTAGTCAAACCAGCCACATGTTGTGAGTAACTTGTGGATTTCATGACTTGCCACTCTCAGCTTGTGGGCTCTTGCAGGACTGAGCTCTTAATTTGTTGGGTGTGCACTAACTGAACAGAGCTCCTCAACCTTCCCCATCCTCAACCCCAATAACTTTGTGACCTAAGTAGCCAGCAATAATGAGCAGCTTCTTGAGCTTCCTTTCCTGCCCCCAAATATCTTTTTCGAGAAGAATTTGCCTTTCTCCTACTAACTTTCCGCCTGTTCTAGGTCTCAGGTTTTCTCAACTTTACCAGTTATCCTTTCAAGACTAACTATTGGTCCTGGTTGATTTTTCACCCCCACCCCCACCTCCCCCTTCTTCCTTTTAAAGAAGGCTTTAGGAAAAAAACATATCTAGACCACATATCTTTAGGGATAGTGTGGAGCTGGGAAAGATGAGTGAGAATGATAGAAGGGTGACATTGATCAAGATACACGTAATTACAGATTAGTTTGTTATATTGAAATCCCTTTGCACAATGACTTAAAGGTATTTGTAAAAGCATAATCAATGCATAAACATACACACTCTCTCTCCACTTACTTCATAGTTCATTCAGTCCCTGGTCCGTTATATTCTGGCTTTTGTCCTTCTGTGCTTGGAATCTGCACTGATGAGACTCACCAGATCCAGTCCAATGGCCTTGTTGCTGTTTCAGACACTTTTCTCAGCTAATCATATCTCTGCGGTTTGCGAGGAGGGAGACACTCCTGCCGGTGGGGCTTCTCTTGACCTTATGCTGTTTCTTAGGCTCCTTCCTCTGGCTTTTAGTGGTTCTCACAAGTAGAATCACCTGGCTTTTTTTTTTTTTTCTGTCATGGGGCTTGAATTCTGGGCCTGGGTGCTGTTCCTGAGCTCTTCAGCTCAAAGCTAGCGTTCTATCACTTAAGCCACAGCACCACTTCCGGCTTTCTGGTGGTTTACTGGAGATAATAGTTTCATAGCCTTTCCTGCCAAGGCTGGCTTTGAACTGCAATCCTCAGATCTCAGCCTCCTGAGTTAGCTAGGATTACAAGCGTGAGCCACTAGCACCCAGCTACCTGACAAACTTTTAAAGCAACCATTGCGCACTCACCTCCAGAGTTTCTAGTTCAATAGGACTGACTATATGAAGCCAGGCACCACTCCTTTTAACCTGCCTTCAATGATTCTACTGTGTACCTGTGGTTAAAATCCTTTGTTTGAATTCATTCTTCCCAAATCTGTGCCATCAGAGGACTCTCTGGGAGTCACTGTCAATTCCTAGACCCTTCCTTTTTGACATTCTGGTTGACTAGCCCAAAAATGCAGAAACCAACAGGTAATGAGAATATATACACATATATATATGTATATGTATATATACATATATATATGTAAAAGCATCTACAATGTTCCAAATAAGTCGTTTTTATTTTCTCATTGAAGCTGATATATGATGACTCTCAGAATAAGAGCCAATGTTATCCATACATCCATTTCATATTTCTTTTTGTCTCTTTTGTTTGACATTGAGTTTCTACAGGGCAGGTTTTTTCTTACATTTTTGTCTCAACACCATCAGAAAACCACTTATAAGCTCCAAAGTAAATATTTAAAAATATATTTTGTTTGAAATAATGACTTAATGAGCCATTAAATTATTCTCATATATGACCTTTTCTAACACACAGTAGAAATGGTATTACAATACCATATACTCTACTTTCTGTGTTCTTAGTACTTACATTACCTAAGCTAGCATTCATGGTAATAAATGAGAAATATGTACTTTTGTGATACATACTTTTACCTAGAAAACCGGTATTATTATGTCACCTTGGTTGTTTGTTTTGGCAGTACTGGGGTTTGAACTTGAGATTTAGTAGACAGATGTTCTACCTCTTGAGCCATACCTTCAGTGAGGTTAGAGAATTCTTAAATACAAATATTTGCCAACCATTGTTAAAGGATGATACAGAAGTTAGCATATTAACTTGTAGTGTCATTTGTGAAACTAAATGAAAATGACATATCCTAATAAATATGTAAAACAAGTATTTAATAATCAGTGAGACTTAGTGCTCGTGTATTTTTTCTTTTTGTTTGTAACCATTTTTGCTAACCTACTAATAAATTATATTTCTAAGACACAGTGTTTTGCTAGGTGATTGGTCATGTTGGGTAATTCTAAAACTTTATCTGGCATTTTAAAATTAAAAACTCTGAATTCCTCTTCTCACCTTTCCATGCTTTCCTGGAGGTTTCCCAAGATGACATTGGAACTGAGTAATCATTTGTGCAGATAACAAAATCTTGTTCCTGGGCTCATCCTGTCATGCCCTACATTCTTGCTGATTTCAATCACCCCCAAGAACCACAAGTCATCCCTCATCACCCGAACTCTCCTCCCCACAGCACACCAAACAGATCCTAATCTGGAACCATCTGCCACCCCTCCCTTCTCTCTCAGAGTCTTCCAATGTGCCCTCTGAAATTCTTGATAATCATCAGCCTAATCTTAACTCTTCCTTGTAAGCGATTGGTTTCCCTTTCTACCTTAAAACCCGATTATACTTATGGAGAGTGCTCCCTCATTAGCTTCGAACACAGGTGATATTTCTTTTCCTTACATTTTATAAATCTGGACACATGGTAGATAATCTCCTTTGTTTCTTATTGGCACTTCCAAACAAGTACTACCTCCTCCTTTCTTCCAAAAGACTTCCAGCTCCTTTGATGTTTGTGCCAAGTGACAACCTCCAAACAGAATGTCCCCTCCCTACTTCCAGTTATTTGCAGACCCTGAGGTCATCACTTCTAATTAACTGAAAATGTATTGAGTTGCTCTCTGACTGCACCACTATGCTGTAATCATTTTTAAATGATGGCATCTATATCCATGGAGACTCACATTGCGAAACATCTTCTCTTATTAATTTTACTACCTTGAACTTCTCATGTCCAGCGGCCCCATTCTCACCCGCCTCAGCTACCCCTTCCCAGATCACGTATGAGATCTGGTTGCTATCAGTGGTAAATACCAATAGCCTCCTTTTGAAATACACCATTTGCTGGTCTCTTCACTTAAAAAGGTGGATATTTAATTATTGGAATAGTTAGTGTCTCCTTATTTCATTTATATTTACTGATATTGTTATTGTTGTGGTTGTTTTTAAGGTCTGGAATAGAGACTCAAACTCAGTACCTGATGCTTTTACTCATTGGCTAGCACTCTACCAACTGAGCCATTGGTCCAACCCCTAGATTTACTTTCAAGCAACACCTTCTCAACAAAGGCCTTCTTCAACATGTCTACTCATTTTTTCTACCTTAGCAGTCAATATGTAACCCATTAATCTTCTTTATTTTCGCCACAATGCTTTATACAACCATATACACATGTATCACTGGCTTCTTCTTTGTTTTTCCAGCATAAAACGAATACTATGTGGGATCATTGTAATTGTTTTCCCTCTCTTTTTCCTTCAGGTTCCTCAGCAACCTCAAATATAAATTTGTTAAATGAATAATTAAAACCCTTCTTCTGATGTCTATATTCCTGTGATAAATGTCTATACATGCTCTCCTAAAATTATTAAATACCTTTACCTACTACCTATAGCAAATCCCTGGCATATTAAATTGAAAATGTGGGCACATACATTGCGCATAGCCCTATGAATGCCTTTCCTCTGTCCTAGCACTGTTTATTGACTTATTCTTGTAACTCTCCATTTCCCACAAAATGCAGGATGGTTGAAGTCCAAAATCAATATAAACAAGAATGCTGATAGCAGGAAAGAAGAACAGATAGCTAATAAACAGAGAAAACATTTTAAAGGAACTAACAACCACCTTGGAACTGTATGTGGGAAACAAAAATCCAAGCAGGAGAATTTTGGAAGGAAACTTCTCTAGCACAGAGCAGCTTCCCTCTGCTTCCCTAGTCTCTGTAAGGAACTAGCATTATTAGCATTATTTTTGCTCAGGCTGCACTGTGCTCTGTCATGCAGAACAAAGGACAAGTCTTTTGGCTTCAGCTTCTAGTTATCGGGATCTAGATAAAGGCAAACAACAGGAGAGGACCATGGCAAAGCTGTCAAGTGGAAAAAGTTGGCTTGCCTGGAAATGCCCCTTTTCCCAATCCCTCTGCATAAAAATTCCTCTGAATAAAAAAGAAGAAAACTACAGATCAATCTCTTTGACGAATATTGAACAAAATATTCTCAACAAAATCCTTACAAACTAAAGCAAGGGTGTCAGGTGTTCATGCCAGTAATCCTAGCTATTCAGGAGGCTGAGGTCTAAGAATTGTGGTTAGTTTTACCAAAGCCAGCTCAGGCAGGAAGTCCATTAGACTCTTACCTCCATGTTACCTGTAAAAAGCTGTAAGTAGAGATGTGACGCAAGGGGTGGAGTGCTAGCCTTGAGCAGAAAAGCCTTAAGGAAAGCTTCCAGGCCCTGAGTTGAAGCCCCAGGACCATCATCATAAATAAATAAAATCATACAAACGAAGAACAACACTTTTGAAAGACTATGCACCATGATCAAGTTCTTTTATCCCAGAAATGGAAGGATGGTTCAACATGTATAAATCAATAAATGAAATACAGGATCAAGAAAAAAATAGCATGGTATTATCTTAGTTGATAACAAAAAAGTCTTTGACAAATTTCAGCATCTTTTTATGGTAACAGTTCTAAAGAAACTAGAAAAAGAAGGAAAGTTCCCTCAACACATAAGACTATTTACTACTAACCTATAGCCAGCATCTTATTAAATGGGAAAACTGTAATAATTTCTCATAGTCAGGAATGAGATGAGTATCTACTCAAACTACTATCATTCCCAGCCACAGAAATAAAGTAGGAGAAAGAATAAAGTAGATTCACTTAGGGAAGGAAGAAGTAAATCATCCATTTGTAAAAGGTATGATCCTATACTTAGCAGAGACTACAGATTTCACAGAACAAATTTTCTCTAGGCCTGATGTATGACTTCAGAAATGGAGTAAAACATAAAATGAACACTTAGAAATCAGTAACTTTTCTATATGCCAATATTGAAGCAGCCAAGAAACACACTGTATAATTTAAATGTTTATATTAGTGAAATCATCTAGGACAATTTTACTAAAGTAGTCAAATATCACTTTCCTAAAAGGGAATCCTTTAATTTCACATAATGAGGTATCAAAATATTTAAGTCATAGGTTCACCCCCATTCCATTCATCCCTTTGCTCCTCCAGCTAAATACTACTGTGACCCTAAGATAACTTCTAAGGCCCAAACAATCATGGTTTCCTAAGGCCTGTTCAAAGGTGGGTATTCTTAGAACAGTGACATAGCTCTGTTTACAAGAACAGAGGCTTAGTCTTGGATTGTTCAACAGGGATTCTCATAGCCAGTTTATAGATTACAGATTTCCTCACTCGTTCAAAAGATTTCTTCTACCTATAGATGGTACATTTAATCTTTTAAGTTTTTGTTATTTTATCTTTTTCATTTAAGTCTGTGTTGCATTAAAATTTCATTTTTAGAGGATTTGAAAAAAAACACAAACCATTACAACAGTCTTGTTTTACATTGCTTTGGATAGACAGACAGTTTTCTCAGAACTATTTATTAAATCATCCAGTTTTCCTAACTAAAGAGAAATGTCCGCATGGTTTACATGCACAATGTTCATGCATTCTGTATTGCTCTGAATTCTCTCTCTCCTGTTATGGCCTAGTTTTATCTCAAGGGCTACTTCATCTCTTATTTGATTATAAATAATTTTAAAAACAATTCCTATTCTAGGTAAGGCATATGATTTCCCACAAACATTAAATTTTTCTTAACTCTTTAAACATATTAAATACCTACTACTATGTTTAAGATATATAAAATATAATTAACATATCAATTATGTATGTTATACATAATCTCAAGTGTAGAAAGGATGATAAGTTCAAAAAGCTAACCACAATTCAGAGTGCTGGAAGACACAGATCCTGGGAGGGATGGGGCCTAAACTATGACAGGAAGTTAGCAGGTGTTACTGGTGTCCTTGAGTGCCATCCGATGGACTTTGTATTTTGCTCTGTAAGTCAGGGGTATCTCCTACAGATTGTGAACAAGGAAGTAAAATGCCAAATTTTCCTTGACTAAAGATCTCTCTGGTTGCTCTCTGGAGGAAAGCTTGGAACAAGAGGAGCTCAGAAACAGAAGAGAAGTAGTAAAATATACTTGTCACAAACTTAGGGGTTCAGGAAAAGAGCCTGAACCTGGCTTGTGCCAATGAGGTGAAGAAATTACAGTGTGATGAAATGTGAAGTGTATTAGGAAGAGAGAAAATTCTAGACTTGCTTCTGATGCAGGATTTTCTTGTTTACACAAGAACAGCAATCAGATCACTCTGACTACAGGTTTGCACATGGATGGGAATGGAGCCAGTAGGAATCGGGAGAAGAGGAGGCTTTTAACCGTGTTTTCTGTAAATGGATTTTCTCTAGACATCTACTGTAGCTCTGCAAATGTGTTCAGGATTCTAAAAGTTGGCAGACTGACTGGGATCTGAGCAGACCTTTGCCAAACCTGGCACCTTCTCTGACCCTCCTTCTCTTTACCTTTTCCAAAGGTCTCTGTGGCATTGTGAAGAAAAGTTTTCTCTGAGATCTTCTCAACTCAGATTTATCAACAATTTTCTCTCTTCTCCTATGGAATATAACCACTATTATATCCATACTAGCTTCTCCAACCTGATTTGTGGAACTACTCATGCTAGAAAATGCCATTTTTGAGATCCAAGACCTTCAATAAAATTAAAGTTAGGCAACAAGGTCTTAGGTGAAGTGATTCAAGCTATTAGTTTTTCACTTTATGTGAATAAATCGACATGGAGGGACACTGGGTATTATCATCTCATTTAATCCTCACAATAGCCCTACACATAAGGTGCCACTGTAATTCCTGATTAATAATAATATCAGAATTAATTTTCCATTTGTATTTATATTTGTTTGTTCATTAGAGACATTTAAGACTTTTCTTCCTTACAATTCAACTTGATTTTCATGGATAAACTGGTGTTGCTGCTTAAAATGTGAATATTAAAATGTACTTTCTGAATCTATTTCTTTAATACTCTTTGTCTCTTTCTTGAATTTTATCTTCTTGAATTTATAAGTTATATTTATTTATTCTTACCTCTTTTGTTTCACTATAGAACCAGAGAGAGGGAATAACATTATTGCTTTCCATTGAAAGAGCTTAGATGAGTTGCTAATTTTTCTAATTCTCTCTTGACACATAAGGAGGTGTAAACTATTAATTCTCTCTAAGATAAAGTGAATTCAAAGCAGATATCATCAGTCTCTTACACATCATACACCTATTGCTAAAATTTAACAGTCTCTAAGAAAAGGCTTCTTATTTCTTGTCTTTCCTGTGCTTTTACTCTTCAACTTTTTCCCTTTTCTAAACTGTACTTTATCTGGTTTTATATTGAGTTTCACATTCTGTCTCCAATTATTGCCAACAGAATTGATGAGAAGTACAGGCTTATGTAAGGATCCAAAGAGACCAGGTATGAAAAAAGTTAAGCTAAAGTAAATGGAAAGAAATTGTTTGAAGCTAAATTAGCAAAATACCAATAAAATAAGATGCTGGTGAATGATTGATTTACTTGTAACTTAAAAAAAATTAACAGGTAAACTAACACACTAACTGTTGTTTGTCAAACCAAAATTTGTTCTCTAGTAACGCAAACAACATCTCCTTCATTTTGCCCACCACTGTGTTTGAGAAGACCTACTAGACTCTTGATTTTTAAGAAGAGGTTGAAGGCAAAATTTGGCCAAGTTGTAGGATAGGAGCAATAGAGAAAGACAAGATTTCTATTTGGCTGAAATTGAAAATCTGAATTGTGATTCTGGACACTCAGGTCCACAGAATCTTGATACTATTCAGGGATGGGTAGCTGAGACTAGAAAAGCCACTGGTAGGCAACAGTAGCCCAAAGAGCCACTGGTAGCTGCTTCAGGAAGCATCTGAAGTGTCAGGAACTGAGGCACCTTTATGGTTCTAATGGGTACTAAGCTAAACACAAAACAGATCCATCTTTGCCCCGATAGGAATACTGCCTTCATAAGGGAAAACACGGGCAATGAAGGCGCAAGCTGAACTCATTACTTCTTACCAGCATTATTAGAGCCCGTGGATCCTGACATAACTGGAAACAAGAGCCCCTCAAATTTACAGTTGACAAGCCCAGCGCCTGTAATCCTAGCTATGCAGGAGGCTGAGATCAGAGGATCGCAGTTTGAAGCCAGCCCGGGCAGGACGGTCCTGAGACTCTAATCTCCAATAAACTACCAGAAAACTGAAGTGGCGCTGTGGCTCAAGTGGTAGAGCGCTGACCTTGAGCTGAAGAGTTCAAAGCCAGCGCCCAGGCCCAGAGTTCAAGCCCCTTAACCGTCCCCCCCCCCCCCCCCCCGCCCCAAATCGGCAAATGTATTTGAGCTTCGCATCCTTTGAGTTTCTGTCACTTACTACCAAGGTCCTAAATACCCACTCGTTCACTGAATCAGCTGCAGTCCATTCTAGGCATTCTCTGCCTTGAGTTCTTCTAAATTTGAATGGGGAAGAAAATGAAGGAATGTGTCGGAAGCAACTCCTTCAAGCTGCGGTTTAAATACAGGATGGCCCTGTTGCCTGCTTCCAAAATAAGTGTAAGAAATTTGATAGACTATTTGTGAACACCTCTGAATATAAAAATTAGTGCTTTATTGGCATTAAAAATTGAATCTGTGTGGTCAGCATTATACTTTATGGTCCTTAGACCACTCAAAGTCTGGCAACTTCTTTTTAATAGATCAATTGTGCCCGCCTACTGTGCTGCTAGGCTACAACTTGGCCAGATTTTATTTTAAAGGTCATTTTATGGCACAGAGCCAAACCTTACAACAAAAGCCGAATGCTAATGGAATTGTTGTGATTTAAAACTGTGAAACACAATCTATTTTTCAATGGAGGAAATAAGAACCATAACCACAAATATTTCCAGTTTCTTAACTCAACCTTGAAAGATGTTTTTTTTACCTTTTTAGTTCATTATTTAATGATGAGAAAGATTTTTAAAAATGTTGGATAGTATCAAAGGATCTGATTGGGAGACCGAAGTTCAAGTTTCAGTAATGACTGGCTGACCTGCGGCGTGTGTGTGTCACTTAACATTTCATGACATAAATATTCAATTATAACAAGGATATTAAAAAGGAGGGTGCTTGTAAAGTATTTGATTCTGAACCTGGAACACAGAATGTCTTCAATAGATGTCTATTGTGAACACCTCTGATATTGTTGGCAATATTGCTAGGAAAATTAATATTACTGCTAGTAGAGTATTCATTATTCATATTAGTTTCAGTGCTGAGGAATTTTTATGTTACAGGTTTCTTGCCTCCTTGCTTACCTTCTTACTCTTTCTTTTCTCTTTCATTCATCAAATTTAATCCTTCCTTCCTTCCTCCCACCTTCCTTCCTCTTTCCTTCCTTTTTCCTTCCTTCTTTTCTTCCATCCTTCCTTTTTTCTTTGCTTCCTTCCTTCCAAAGGAACCTGCAGTAGGAGAAATCTTTGGTGAAAAAACATAAACCTTATTTTGAAAACAACAAAGAATTTTACAGAAATATAAGTATAAAAAATAAGTTGCATATATAAGATTCTAATACAAATTTCCAAGCAAAGTTATTGATTTATAGAATGCCAATGTTTTTAACCATGAGCAAGTAGAAAATTGTTTATAAAATTTGCAATACATTTAGGAAATAGGAGTTCAGAAATAGTTTCCTTATACGAAGAAGTAATATTTCTTGAATAGAAAAAAAAACTGAATAAAAAATACAATCTTAATGATGGAAGGAGTGACACTAAACAAGATGGATTATACACCACATAAATTAGCATATTGAATTTAACCCCTTGATGCAACGATTTAAAGGTAATTAAGTAAAACCCATCACCCCAAATACTGTGTACTTATTGAATATTATTACTTTAAAAAACACATTTTTCTAGCACCATCCAACAAAATAATACAGAGAGCTCCTCAGGATATTCAGAGAGTTAAAATAGGATTGCAACAGAGTACTCTTCTGGTAATATAAAGAACAGAGTAGAAGGGAGGCAAAGTTAGAGGAAGGAAGACCACTGTGGAGATTCATGGGGCTATCCAAGCAAAACACTCAGGCCTGAGAGAGAATGATGGAAGAGATGACACTGATTGAAATTCATTGTACTAATAAATTGACATGTTGAATTGAGACCCCTTTGTATGACTAAAGACAGTTTTTCAAAAATGACACAAAGAAAGTAAACAAAGAAATAGATATATTAGCTTATATCACAATAACTGAATAATAACCATAAGAGTAATTGGATTTAGGAAATAGTTTGTAGATGAGATGAGAAGGTCTACTGATGGAGTAGATATGGGATATCTAATAAGATAGATACATAGCAAAAGAAGCAGAGAAGGACTCTATATTTGGATATTTGGTGATTGGAAGGAGTGTGCTATTGCTTAGTGAAATGGTAAAGTTTCTATGAAAAGCCAAGTAGATAGACATTTAGGAGAAAATGGTATTCCAAACACAAACAACACTAGGAGAAGTAGCAGAAAGATTTTTTTTAAAGCTTGGCATATCTACAGAATATGCTTGAAACAGAGGATACAGAGAATGTTGGGGATACAGAGAAAGTGGACAGATGGAGCGGGAGATGTTGCCAGAAGGTAGATTGCTGACATAGAGCTTGAATCTTTAGGCTAGGGAGGGATAGTGAATCATGTAGGGGTTAACACAACTAGTCTTTTGTAAAGTAATCAAAAAACTCAGAAATGAAAAGGCGGTGGTAAAAAAAGTCTATAGTTATCAACAAACTAAACAACTGATAAAATTAAGGTTAAAAATAGGATATAAATACTATAAAATATGGTACACTAAAGATAATATAACTATATGAATCAAATTGAAAGAGTTTGAAGAGGAAGAGTGAGTCAATGATAGCATCAATCACAGAGAGGATTTACTGTGTGTTTTTTTAAGTGTCCTAAGAACTTATCTCACTCAACATGATGATCTCTACTACTAGCCACTGTCCTGCAAAATGACATAATTCTATTCTTATTTATGGCTCAGTAATATCCCATGGTGTATTATATATGCATATATATTTAAAGATGTCTATGCATATGTATGTGCATATATATTTCATAATTTCTTATCTATTCCTTGGTTTCGTGTGTCTCAGCCAATTTCATAGCTTGGCTATTGTGAACAGAGTTGCAGTAATAATATGGGTATGTAGGTATCCCTCTTGTACACTTGAGTTACATTCTTTCAAGTATATGCCAATGCATGATATGGTAGAGTTATAGGTATCTCTACTTTTAGTTTTTGAAGATGCTCCATGCAGTCTAGTGGACCTAGAGGTTAGACCAGTTTACTTTTTCATAATAGTCATACCAGTTCACTTTTTCAACAGTGTTTGAGGATTTTTCCCTCAATGCCTGTTCCTTATAAGCAGCATTTGTTATTTTTATTTGATGATTGCCATTCTGACTAGGGTGAGATGGAATCTTAGAGTAGTTTTAATGTGAATTTCTTTTATGGCTAAATATGTTGAACATTTCTTCATGTAATTACTAGTATTTTGCATAACTAATTCTTTTATCTATTAGTCATTTGTAAGAAAACTGATTGATTTGTTCATTTGTTCATTGGGTCATTTGTTCTTTTATTTTCTAATCTTTGAGTTCTATGTATATTCTGGATATTAATCTTGTATTTGTGAATACTGACAAAAAGTCTCCTATGGTGTAGGTTGTCTTTTGCTTTTGATAATTGTTTCTTTTGATGTGCAGTATTTTTTAAATTTTATATAGTCCCATTTGTCTGTTCTTTCTGTTATTTCCTGGGCAATTAGAGTCTTATTTTTAAAAGTAATTTCCTGTGCCTATATCTTCCAGAAATTTTTTTACATTTTCCTATAGTAGCTTCAGACTCAGTGCTTAAGAATATGGAAAGTTTCATGAGTGTCTGTGTCATCCTTGCACAAGGGACATGCAAATCTTCTCAGTATTGTTCCAATTTTAGTATATGTACTGCTGAAGTGAGCACTACTATAAACTTTTTTTAAAGAATTCTTTATGACACTGAAACACAAAGAGAAATAAAACGATGTAGTTCAAAAGTCAGTTAGGTGTGGAAGCTCATGCCTGTAATCTTAGCTATACAGGTGGTAAGAATTACAAAGATCAAAGCTTGAGCCAAATGTTTGTGGAAAAGTTTGAGGAAAATATTTGTGAGACTACATCTCAGCAGACCAAAAACACACCTATCATCTCAGTTATAAGGGAAGTATAAAGAAGAGGATCATAGTCTAGGCTGGCCTAGATCTTATTTAAAAATAACAAAAGCAAAAAAAAAATAGTTAAGCATATGGCTCAAGTGGTAGAAAACCTGCCTAGCAAGGGCATGGCTCTAATTTCAAACTCTAGTACTGTAAAAAATGAAAAACAAAAATGCCACGCACAGTAAGTGGAACTGTAAAATCTATGCGTTCTCAGATATGTATAATGCTTGCTGAGGGGGAAAAAAAAGTTATAAAGCAAGAAAGAAGGAGGGCCCAGGAGGCTTTTGGATGAAAGTAACACGAGCAGGTAGTTTACTGGTTACAGTGTGTGAGTGTGTGTGTGTGTGTGTGTGTGTGTGTGTGTGTGTGTGTGTGTGTGTGAGAAAGTGATAACAGGTCATAGTATCTAAAATAAAAATTGACCTAAAGCATCTGGGATCTTGGGTTGCTATTTGCAATATATAGCTTTGAAAGGGGACTATTATGGTATTATGCCATAATAATTCAAATACTGTAGTGTCCCTTTGTATAGTATTTTAATGTACTGCTAGAGAGACTTTGATCAATATCAGATAAATTATTTGGTTTGCAGTATCACAGAATTCCTTGCTATATACCACATGGCCTACATTTCAGTCTGCTATTGTGCATTCCATCATATCTCAGCAGGGTGTGAGAATTAAAGATGATATATTGAAACTTGAAAAAAAAAGATTTTGAAGCTGGTTAAGCTATTTTTTAAAATCATACAGTAAAGTGTAATAGTACATGGGCAGACAATAAAAAACTTGGGTTAGAGGACAGGGGAAAAACAACAACTGTATACACAAAGAAAGGCATAAATAGAGACAGGCTGATGGGAAATAAAACCCCACCTTCTACTTAGCAGCTGTCAGGCTCTTAAAAGTGAGTTCTAGAAAGACCACAATTCCTGATTGCCTGGAGCAGAGGAAGGCACACAGAACCATAACATGGTGTAGCACCATCTGGTGACTGAATGAATAAAAAGCACAAATAGGACTGATTAAATCTATATGACTTCCACCCCGTGGAGATGAAGGAGGGGGAGAGGAGAAGAAAGGGGGAAGGGGGTAGGAGGAGGAAAAGGAAGAAGAGGAGGAGGAGGAAGAAAAGGCAGTTCTGTTTTCTCTAATTTTCTTTCCATGTCATTGCCATTTAATTCTCATAACCCCTTTCAAATTAGCTTTCTTATCAAAAGAGTTTTGGAATACCCAGTTGAAAAAAAAATCAGGTTTATTTATTTTTTGCAAAAGAAGTGGGAACATTCTGAATGGGTCTTAATTTATAACATTTCATAAAATATTTTCATTATCTCTTACTACTCAAATCATTATTTCAAAGAAAAAATCCAATATTTTAAAGGTTTTACCTCTTTAAGCTGAAACTTGGTTCAGTGACATATTATTTAATTTAAAATTGCTTAGTTACCCTTACTGTGAAATACAGAGAAAGATGTGTAGAAGAAAAAAAGTGAAATAAGTGTGTTGGAGAAATTCAGATAGAAATTCTAGACAAATGAACAATCAAAGTATTTTTGCAAGACTCCAAGTTCTGTCAAGGTATAGATCACTTTTCCGCAAACCTATCAATAACCAGCAAGGGTAAGAAAACCTTTTGAGTTTGGGTTTGGTTTGATTTGTTAATGCAAGCTGACTGATTATCCTCTTGGCATTTGAAACATTTGTTGTTAAAGCAAATGAACAATGAAGTCTGAGCTTCCAAAGAGCCTTTTGCCTGTCCTGTCCCTTTAAAGTCAATAGCTTTTGTAAATTCTCTGGCTGACCCCCAAATAAGAATTCTCAAAGAGATGATCCAGAGTCTTTAGAAACCCATTAGGCCACAGCACTGACCTAATCCTTGAGTGTCTGACTGCCTGGCAGAGCTGTGGTGACTTTGGCTGATGAAGTCCTCCCAGCCCCTCTGGAATTCCCCTGATCCTAGTGGGAAAGGGAGAGGAGGAGAGAGGCCAAATTGCTCAAGGAATTATTGTTCTTAGTCTGGGGGACAGGGTGGCTTTTGGTTTCTTAAACTCTTTGGCCTGTTTCAGTCAACCTATGGAGGACTAGAAAAGCATAAAAGCACTGGATTTCATTCATTCGTCATTCAGTCAGTCAGACATTCACTAACTCAACTATATATGAAATAGACAGTGAGAGTCAGATATTTGTTGGTAATAGAAAAGTTAATGGGGAAAAACACAGACACATTCTCAGCTGCCATGTAGTCAGTGACCCAGAGATGCAGGCAGACACCAGTCCTATATTTTCCAAATTCATTATTTCTGCACTGCTTTAGGACCAAAGAAAGAAAAGTAAGGGGTGAAAGTATGTAAAGCTTTTTTTCTACTTTTCAACTGCCTTCTCATATGAAGTTCACCAACTCCAAAGGACACCCCTGTAAGAAAATAAGTATTACTATTACTTTAAATTGAAGGACCAGAGTGCCTGTGACTCAAGAGGACCTCCTAAAGTCACATAAAGACAGGGCAGTGCCAGGAACAGGAATCAAGTCTTTCCTTATGAGGGGGATTAGACATTCTCAGTTAGGTACACAGGGATTAAACAAATGGTAGACATTGAAAATTTTTGCATGGATGTTCATCAAAGAGATGGGTCTACAGTTTTCTTTTTTGATGGGTCCCTATCTAGCTATGGGGATGTAATGCTGGCTTCATAGAATGAGTTTGGTAGTGATCTTTCCCTTGCTATTTCATTGAAGAGTTTGAAGAGTATTGGTGTCAGTTGTCCTTTGAAGGTCTTATGGAATTGGCAGTAAAGCCATCGGGTCCTGGGCTTTTCTTGGATGAGAGATATTATATTGCCATTTCAATTTCATTACTTGTTACAGATCTATTTAATTGTCTTAAATCTTCTTAGTTTAGTTTGAGTCTATTGAGATGTTTCCTAGGAATGCATCCATTTCTCCCAGATTTTCCAATTTGTTGGCATAAAGGTTTGCAAAGTATTCCCTAAATATTCTAAATTTTGCTTTTTTCTGTTGTGATATTCTGTTTTTCATCTCTAATTTTATTTATTTGGGTGAGCTCTTCTTAGTAAGAATTGCTAAGGGTCTGTAAATTAATTTTTTCAAAGAACCAATTCCTCACTTGTGTTAGCTAGAATGTGTATATAAATCTTCAAATAAATACACTAAGTGGTAAGCAAGGGGTTACAAATGAATTAGCTTAAATGTAACAAACTCTATGGAAAGTGCAAATAGTATAATTGTTTAAAAAGACTAAGTCAAATCCCACCAAAATAAGTACCAGGAAATGGGTATTTGTAAGAGAAGAGCGTGGGGTCAAGGGGAAAGGGGTAGAAGAATGAAGGGGAAGAGAAGGAAAGAATTTATTGTATATACCACAGAATTGAGAAACGTAAGGGAAAGGGTGGGCTGAAAGTAGGGTGTGGAGATGTTGAAATGGTGACACAGATCAAGATGCATTATACATAAAACTTTTTTATAACATGACAAAAAAATCAACACATAACTTAAAATTAAAATAAGGGAAGGGGTGAGTTGGGAGGAGTGGGTGAGAACGCTGAAAGATCAAGATGCACAGTATTTATAAACTGCTTTGGTGAGTGACAACTCCTTTGTACAACTAAAGATAATTAAAGATACTAAAAGTATTGAAAAATTATGGACATAACAATCTTCCCATAACATGGGGTCCATAATGGCACTTCTTGTTCCAATAATGTTCAACCAATAAAAAGAGTCGAGTCCAGACTAATGGTCCATACACAAGCCATCAAAAACTCCACACAAAGCCCAGGAGGTGAGGAATTGAGAAATTATACCACAGTATAATAACTGCCCTCCAAAAAGACACCATTTGCTTCCCTACTCTGGGACCCCTCTCTAAGGAAAGTCTGTTTTCCTATTTTTATTTTGCTTTCAAATAAACCTGTTCTGGCTGCTTTAAATACTTCCTTGCCTTGTAACACTTTCGTGTTTTATTTCTAGACGGTGCCACTCTCCCTGCTCTAAAGGAGCTTTTGAGGAAGTTGTCTATTTTGCTGAATGTTTTACAAAAATCTACAGCAGAGAAATGGCACTTTCATCACAAGAGTTTCCAATCACTTTCCTAGAATTCCAAGCTCTTTTCAACCATAAAATAAAGGCAAGCTGGATATGAGTGTCTCCCATTTCTATCATTTCCGAGGACTCTGTATCTAACACTTTAGCAAAACACAACTCCCCCTGAGTTATTTTGCTTTTTTCTTACTTCCAAATAGGAAATAATCCTATTAGGTAAGTATTATGAGTAAAACTGGAAATTCTACATTGATTTAAATTTATGAAGGAAACAGGAAGTTCTATTTTCTCCTTTTTAAATTGTTATATTACAAAGATATAAATATTTGATATTTTTGGTAATAATCTTAAATGCAAGAAACAGATGCAAGAAAACCATTATTATATCTTGTCACTTAAGCCACATCCTTTTCAAGAGATAAAACATTATCAAGATTGTTAAATACAATACACCAGTTAGGATAGATCATTCCAGAAGTTTCTTTGATGTGATTTTTTTTAAACCAACAGGGATCATCCTATATATATATTAACCACTTACCTTTCCATTTCACTCAACAGCATATGAGAACAATTTTTATGACAATTTACACAGATTACTTACAAATAGATTTTATGAAATTTTCTTTTCAATACAGAAGATCAAACCAGGAATCTTTTTTGACACTTTTTTATTGTAAAAATACTGTACAGAGGGGTTACAGTTACATGAGCAAGGTAATGAATACATTTCCTACCAAGCATTGTTACCTCCTCCTTTGTTTTTTCCCTACCATCCCTTCCCTCCCACCTCCACAACTACACCTCCCCCAAATCGCAACCCCCGCCATCTAAATTATAAAGTTTGATTTTCAACATAGTGTCTTGTACATCTCATTGTTACAATGGGTCAACCTGTATCCCTATTTAAGCATTTGGTGAGCGGAAGGGAAAAAACAAAATGCTCAAACCAGGAATCCTGCACATGCTAGGTATGTGATCTACTACTGGGCTACATCCCTAGCCTACATAGCTTTTTGAATACTAGTATTGTCCTCCAAAAGTCTGTACCATCCTATAGTACAAGCAGCCCTAATGGTGACTGCTATCTTTTTCAATATCTGTTATCTGATGGGAAAAAATGCCTTCATTGTCCTTCAATTTGCACCTAGTTGATTTGTAGTGACATTCACTGTCTTATCACATGACTCTTATCAGTATTTTTCCCTTTTCTTATTCTTTAACCACTTTTCTACTTTTTGTTTTGATGGATGATTCTTTTCCTATTGATTTCAAAGATCTTGATTATGTGGTTTTGTTACATGCTCTCCCAAACTGCCAATTATATACTAATTCATTTACATTACTTTGCATAATAATGCTTTACATTTTTGTTCAGTTGTGCTTCATATTTCTTATTTCCAATTAGTTTCACTTAGTTGTCTAACATCTGTCCCACACATTTTAGCAATAGTCTGAATTACTTTGGGGCAATTTCTTTTCCCTATTTGATGGATTGATGATACTATTAATCAAGATGTCCTAACCTCTTACATTTGTGCTTTAGAATGTAATGTATATCCTCTTCTGGACAAAATCCATTAGTTTAGTAATGAGTAGGATTCACTTACTTCACTATGGGCATGAAACTTCTGCACCACTATTTTTACAGAGTTGCTAAAGAATAATCAAATGAGTAACTACATACAGCAGCCAAATCAGGCTTCTACCTCATAGGATGCAGCCAAGATTTATAAAACAAAAATCTGCTAATCTTCTCTCCAAAGATCCCTAGAAATTTTTCCAACACAGTGGGCCATCTTTCTGGCATCTATTTATCTTCCCAAAAAGGCCCATTTTACATTTCCCAAATTTAAAAAAAATGGCATAATCAATGTAGTATTTACAATCAATATAAAAGTAATCAAGTTCTTGCTTACAATATTAATAGCATGAATTGTAGTGCTAACACAAAGATAGTATGCTATTGGCCTTCCAGTTGAACACAAACAGTCCTGAGAATGGCAGGATGAGACACAGAAATAGGAATAACCCAGTTACCAACTTGTGTCTGTATCTAACATAGCGAGGGGTTCATTTACTTTGGTAAGAATGGTTACACCTATAAAGTACAACATCTACAACTGGAGTAAATAGCTAATTAAACTTAATATAATTTCTTATCTTTATTTCCATCTCAAAGATTCTTCTGTGTATTACACAGGATATTAAGCTGATTAAGAATACGTTAAGACTCATTACTTCTGAATATTTCAGGTGCTTGATAATATCAAATGTCTCCACAATCCCTCTAAAATATAGTTAATTTTGGTTTAATATCTTTGCATGATAAGTTACTGCTAGTGCTTACCACCTATTATAGCATTTTGCATCATTTTATAGAGGATTATTGACTGTATAGTTTTGAAACTGAGGAAAAGAATATCACATAAAGCATTTGTGGGTATGGAGGATCCTAAGGTAATATTCCATCAACCACCTGAGCTCATAATCCCCTATTCTGAGTATTGGTCTACGGTAGTAATTAGGATTCCAGAAACTGATGTCATTTTGTAGTCTGTACTCAAGGATCTGCCAAAACATAACTATTTCCTCTTTTCCAGTAGCTAGGCATGCTATAAGTGAACACAGGTTCCTTTGGAGAAGTCTAAGAGGGAGAATGTAGACACTTTTGGCTGCACAACAGGGTCTTAACACAAGGGAAAATGATTGCCCCTTGAAGAGAGTACTTTAAATTCATTAATTGTGTCACACTAGGGAAATTAGTTGAGGAATTGATTACAACTCCTTACGATGACTCAAGTGAAGATTGTTATTCATAAAATCCAGAACTTGTCCATTGAAAAATGTTGTAGTATGTAAATTAATTTTAGCTCTAAGAAAACCATTAGCATCAGGCCAATAATCATTTCTGTTCCAAACATGTTCATTTACGATAGCTAAGATATGGAATTAACCTAGATGCCCCTCACTACATGAATGGATGGAGAAGATGTGGTAAATATACACAATGGAATTCTATGCTTCCATCAGAAAGAATGGCATTGCCCCATTTGTGAGGAAATGGAATAACCTGGAAAAAAATATATTAAACAGAGTAAGCCAGGCCCATCATTTCCCTAATTTGTAATAACTAAAATATGTCTATGATATTCTTAACAGGGGAACTCAATAGCCCAATTTTTAAGTGCATAGGGACATATATAATGAAGTGTATCAACATGAACCCCAAGAATTGGAAATAAGAGGTTCTTATTATGTCCTATATGTAGTTTTTTCTTTTTTTCTGTTTTAATTTCTGTACCCTTTGTCTTGTATATAATTTTATCCTATCTATGGAAGGGAAAGGGAATCCCTGAAACAGCAGGACAAAGGAGGAACTAATGCAACAACGATGCTCACACTATGTTGAAAATGAACTATACAACTTGGGGGAGTGGAGTGAGGAGGAGTAAGTAGGAGAAAATGAGGGAGGGGGTAAAAGAGTTTAAAAAGAAATGTACTCATTACCTTAAATAACTGTAACACCCTTGTTCATCACTTTTACAATAAAGATACAGAAAAAAAAGAATTGTGTAGGATGATCCAACTGGAAACTTTCAGGGTCAGTATTTGGACCCATATCAATCCTGCTCTGAAGACTTTGCTCTGAAGCAGCATTCTGTCTGTTACTCATGCTGTTAAATAACGTCTCAGTACAAATCTAAGGAATAAGTCACTACGATGTGATTAATTTCATAATCTCTCTGTAGTCCTCAGCTCCCTATGCCTATGACTATGTGTGCATTTTAGATTATATATTTCCCTGGAGCAAGGAAAGACAGCCTTGACAATTAAGGTTACAAACTTTCACAGTTTATCATGCACAAGGTTCACAGACAGCTGATCTTCTGATGTCCATCCTGAGATTTGAAGTTCTACTTCATATTAGACAGTCTCACTGAGAAAAAGCCTCTAACTTGGTGACTTCAATTGGAATAACATCTTTTGACCATGCTCTCTTTCTTTAAACTAGAATAACACAATTAAAAAACATTTAAAGCTTCTCATTCACTCTAATAATAAAAAGTTAATAAAATCAACATTGGACAAATAAAAGTCTAAATTTGAAGCCAAGTTCTGGTGGCTCACACCTATAATCCTAGCTCGAGGCTGAGATCTGAGGAACTTTGTTCAAAGCCAACCTGGGCAGGAAAGCTACCAAAAAGTCAGAAGTGGAGCTGTGGCTCAAGTGGTAAAACACTAGTCTTGAGCCTAGTCAGAGCCTCTGTCCTGAGAATAAGCCCCAGTACCCACTACCAGCACAAACACACACACACACAATATCTAAATTTGGGTACCAGAAATGCCAGGCCATTTAGAAACCAAATAATTCACACCCTACTAATTGCTTTTGTGTTCATCTATCCAGGAGACATGAGTCATCTCTCCCAGAATCCTAATTATGAATGACTTACACCTTGCTGATGACAGAGCTCTGTGTTATTCTTACAGAAATGTTCCAAGAGGTATTTCTTTCAAAATAATTTAACTTTCTCTGATTTACTTTTATCTGATAAACCTGGATCTTTGCTCAGAAATATGTGACCGAGGGGCCTAACCTTCCCTGTCTTCCTTTCCTTAGCCAAAGGGCTGTTCAGAAGCCAGGAGAACTGACTTTCTGAACTTTGTTGCAAAGAGTGTCAATGTGGTGATGACAGATTAATCCAGGCCCGTGATCGCTGAAGCTCTGTATTAGAAGCAGGATTCTTTTTTTTTTTCTTTCAGTAGGGAAAGGGAATCCAAAAACACTGTGAAAGACAGCAGTGACATGAAAATCCATGTCGTGCGTAGTTGAGTTTGTGAAAACAAAGGTCACCACATTCCAAGGGAATCAAGAAGTTGATGGTGTGTCACAGAGACTCTGAGTATGTCTCTGCCTGTTGATTGAATGCTAAATACAAGGAGTCATCACAAGACTGAGGAAAGAGAATTAACACATACAAAACTCACCAAGTAACAGCTTAATGGTCTACAAACACAAAAGTCTGCTGCTTGAGATTCAAATTTTACCAACACTACCTCAGGATTTGCGCATGCCTGCGCGCGCGCGCGCACACACACACACACACACACACACACACACACACATTTACTAAACTAAGGATGAAGGTCCTTGATCTTTTTATACTTGGCAATTGCCTTAGAGGTTCTAATAGAAGCCTTTACAGTATGGCGACTCTCCTTCACCCCTACCATGACAGTGTGTCTTCCTATCCCTAGCTTTACAATCAGTCTTCCCAAGAAGGTGCTTGCAGTATGAAACCATACTATTTGGGCTTCTTTTTGATGTGTATTTCTTTGTTCAAACTTATAACATCCAATGCGCAACACATGGGTTTATGCTGGGGTATATGTGTGAATATTAGGTAGAAAGTAGTTTTCAAAAGTTAAGCCATAAGGACTAATTGTTGTCTCCTTTAAAATAACTATCAAAGACATTCTATGCTACATTTCTGGGAATTTCACGGTAAGGAAAGATGGACACATCACGAAAGCAGAATTTATGTATTTATTCAGCATAGGGAGTGGTAGTACAAACTGTCTGGAACATTATTCCAAATGGGAGGATCCAGCAATAGGGATCAATCTTTCTGCTGAGTCAAAATTCTGGCTTCTCTTCTGAGAATCCTGGTATATGGGATCAAGGAGTGCTATGTACAATGATAACTTTTGTTGTGTGCATGTCATGCCAATAGACGCTAGTAAAATGGTTACAGCATTATTATTTTCCTTCAAATCAGCAACTTTTCTCACTGTCATTAATATCTATAAATTAGCATAAATGTGATGCTTCTAAAGTACCGTAAGGTTTTAAAATAACAAATGATCAGATTTCTGTTTTCATAAGTAAAAATAAGAGCACAAATAACATAAGGTCTAAGTTTACTGACAAGTGGATCCAAAAAAGAAAGAAACTCCATTCTTTTATGCTTTTCACAATAAGTCACATTCTTTTAAATATATGCTCCTACAATTGACTTGAACTCAATGCCTAATATACTTTCTTTTCTTTTTCATATTAATAGTTCTCAAGAACATAATTACTTTCTCCTACTTTAAGCCTACTTTTATGATTTAATTTTAAATTTAGCTATAATGAAATAGAACCTCCAGGAATTAAACTCTCTCTCTTTCTCTTTAAACTCTTTAAAGAAATTTCCAATTTATCTGAAACATTTGAGAAATGTGTCTCATGTGAAGAGAATTCTTTCCCTTCCTCTCTTCCTCCTTTCCTCCCTACTTCCCCCTTCCTTTCTTCCTTTCTCTTCATTTCTTCCCTCCTTCCATTTCCTTACTTTCCTCTTTCCACCCTTACTTTCCCTCAATTTCTTCCTTTCTCCTTGCTTTCTTTCTCCCTTTTATCCCTCCTCCTTCTTTATGATTCTGTTTATTAAGAGTATATCTCAATACATTTGTAGAAGTAGTTGCCAAATAAAAATACCACATTATTTTTAAGTACTTCATAAAGAGTAATATAAATTCCTTCTCTTACAACTCTACTCATACTTGCTGTCACATTCTCAAAAAAAAAAGAATCATGTCTAACAGAAAATAATTTCCTTCAACTCAAGAATCATCACTGTTAGTCTAAACCACTCTAGGCCACTGTAAATTTCATATGGCAAAGGAAGAGAAGAGTTATTAAAATGAAAGGTATTTTTTGGCTGGTCCTGAGGCTTGAACTCAGGGCCTAGGCACTGTCCCTGAGCTTCTTTTGCTCAAGGTTAGCATTCTATCACTAGAGCCACAGTGCCACTTCTGGCTTTTTCTGTGTATGAGGTACTGAGGAATTGAACCTAGGGCATACATGCTAGGCAAGCACTCTACCACTAAAAACACTGTATGCTATACCCACATGTATATCCATAGCTGTAAAAAGAATTCATAGTACAAATCTGATTGATAGTTTTATCTCTGAACTCATAAGGGAATTAAAATCTTACTGTCAGGGTCCTCTGGTTACAGGAAGCTTACTTCCAAGAGCAAAGCTTATTAGGAAAATTTCAAAATCCAGCTCATAGTTAAGGTCAAGAACCAGGAAGAATGGAGTTAAGTAGACCACAATCAGTAAAGCAGGACTTGGTTACCGAGCATGGGACAGGATCAGACAGGCTAAGAACCTGCTGGGCATCGTGCTTCCTGGTTGTGAGAATACATGCTAATAATAGGAGCCAGAGAAGAGCCCAGAACAGGACAAATAGGCTCAAGAAGCAGGGGCCAAGCAAGGAGACAGATGCATGAGAAAAAGATACTTTATTCCTAACACTTTCATGAGGCCACATATTCAGATTAATTTTTACCAATAATTGGCAACAAAGTTTATTTTTTTCACAGATAATATATAATCTATTATATATAATATATATATTATATATAATAGATTATATATATATTATATATTATTATATATATATTATAGGGGCTGAGAAAGTGGTAGTATTTTGCTTAATAACCATGAGGTCCTGAATTACATCTCTGTACCAAAAATAAAGAAGAGAATTGTCATGATAGACAATACATATGGGTACAACTTCCACTGTTTCTAAAGTATTAAGATAAAACTGCAGTGTTTTATGATTTTGAATAAAGTGTTATTACTTGGGGAAAAGTTGTAACAAGAAAATTCTACTAAAGAATGAAATAAATGAGGGCTGGGAAGGTGGCTCAGTGGTAGAGTGTTTATCTGGCATGCATGAGGCCCTGGGTTCAATTCCTCAGCACCACATACACAGAAAGAACCAGAAGTGGGCACTGTGGTTCAAGTGGTAGAGCACTAGCCTTGAGCTGAAGAGCTCAGTGTACAGGCCCAGAGTTCAAGCTCCACGACCGACATAAACACACAAAAATAATGAAATGAGTGAAGCTATAGCCATATGCTCTAGTTTGTTTTCACACAAATAATGTTATTTTTAGAACACCTAAAATATAAAAATGGAAATTTATTCATTTATTCATTCAGGCCTCCAATCATTCTCAAGATGGACCAGAGTTCATCAATCAATAAGAAGAGGTTGAAGGCTGGGAAGGTGGCTCAGTGGTAGAGTGCTTGCCTCGCATGCATGAGGCCCTGGGTTCGATTCTTCAGCACCACATAAGCAGTAAAAGCCGGAAGTGGCGTTGTGGCCCAAGTAGTAGCTAGCCTTGAGCTGAAGAGCTGAGGGACAGTGCCCAGGCCTAGAGTTCAGGTCCCACGACTGTCACAAAAAAAAAAAAAAAAAAGAAGAAGAAGAAGAGGTTGAAACTGCTATGGATTCTAGAAATACTGCACCATAGTTAAATGCTGTTATTAATCTGTTAGGTAAAATGATGTATCTTTGAGTATAATCACAGATGGATCCTATGACTATAGTTATTGATTGATTGATTATTTAATTTTATTGTCAAGGTGATATACAGAAGGGCTACAGTTACATGCATAAGGTAGTCAGTACATTTCTTATCCAAATTGTTAGCCCTTCCCTCATTTTTCTCCCAAAACACTAAATTACATTTTTTTTTTGTCAGTAGTGAGGTTTGAACTCAGGGCCTGGGCATTGCCCCTGCGCTGTTTCGCCCACAGCTCCACTTCTATTTGTTTGTGTTTTTTATAGTCATTCAGATGGAGTGATAGAGACAAAGGCCTGGTAGAAGAAAGTTCTAAAGGGAGTGAGAGAAGATCAAGGCTGTACATGTATATTCAACACCTCTAACTTTATCTCAAAAGGAATAGAGAAAATAAACTAGTAGCTGGGTGTGAGTCATGTCAAAAGAAGGCTTGTAAGCGAGGAGAACACCTTTTCATGTGTGTCTATATACATGTATTTATTTCATTTCAAACAAAGGAGGGGGCAACAATGCTTGATAGGAAATGTACTCATTACCTTGCTCATGGAACTGTAACCCCTCTCTACAGTATTTTTACAATTAAAAAACTTATTTAAAAAAAAGAAATTTCGTTTCAGGCAAATAAGCCACTTGAAAGAAGAATGAACTCTCATTCTTTAAAATTTGTTGGCAGTATAATTCGATCCTATGAAAGGCAAATTGGTTTTAGAGTGATAGCTCTACAAACTATCTTCAGATTAGGATATGAGTAATGAAATATCCTACAATACCAGGACATACAGAACCATGGGATATTCTTTGTAGTCGTTCAGAGGACTGAAAATAGGTAGATAATGTACAGGTTAAGGGGAAAAAAAGAAAAAACAGACCAACAACAATAATAAAAAGCCCTCTTCTCCAGATATTGTACATTCCTTATGTCTTTTTTTCCAGCAGGCTCCATGCAGGCTGATATTATGAAAAAGATCAAGAACATAGCATCAGAGAATGTCATGAGAGACACAATCTTGTATTTTTGGGCATGTCGGTGAGGAATGTCCGATCAGTTTCTTCCGGGTGAATCACTTTGACATTTAACGAGTTCATGGAACTAAGAAAAAGGTAAGGCCCATTATTGTCAAACGAAAACGTTGTAACCCTCATGGAATGTTCCTGGATTTCTGCCATGAAAAGGAAGGGCTTGCATGCAGCGGGGACCACAGTAATAATAATCACGCGGGTGACGAGAAACTGATCAAGCCCCTTAACTTCTTGCGAGTATGGATCGTGAAGACCCAAGTCTTCTTACGGGTTGGACTCTCATGCTAGGGGCGCCGGCTGCATTCTCTCCTCCACATATTGTGTGATCAAAAAGGATTAAGAGAATCAAGCCCTTCCTTTGCTCACTCCCTAAAAGAGTAAAATAGACACTGGCAAATATTTGTTTAAGAAAGATCCTTTCTGATAACCAAACTGGATGCCTTTTCAGAGTAACCACAGAAGTAGGATTAGAATCGTCTGGGCGGCTAGAAGGAGGAGGTTAAGGAAGAGAAGTTGGGTGTTACCATGGAAAGCTGGAATCCAGCTCTACTGGTACGTTAGCCTCTGCCACTTAGGAATCTTTTAATTGCCACAAAGCCTCATTTCTGGGTAAACATAATGGAACTTGGTTTGACAGGAGGAGGGGGAGAAAGGGCAAAGAACACAGGAGCAGCCTTCTTACCTGGGGAAAACGGTGGAGGATTAGCACTTCATCCACTGAGAACAAGGTTTTAAATTTCTCAGGACAGAAGATTGAGCAAAGCTTCGCCACAATGTCAAATGTTCTTGGCTGAACTTCGATGAAATACGTTAAAAAAAAAACCCCAATATATTGAACATGACTAATTCTAGTGCTCTAGACATTGCACTAAGAGGAGGGAAGAGGGAATGTTTCAAGTTCCTGGTTGGTACATGGCATTTCTAGCTTAAAATGATTTTACCTTGCCTATTCTATTTTGCGAGAAACATCAAGAACAAAAATAATTTTTGTCAAAGCTCTCCCTGCCCAAGAGTTAGGTTAGATAGCATGAACTTATTCTAGTGCCACTGGCTAAATATAACATCATGGCTTTCTGCTCTTGAGGGCAAAAGTGAAAACAGCAAGTCAAAGGCGCTGTGCTCCAGTTCTTCTTAATCTGCTTTTAATAATAGCATGAACACAATATGCACAGCAAAATGGGCAATTCCCATGGATTGTTCTGGCAAGTATCTGCCTGTTTCTAACTGGATGATTCATTTTCTTCCTTTGTTTTCTCCACACCATTTTTCCTAAAGGAATACCTTATTTCCTTCAGATGACCATTATCGATCTTGTAAAATTCATTAATTTTCCAACCAATTAAAGATGCTTCAAATTTAAAGTAAATAAGGCAAAACTATCTCACTTTGGGAAATTGATGACAAGATGAGAAAATAAAGAAAATAAAGGGACTGACTATACTAGGTATATTGTAACTATTATGACTAACTTGCACAGGTAGTGCTTTTCAATATAGAAACCTTACATTCATATCTCATTCTCATTAAATAGATAGCTGCATTATTACCAGTGAAGGGATGAGAGCACATAGAATCAGAGGTCAAGTGACTAGCCCAATGTCAAACTTAAAGACTTAGAATTTTAACATTAGTCTTCCACTTCAAATTTAGCCATCTTTTTGGGAGAAGCCTGCAAGCTTTCCAATATTCCCCTTTTTTATTTTTAACTTTTTCTCAAGTTATATCTCCTACTATTCAGTAGATTAACTTTGGGGTTACACAATTTTCACTAGGACCAAATTTATCCATGGGCTCCTTTTTGCATGTTCTAAGAATTTGTAAATTATTACAGGCAAAGTTTAACATTCACTTAAGCTGTATTTCTTGGGGCTGTGTGATCTATCAGGACTTTGATTTCTAAATTTACAAAATGAGAATAGTAATTATAAAAGTATTTAGATATGATTGAAGCAAAGTATATTTTATTATCCTAAGGAAAAACCACAAGATTTCATTGCAAATGTCACTAGTATGCTAGGCTGCTTTCCAGCAATATTTGGAGGTAGCTTTAGCAAAGAAAGACATATAAGCAAGAAAAAAAATCAAACCTAAAAAGGAACAGCTAACATTCTATAAGAATAAAAGAATTTCTTGTTTTCCTGCAAGGTGATAATGAACAAGGATGATTAGCAAACATTTAATTCTTTTTAGAATAATTGCATTTTAGGATATGAAACTTTAAACTTAGCTTGACCTTTTGGTGTTCAAGTTTGTCTAATTTGGCATAAGATAATTTCCTGACTTTAAAGACATCAGGCAGCTCCTACCAATGAATATTTTAATTATTCAAATTGCATAAATGACTTGAAAACATATGGAATCAATTTCCCACACAATGTTCATTGGTTAGAAAATTGTGAGAAAGATGGCTTTGCTATACATGGAATTAATTTTCTTAAACTTGAAATTTCAGATGGAATATAATCAGATTCCTTAGACCTTCCAGCAATTTAGAGTGGACTACAAACTCAGTGCCAGATCTAAACTGTTTCAAACATTATTGACACATATGACAATTGTGTTTACACACTATTTTTAATATTACTACTATCGTTCCTAAACTCCTTAATCCAAACTCATATTAATGATAGTTTGTAGACTCTATGAGATAAAAATAAAGTGAACTCTAATCCATACAATCTGAGGACCAACAAATGCATGATTTGTGGTCATATGTATTTTTCATGGGTATTCACTGGGATTTTAAAGCCCAACAATATCAGCACCAGGATATGGGTACATGAAAGAGGAGGAGCAAGGATAGAGGGGTTGATGAATGAAGGGATTATAGGGGGAAGAATGAAGTAAAATATTCACTGTATATGCTACAAAATTAAGAAAAGTAAAGTCAGAGGTGGGTTGAAGGAGGTGAAAATGTTGAAGGAGATGACATTGATCAAGATGCATTGAATTCACAAACTGCTTTGATAAATAGCACCTCCTTTATACAGCTACTTAAAGATAAATCAAAACAATAAAAGCCCATTAATAATAAAATAATATTATGAAGGTCACCACTCACTGGTTCCTAAATGCTTGCCGTATTTCCAACCTCTCTGCTGTACGACTTCTACTACGTGTTTTCTAGGCATGCATTCCAAGTCACTGGGAGATATAACCCTGCTGTTCCCTCACTTATTTTTCTATCACTTCGCTTAATGGCAGGAGCCTCATGCGGACTGCGTGGGATGATAGCACTTGGTTTAAAAAGGTAGTGGGAGGATCTTACAGCAACAGTTATGTGGAAATGAAATTCTGGCATGCATGCAAAACCATCTTCCATCTCTCCTTTTTTTTTCCCAATGTTGGCCCTACTATCATATGCTATTACTGACATTTATTTTTAGTTTCTTATCCCTCTTACTAATTTAATTCTGTGACACTACTTCAAAAATTCATGATTCTTCACTGAGTTTATCATTAAAATGGTAGTGGAAAATATATCATTGGATTGAAAAGATTAAGATGGAAGCAAGGTTGACAATGACACTAAGAAGAAACTTCTCAGGATAAAGATGAAATGCTTTGATGGCTCAATCTGGAGAAAGGCTACAAATGGTCAAAGAGAATTAAAACACATCTCATGGTGTTTCTGTATCTGTAGTTGAGTCTTGTTATTTGCAGATTCCATTGTTGTGAGATCATCTACTCACTAAAATATGTCCATAACCTCAAAATCAATGCTCCTGGGGCTTCACATTCATTTGGGGACACGGCACGGATTAGGAAGACATTTGATTTGCCACATGAGGTACAAAGTCAGACTCTGCTGGTTTTTAAAATTTTTATCCATTAATTTTTCTTAGTGCATACTAATCGAACAAAATAATGGCTTTTATTATACAATATTTGCAAACACAGGTAAAGTATATTTTTTGAAGATATTCACTCCCTCTCCTCTCCCTCTTATCATCCCTCACTTCCCTTACTGTTCCCCTTTCTCTTCCCAGATACATCACACTCCATGGAACTGGTGGTGCTACAGCTGTGAGCAGAAAAGCAGAGTGAGAGTACAAGGCATGGTGTGTATACATATAGACAAGCATAAACCCATAAGTATGTATATCTGTATGTATATGTGTGTGTGTATATAGATACATATCACATTTTCTTTATCCATTCATTTGTTGATGGGCAACTAGATTGATTCTATAACTTGGCTCTTGTTAATAGTGCTGTTATAAACATGGATGTACCTATATTGCATCCTGACTTAGATTGTTCAGAAGGAACAGCAGCATGCTTTTTAAAGGGAGATGGGGTCAAATTCAAGGTAAACCAGTTAGTGCTGACCTAGCCCTTGTGAGTTATTTGCCCTTCTAAATTCTGTCAATCTCTCTCTCTCCCTCCCTCCCTCCCTCTCCTTCTCCCTTTCCCTCTCTTCCTCTCCATCATAAAATGAAGATAGCACCAATTTACTAGGAACCTAAGACTCAGCCATAAAAGCAGGAGCTTTGGTGGTGAGGAGGTGGGGGGTTACTGGGCTGCTTGGGCATCTCTCATCATAGCATTCTGTGGGCCGTACTCTTCTCACTACTACTGCTACTCTCATGAATCCTACCACTTGGCTCCAGCAGGGTTTGTTAGCTTGTGAAACAATCCAAAAGTAGTTATGGCCTCCCGTTTGCCTAAGGCACATCTCAGCCAGGCAGAATCCCTCAAGAGACTTTACTTTCCTTTCATGGAAACAGAGAACTAGGTGTTCTTCAATGGGATTCTCTGTAGCAGTTGATTTGATGGTGTCCCCATGCAGAACAAAGCATGAACTGCCATGTAAGAAGCCTAGGAAGCAGGTAACCACAGGAAGCTCGCAGTACAGATTCCTCAAAATGGTGCTTAAAACAAGACAGGCAGATCTTATCAGGGTTAGTTCTAGTTAGCAATTGTTAAATCAGAAATGTATTTTTTTTTTATCAGCTGTGGGGCTTGAACTCAGGGCCTGGGTGCTGTCCTTGAGCTTTATCACTCAAGGCCAATCAATGCTCTATGGCTTTGAGCCACAGAGCTACTTCACACAGACTTTTTTGCCCAGGGTTGGCTTAAAACTGATCCTCAGATCTGTCTCTTGAATACAGACATGAGCCACCGGCACCTAGCTTGAATCAGAAATCTTCCTGATATAGATAGATAGATAGATAGATAGATAGATAGATAGATAGATAGATAGATAGATAGATAGATAGATGATAGATAGAGATATATACATATATCTTTAAGTATTTTCCAAAGGGGTTACTAGTCAATAAATCAATTTATGAGTACAATCTCTCTCTCTCCTCTCTCTCCTCTCTCTTTCTCTTTCTCTCTTTCTCTTTCTCTCTCTCATTTTTTTGCCTGAATTCTTGGCCTGGACTCTGTCCCTCAGCTCTTCAGTTCAAAAATAGTGCTCTAACACTCGAGCCACAGCACTTCTGGCTTTTTTCTGCTTATGTGGTACTGAGGAATTGAACCCAGGGCCTCATACATGCAAGGCAAGCACTCTACCACTAAGCCACCTTCTCGGCCCCTACAATGTCTCTTGATTGATGTTATTCTTTTTATTATTCTCCCATCCTTCTTAAACCAATCCCAACTCTCAATTTTCCTAGTTTTATAGAATATGTATTGAATACAATGAACCTGGAGCTTGAACTTGGGGCTAAGGCACTGACCCTGATCTTTTGTGCTCAAGTTTATCTCTCTACTTCTTGAGCCACAGCTCCACTTACAGCTTTTGGTGGTTAATTGGAGATAAGAGTCTCATAGGCTTTCCTACCCAGGCTAACTTTTAAGCACAGTTCTCAGATCTCAGCCTCCTGAGCAGCTAGGATTAAAGGCCAGAGCCGCCAACACCCATTGTTCCCACACTTTTCACATGCCAGTTTCTTAGTATTCATTTTGTTGGACTGTGAGTTACCTTTTTCTAAGAAATTATACCATTTAAATTCTGTCCTTTTGTTATTTGTTTTACACTTTTACATCTATGTCCTTGTTAGCTTTTCTTATTTAGTAAGTTTTTTAAACAACAGCCTAGAAAATGCAAAACTCTGATTACATTAATGAAATCAATTTAAAACATTTTAGCATGTTTTAGTTATTGCCTTATTGAGATCTCAACCCATGGTGAGAGTGATCAAAATGTTAATCGATATTAACATTGGGGATACTGTGGGTGAAAAGGGACCCTTACACACTGTTGATGGGAATATAAACTAGTGCATCCAATAAGGATGGAGTTTCCTTAGACTCCAAAGATAGAATTATATATGATCCTTTTATACCACTTGGGGCATATATCTATAGGAATGTAAGTCTATGTGCACACCCATGTTTATAGCAGTACTCATTACTCTTGACAAGATATGGCATCAGCCTACACACCCACCAAATGGAAAGCAAATAAAGAAAATGTGGTCAATCTGAATCCCTATTTAAACAATTTGCAGAAAAATGGATGGAACTATGATTATCATCTTAAGTGGACTAGATGACAATGAGAAAACCAAATATCATATGTTCTCTCATATGTGGAATCTAGTCCTGAAAAAAAATGAATTATAGGAATGTAAAATGTGTTCTGTTTAGGGATGGGTTTCAGTGGCAAGGGTATGATGGGAGACTATGGTCAACATGTGCTTTACGTTTGCTTGAAAATAGAATGAGGAAGCCTGTTCAATATGTTCCAAGAAGAGAATAGAGAGTGTGATGGAAAGTGATAGAAGAGATGGGTTTATTTGGGCGACATTATATGTGTATATGGAGACACGACATTGAAATCTCTTTTTTACAACTAATATATGCTAATAAAGCAGAAGAAAACAGAAAATATAGTGTTTGTGCTAGCAAAATGAATGAGGGAGTGACACCCAAGAAACTTTTAAAGACAGAATTGGCAGCTAGGTATTGGTGGCCCATACCTGTAATCCTAGCTGCTCAGAATGCTGAAATCTGAATATTGAGGTTCAATGCCAGCCAGTAGAGTTGTATCTCAACTGATAAAGAAAAAGCTATGAGTGGAGAAAGCCAAGTGAGACCCTGAGTTCAAGTCCAATACCTGCCCCCTCACCCCCCCACACACAGCTGGCTTCTTTTATAAATTATAATTCTATATTAAGGAGTCATATCATGATTGTTATAATTGAAGTATACAATATATTTAAATGTTTAGTATTGAAATATGTCTCACCTTTCTGAAGTGTATTGACAAGTTATAAACACATTTGCTAAAATAAGGTAATAATTTAAAACTTTTTCATAACAAACTTAACCAAAGTTATACTAGAAAAGGAAGTGCTACAATCATTTAAAACTCTGTATTCTGTAATTCCATTCAGCTCATAGTATATCATGTAATATAATCACATAACTTATGACATTTTTAATAAGAACACGTAGCTCTCTATTTCTGGAGGCAAAGAGACATTACTGCATATATTTCAAAGCATAGGTAGAATTCAAATTAAGACAGAAAACTTTTGACTACTATGGCCAGTCAATGCTCCATAAAACTTGCTACATGAATTAGTGTTATTGACTAAATTCTGCTATTCCTCAAACTATGTCACATTTTATGATGTTAAGTCTCAGGAAATCTGTTCAGTGCCCATTGCGAAGCAATAAAGAAAAAACACTTTTGTAAACAGTGTTAAAAGCCTTGTTGGCTGGTGGAATCGGGGGAAAAGGGAATCACAGCCACCGATTTATTTCCTGATACAGAAAAGTGACTCACTGTGTAACTTTGTGAACATTGCTTAACCTTTTAGCATTCCAGTTTCTACCACTTCTGAAAAACAGGGATACTGTTTGTCCGCCATACAATGGTAAATGCCTTAGAAATACAAAAAAAATTAATCTTGTATCAAGAGACAGTAAAGCTGGTTTTTCATGTACTTGAGATATCACTGACACATTTACAAAACAGTTTCTGCCAAAGTTGTATGGCTAATGCTTTCAGATCACCTCCCTTAACAACACAGTGTGCACTGAACTCTTTATCTGGACCTGAATCAGAAGGGTGCTTGTTATGGGGCGTGTCCAACATGACTGACAGGCTACATCATGCCACCTGTATCACCCGCCTATGGAAGAGTGCATTCATTGTGCATGGTTGCCAAGGAAGACAAGAGTCAACAGAAGGGAAAAGAGCCATGTGGTGGGAACAAACTTTCTCCCTGAATTCTGATGCCGGAATATTTGACTAACAGGCTGGCAGGGCCAATTTCATTTACAGTCTTCCTGCCACAGAGATAGCTCTTCTTTTTCTCTCTTATTCTGAAGACCTTAATTTAGGGAAACCATGTACATTTCCTCATTTATGATTCGTTTATTATCTTCTCCACTTCCTTAGAAGTTTTGCTTTGTTTTTTTTAAAATGAGAGTTACTTAAGATGATGGACTCATAATCTTCCAATGCCTGTTGCTTGACATATTAATATTCCCACAGTTGGGAATATTTAGTAGTTACAGTTCATTATACTAAAGTCTCCCTGCCATTACCAGTGGATTTCTTCTAAAGCTCTTTGTTGCTAGTCTGGAGTTTAACTTTCACATGGCAAATTCCAATCTATGTGAGCCAGGTAGGGATACTAGTCACAAGCAATGATAGAGCAAGATGTGTTTCAAACTGCATGTCTCTCTGGTGAACGTACTCCTTCTTCCAGAATATTTTCACCTGTGGTACAGAATGACACCCAAAGAAAAATAGGGTTGACTGAAAAAAAAATCAGCACTACAAATTGAGAAGTGCTGGATAATCATAAAGCTACTTAAAATATCATTCATATCTCGCATCATGAAAACAAGGCATACTGTTCTAGAAGCACTGTCATAGGAAAACAAGAGAGTTTGCCATTCAACACTATGTGTCCACTGAAAACACTAAAGAATATTTCCTAACTTTTCATCCTGCTGTGATTGAATAGTGCTGCTGTCAATATTCACTGCTTCTCATTGAATGGAATTTTGTTTTCAGTATTGGGGCTTGCACTCAAGGTCTTGGACTTGTTAGGCAGGTGTTTTACCACTTGAGCCATGACCCTGTAGTCATTTGCACTGTGGTTATTTTTCAGGTAGAGTCCTGCTACAACTCTCAGACTATAACTCTCTAACCTACCATATATCCCATGTAGCTGGAATCACAGGCACATCCTCCCCAGCTCATTTGTTAAAATGGAGTCTTGCTATGGTCTTCCTCCTAATCAGTTCCTAAGTAGCTAGGATTATGAGTGTACCATGGTGACCAGCCCTAACTCTGTAAATTACTGCTTGAATTTTTTTTTGTTTTCTTGTTTCACTGCTCACTGAGGGACAGCAGAGCAAGGCCATTAGATTTCATATTTCATATTTTTGTATCAAGTAGTATGAACATCTCAGCATAAAGATTGACTCAATACATAACTCAGAGTAAAAAAAATGGAGTGGCCATTGTGTATGGAGAAAGATATCAAGGTATTTTGTTCTATGCCAGAATTTTCCAGCCTGCTTTCTTTAAAATATTATATATTTGGTGATGGTGGCTCATACCTATAATCCTAGCAACTGAAGATTGCAGTTCAATGCCAGCCTAGGCAGGAATGTCCATGAGACTCTTATCTCTAATAAAGTACTCAGAAAAAGCCAGAAGTAGAGCTGTGACTCATTGGTAGAGTGCTAGCCTTGAGCAAAAAGCCGTTAAAGGACAGCAACCAGGTCCTGAGTTCAAGCTCTAAGACAAGGACAAATAAATAAATAAATAAATATTATATATTGTTTTTCTGTTACTGAGTTAGTTTCAGGTTGATATTTGTTACTTACTCCATATATACTTCTTTCAGAAATTCATGATATTCTCCAAAGTTTAACAGACTTTCCTACCTAGGTTGGACTTGAACTGTGATTCTCAGATCTCCCTCCTCCAGAGTAGCAAAGATTACAGTCACTAGCCATCACCACCAGGTTCTTTAATCTTCTTTAATACAGCCTCCCAGAATTATTTAACTGAGGATTTTTTGTTGCACATTTGTATTTCTGGAAATATTTAGTAGATGTTCTTGGATCCTCAATCATAATGTGCTAAGAACTATTTTATACTTGATCTTTTAAATATGGGGTTGAACTTCTGACACTTGTCCTCCATCAGTGATCCCTTCAATATATCGTGAAGTGCATATTCATAATAAAAATACAACCGACTTCCCTATACGCTGAGACATTTTTGAGGTGTGACCGGGAGAGGATTAACTGCAATTCCTTTTTCTTCTGAATCTTCCTTTAGAGAATTTGTGGGTAAGCAGCTTCCTCCTTTTGATAAATGAACAAGAAAAAAATCCTTTTTTAATTGAATCAGAATATATCAACATCAGAAACTTCTCTTACTGTAAAAACTCATTCAAAAGGGGCAAGAAAAGAAACGTCAATATTTTCACTTTTATGTATTCTATTAAAGTGTAACTTCCAAAGATAAATGAGACAGTGTGGTGGGGAGGGGTGGGAATATATGTCACAGTTTAACTGTTCAATGCAGGTGCACGAAGATATGGATTAGAAGTTGATTTCAATAGAAAGTGGAATGTATCTGCTCTGTTAAAAAAGTAAAACTATGTTTTTCCCTTACCATCCCTTCCCTCCCCACCTCCCCAACTCCTCCCCTACCCCAGGCAAAGTTGTAAAGTTCATTTTCAACATACTGTCTTGTACATCTCATTATTACAATGGGTCATCCTGAATCTTTATTTCAGCATTTAGTTATTACCCTCCCCCCCCCAAATTAGAAAAGTGTGTATACAAGATTCAGGACACCGGAATCAAATACAACAAAGGAGGATGAAACAATACTCAATAAGAAATGGACTCATTACCTTGTTCATGTAACCATAAACCCTCTGTACAGTATCTTTACAATAAAAATATATATTAAAAAAAACCCTAAAACACAAACTAGCTTGGGATGGTGGCTCGTTCCTGTAACCCTAGCTACTTAGGAGGTTGGGATCTGAGGATCATAGTGATCATAGTTTAAAAGCAGCCTGGGCAGGAAAGCCCATGAGACGGTAATCTCCAATGAACCACCACAAAGCCCAAAATGAAGCTGTGGCTCATGAAAGAACCCTAGCCTTGAGTGAAAATATCTAGGGTACAGTGACCAGGCCCTGATTTCAAACTTTAGCACCAACACACACATAATAAAAATTATAATAAAAGTTATTAATAATTGCCTTGAAGAATGTTGGGTTTTGCTTTCCTTTCTCCACACCCTTTTCCCATTCCACTCTTATTTCCTTACAACTCAAGTTTCTCTGTTGCACTTATCTGTGAAGTCTCATTTTGCTTTCACTTTTTCAAAGAGCAAGATGATATTAGAGAATTCCCAGAAAGTCTTAAAAGACTCATTATTTGGCATTCTTCCATTCCCATATTTCCCTCCAAAGATACGTGCACTTTAGGACATGAGTCTCCTGTCTCTGGGAGGTAGACACTGTCGGAGCGGTATCATTGGAGCTCCCATTTGGGAGGTGGAGGATAGAACAGGAAAATGAGGTACCATGTACCTCATCCAGCAGTGAGTGAGTCAAACCTTCCCTGCAAGAAACAGCCTTTTCCTCTCGCCACTCATGCAAACTATTTTTTCTGTTTTTATCCTGAGTTTTGTATCTACTGATCTACTGTTAACTATAATTTGATCACACACACACACACACACACACACACACACACAGCCTTTCACATCATTGCAGCATTATCCTTGAATTATTTTTTCAACATTTCATTAGCATTTATACCAGGTCAATACTAGTTTCTCTGTTATGTAAACCCACACCCATGCTAAGTGTCTTCAGGGTTACTGATAATATGACTATTTGGTTTCGGTATTTGTGTATAAGGAGCCCTAAGTCATTTCCAGAAATACAATGAGAGATTCTGAGGAAAGACTTTCCAATAAAAGAGAATGCTCTTTTTTTTTTCTCAATGATGAAGAAAAAAAATGCAACCCTGATAAGGGATATACGATTACAGAATGTTTGAAAGTAGACAATGATTAATTCGCCATCCAGTCAAGAAAGTTCTAAAGCTAAATTGAGTGCACTGGGTAAGTGGTTTCTTAAAAACTTCAGGTGTTCTTTCTTCAGGTCTCTTCCCCCCCCCACCCCCCCACCCCTCCGCCTTCCATCTTCCTCCTCCTCCTCCTCCTTCTCCTCCTCCTCCTCCCCCCTCCCCTCCTCCTCCTCTTTGTCTTCTTCCTCCTCCTACCCTTCCTCTTCCTTCTCCACCTCCTCCTCTTCTTTCTCCTCCTCTTGTTCTTCTTTCTTCTTCTTTCTTCTTCTCCTTCTTTATATATATATATATATATATATATATATATATAATTGTAAAGATACTGTAAAGAGGGGTTACAGTTACATGAGTAATGAGTATATTGTTACCCCTCCTTGATTTTTCCCCTCCCATCCTTTCCCTTCCCACCTCCCTGACTCCTCCCTCCCGCACCCTGAAGTTGTAAAGTTTGTTTTCAACATAGTGACTTGTACTTTTCATTGTTACAATGGGTCAACCTGTATCCTTATTTCAGCATTTTGTTATTTCCCTTCCCCTCCCCAAACGGGTTATAGCATAGGGGGAAGAACATACAAAAGAAATTTTAAAGAAATCACATAGCACATTAAAAACAACAGCGACAAAGAAAAATACAATGGAATTCTATGCCTCCATCAGAAAGAATGACACTGCCCCATTTGTTAGGCAATGGAAAGACTTGGAAAAAATTATATTAAGTGAAGTAATCCAGACCCAAAGAAACATAGGTCCCATGGTTTCCCTTATTTGCAATAACTAGTATATGTCTAGGACAAACAGAAAAGGGCAAAAGCTATGTACATATGACCATATAAGATGGTGCTAAAGCCGGGCGCTGATGGCTCACACCTGTAATCCTAGCTACTCAGGAGGCTGAGATCTGAGGATCATGGTCCAAAGCCAGCCCAGCGGGAAAGTCCATGAGAGTCTTATCTCCAATATACCACTAAAAAACCGGAAGTGGCGCTGTGGCTCAAGCAGTAGAGTGCTTACCTTGAGCTGAAGAGTGCAGGGACAGCGCCCAAGCTGAGTTCAAGCCCCACAAAGGACAAAAAAAAAAAAAAACAAGATGGTGCTAAGCAAAATGAACCCCAAGATAGGGACACAAGAGGTTGTATCTTTCTTGTTATTGTTTTTAATGTACTTATAATGTGCTATGTGATTTTGTTTTTGTTTCCTTCTCTTCTTCTCCTATCTGCTGCTGCTTTTTGCGTGCTGGCACTGGAGGTCAGGTCCTGGGCACTCTCCCCTAGCCCTTTCTCTCCAGACTGGTGCTCTACCCCTTGAACCACAGCTCCAGTTCTGGCTTTTGTGATGGTTAATTGAAAATACGAATCTCACAGATTTTCTTACCTTGGATGGCTTTGAACTGTGATCCTCAGATCTCCCCTCTCCTAACAAGGATTACAGTTGTTAGCCACTAACACCAGGGTCTAGAGAGAGGCAATGTGCCCATACTGATACATTCCATCTCCATGACAGCTGGGGTGACCACATCTCTTGAAATTTAGGTAACACTTGCACAAACCCCTCATTCCGAAGTGTATATAGATCTAGAGGTTCTCCTACAAATTTCCATGGGCAAAAGCTCCCAGGAGCTCTTTTGCTTCTGGGCCTCTTCTTCTGCTGATGGCACTAGTGATATCAACTCTTCCCAGATTATATCTCCCAGTAATACCTCTTCCGTTCCCATAATGACACCGTGTGGAAATGAAACCTTAGCACAGGGTTGGGGCTTGGGGTGGTTTAGTGGAGTTTTCATTGAAGCATGGGAATATTTTCAACTCAAACACTAAGAAACCCTAAAAGTTCGGGAAATACCTTTTAGTATACATAGACAATCTTCTTTCCTGAGTGGTAGATTTCCCCCTCTTCCAAGCCCATACCCCTGGGCTCTCAATTTCTATCCTAAGGGGATACCAATGGATTTTCCCCAGAGTGAGACCCCAGGGATTATTTAGAGGCAGAGTTTCACCTGGTTCAGTTTGTCTGGTGTTGATTAGTTCTTCTTTCTTGGAGGTAATATCACTTGTAACTTTTAGTCAAAAAATTCAGATATTAAGTCAGATTGAATCTTCTATTCTCATTACATTTTGAAACTTTACTGAATTAGTGGATAAAAGTAGAATAAGGAAATTTGTCTCACAGGTAAATGTATTAGAATGCTCTCTGTTTTGGACCAACAGGGGGCATTGGGGAGGTAGATATTCTGTCACTAGGTGGCCTGAATTCCAGCTGCACCTCTAGCTCTATAACCCTTGGCAACTCCTTAATCTCTGAGTGCCTTGGTTTCCTCACCTGGAAAGAGTAGTAGCTTATTTAGAAGGTGTTATATGGATTACATGAGTAATACATATGGAAGTTTGTGAAAAGTGCTTGGCACTCAAAAGCGTTGGTTGGCTTTGTTTTAACTTGGCCTAATGACAAAAAGCAAAGCACAGACAAGCAGCAAACAGGACTCTTTTGGCAGGAGATTTCCCCATGGGAGGCAGGTGAGATGGTTGAAGTTGCTCTTGTAAGATCTTGGAAAACTCCACTCAGGAATTAGTCCTTTGGTCAGGCTTTCTGACGTTGAACTTTCACAAGTTGAAGTCCTGAAGAAAAAGAAAACGTCCCCGCAGTCCCCAAGCCCCCAGTATCTGACAATGGGGCTTTAGCCTCCCAACCCCTACAGAAAAACAAAAAGGCCAGGCTCTCCTGTGTGACAGCGTTTCGGTATTTTCACTGATGTAGTCCAAAGGTTCAGTTAATGTAAATTTCTCTTCCGCTGATGAAATATTCTTTTATTTTCTACACAAAAGAAACATCTCTTAGAAGAAAAAGGCAGAAGGTATGAAATCTTGAAATGAGCATAATCAGCTTCTTTCTAAAGAATGCCTCGCTCATAATCTCATGTCTGTACCATGCTTTGCATATAGTACACGCTCAATAATTACGCATTGGTTTCATTTTACATACTTTACTCCAAAAAACAAAGACACGGAAAGACCTGTTAAAAAGATTGGCAACTTCCACACTGGTTTAGTAGCAGCAGCAACAACAGCAATTTACATAAGTTTTCCATCCAATTCTAGAGGGATTTAACCACTTGGGTTTGCATGTTAATTTACCACACATCTAACCACATAGAACTCAGCGATCTGGGAGTCACCTGTGAGAAAAGAATGCACTTGTTCTCTTTTCCAAATGTCTCTGACAAACTGTACTTAATTTGATAGTGTCAGAAGAAATCAATAGAGACCACAAGAGTAAAAAGTAATTCATTTTTGTGTTTGTGAAAGAAAAAGAAACACTACCACATGTGCGCACACACGCACACGCGCACACACACACATAAAAGACAAAAGAGAAAACATGATTGTAGGCAACCATAGAGAGGAAGGATCATTAGGTGCCAACTCCAGATATACCATTTGCAGGAACCTCTCAACAATCTATGAAATTGTCTGAAAGGTAACCATGGGCAAGGCATATGGCATAATGCCAGCTACTCAGAAGGCAGAGATTTATATAATTTGAGCCAGCACAGTAGAGAAATTTTTGAGAACCCACCCAATTTTTAATCTTGTTGGCCTATCTAAAAGGATTGTGAGCTTAGGCTAGATTGTGAGCCTAGGCTAGACTTGGGTACAAGAACCTAAAATAACTAAAGGCAAAACTAAAAAATTAAATTAAAAAATTATAAAGGCCACAGGGAATGGCTTACATGGTAGAATGCATTATTAGCAAGTATGAGGACCTGAATTCAAATCCCAGTACCATCAAAAAAGAAAATGATGAAGTTTAGTTTCAAAAATCATCTTTGGTATATAAACTTTGTGATCAGGAATTGCTTATTCACTCTTTGTCTTGATATTCATTCATCTGGGACTGAGTATTTTTTTGTTTTTATTTTTTATTGGTCGTGGAGCCTGAACTCTGGGCCTGGGTGCTGTACCTCAGATTTTCAGCTCAAGGCTAGCACTCTACTGCTTGGGCCACAATGCCACTTCTGGCTTTTTCTGCTTATGTGGTGCTATGGAATTGAACCCAGGACCTCATGCATGCAAGAAAAGCACTCTACCACTGAGCCACCTTCCCAGCCTGACTGAGTATGTTTTAAATGGGTAGAATTACAGGTTCTCAGTCATTGCCATGTGCATAGGAAGTTAATACCAAGAGGATCACAGTGAAAGGTCAGCAAGGGTAGAAAAGTTCATGAAACTTCAACTCTACCACTCACAGAGTGTGGTGGCACATACTTGTCCCCTATGCGTCTAAAAGAGTGAGATTGGAATGCTCATACTTTCATGCCATCCCAAGCAGAAAAGCCCTTGAGACTCCATTTGCAGTGACAGAAGCCAGTCATCATGGTGCCTGTTTGTCAACTCAGCTACAACAGATAGACTAAATTAGATGGATTGAGGTCCAGGCATATGCCTGGAGACCTTTCCTGAAGGAAAGGAGACCTTATCTCAGAAATAACAGCACCCTGAAAACATTACAGGAAGGACTTGGAGAAACTCTAGGGCTCCTTGGCACAGGCTGCAACTTCCTTATTAGAGACCCAGAAACACAACAAATCAAAGAAAGGCTAAGCAAATGGGATTGCATGAAACTACAGAGCTTCTGCATGGCAAAGGACATAACTAGCAAGATCAATAGGAAGCCCACGGATTAGGGGATGAGCTTCACTAGCCACACAACAGACAAGGGTCTCATATCTAAAATATACTTAGAATTCAAAAAATTAAATCCCCCAAAAACAAATTCTGAAAGAACCAACCATCCTATTAATAAGTGGGATAAAGATTTAAAGAGAGACTTCTCTCAAGAGGAAATAAGAATTGTCAGTAGACACATGAAGAAATGCTCAACTTCTCTGGCCATAAAAGAAATGCAAATCAAAACAACATTGAAATTCCACTTCACTCCAGTTAGAATGGCTATAATCAAGAAATCTAACAACAGATGCTGGAGGGGATGTGGCCAAAAGGGAACCCTACTGCATTGTTGGTGGGAGTGTTCCACTCTGAAAAGCAGTATGGAGGTTCCTCAAAAGACTATACAACACTAGAGCTCTCCTATGACCCAGCAATCCCACTTCTGGGCATTTACCCAAATGATCACAAACAAGGCCATATTAAAGCTACCAGCATAACTATGTGTATTGCAGCATTATTCTCCATAGCTAAGATATGAAACCAACCCAAATGTCCCTCAGTAAATGAATGGATCAAGAAAATGTGGTGTGTGTGTGTGTGTGTGTGTGTGTGTGTGTGTGTGTGTGTGTGTGTATACATACATATACATATATATATACATATATATAGATATATATTCCTAGCAAATATAAGGCCCTGAATTCAAACTCCAATATTTCTTAAAGAAAGAAATACCCTTAGGGGAAAAACAAAGGAGGGAAATGGACTCATTACCTTACTCATATAACCGTAACTCCTCTGTACAGTATCTTTACAATAAAATATGTTTATATTAAAAAAAGAAATACCCCACAAGGTAAATATTCTTACAGAAGACAGAAAAAGTAGCTCATCCAAGGTTAAAAAATTGTATCTCAGCAAATGTACAAAGCAATATGGTCAGGTTCTAGAGTCTGAAATTGTAGAGTAAGAAGTGCCTGACCAATCAGAGCTCAGCATGCTCGAGTAAGAAGTGCCTGACCAATCAGAGCTCAGCATGCTCACCCTCCAAGCTGCTGGGCCTCCATGCTTCCTATGGCTGTTGTGTTCAGAACAACAGCCCTGGTTGGGTAGGATGAGAACAAGCTTCTCGGATAGAATTTTGGAGACAATAAAGACAGTTGTCTCTGCACAAGGCCTATAGAAATGCTGTGTACTGGGGACATCCATTTACTAAAAATATTCAGAAAAGGTATGGTATTTAACCGTGTTAATATAGAACTGGGAATTCTGGGAAACCAAGGACAAAATGTCTGGGCTTTCCCTGACAGTTCTATTCAACTCAGAACCACAAAGTCTTTCAATTTAAGTGTTCACAATTGGGGATTCCCTAAGGACTGAACTACTTCTTGTTCCCAGCAGAAAGAAAACGAGCCAAAATTTTGACGGTCCTCTCCAGGTAGCAGAAAGCAGTTGGTTTAAGTTTCTACCAAGAGACTTCATCCACAACACTGGATTTTAGGAATTACACTTCATGTCTCATTTCCCATGTTCCCTTTTGTGGGGGCAATTAGAAAAGAATTTACGATGATTGTGAGCTCTTTTGAGATCCCCCACCCGCTTTGGGGATATTTCCTGGGTGACTATAAGAGAGACATTTTTCCTTAAAGTTGTTTGCATCTTCCCAGATCAATAATTCTTGATTTTTTTTTAAATCATTGATTGTCACTTGTTTTTCTTTCAGGAAAAAAATCACAAAAGTAAGTAGGAGAGGGAGTTATTATAAGAGCATATACCATATTTGGGATTGCATGATGGTTGTTTTTAAGCAAAAACAAAGAAGGAAAGAAAGAGATTTTCATTTTCTCAGACTCAGAGTCCCACCTGAGTCAGGGAGTATCAGGTTAGAGTAGTTCTGAAAGGATTACCTGGCCCTCAGCCCTTGGGAATTCTCAGCTCTCTGTTTATTTTTGTCTCCCAACAGAGGTGTGGTATGAAGGGGTCACAGAGAAGGTGAGCTAGAAGTTAAATGCTCCACTTCCTCACTATGAAGCAACTCTCTGCAGTCAAACCAGGTGAGCTGAAATAACTGGATATGCTTCTCCATGAAGAGAATATATTTTTTCAACACTTCCTCAACAAGAGTTATTCCTGAGCTACCCTGCTGTGAAATATAGGAAGATCGGATTTTGCAAACAACTCCAAATAAAATAAAATGGCAAATGTCTTAACATTGCCTCTCAAAGAGACCATTCATGCTACACTATACAGTACTTTGTGCTTTGGAGCCAACTATTAATATTCTCATTAATTAGACTCTTGCAGTGTAGTTAAATAAAGGCATAATCTAGAGGAGTTTTTATTTTTTTTAATTCGATTGGGTCACTAAGTAATGGCGATAGACAGCCAACTGCAATATAGGAATCCGGAGATGGTATTGTATTAAATGTTTGAAAGCCAAAGTGAACCTCAGTCTCTTAGCTACAAACAGAAGATGGTCCCAAAGAGTCATTCTTTCTCAAAACTTTTTGATTATCTGGACATACCTTATTTCATAAGCAGACTACAAACTTAATCCATGTGAACAAAAGCACTTGAATGGTGGTGAAATAGTCAATTAAAAGCAGTCATGAGTATTTCTCCTTACAGAGACAGTAAAGGAATCCATAATTTCCAGCACCAATTGTATAAAGTTGAACCACAGCAATGAAAGACACCTAAACTTTTGGTGATATTCTCCAACATTCCCTATCTGCTTTTTCTGTCCCTCTTAAATTAATTAATGATTATCTTTCAGGGAATCACACAATCGTTTCCCAACAGTTAAAATGCTATTTAAGTAAGATAAGCAAGGAACTGATATAAGGAATGAGTATCACTTGAGGTACAAACATCATCCGACTCTTGTAAAAGAAAACCTGTGCATTCTGAAAGGATTTTTATATCATTTGATTGACATATATTCTAGCCAAAGAATCCACTTAGACCTAAAATAGAGTAGAATCTGCTGCTAAAAGTAATCAATTCGCTTACCCACTAACCAATCTTCCTAGCTAAGACATTTGAGCAACTATATACCACACATACATCCTTTTAGTAGGAAGAGGATGCAGTGTCTTATCCTTCATCCACTAGACCTCCAAATTCAGTGTCTCAAGAACAATACATTCATTTTTCTTTGTGGAAAAAAAGCAGGGTGAAGGATCCATAGCAGTACCAGCTCATCTCTCTGCTGCCACTCAATGGGAGAAGATGACAATGTCTCTACTGCCCTTTCGAGGTGGCTGTGGTCCAATACATCTCAGGAAGCATCAAGAGGAAGGGTAGGCAGGAGCACACCAGTGAAATAAGTCTAGCACCTGGACATACTAAACTGTGAAGAAGACTGGGAAATACAGCCTCGCTTCAGGAATGTAGGGCTCCTGATGAATACTTCGGAATGTTGGACAATGCATATAAATATATGCTACTTCTATCTCCACAAAATCAATGATGACTATGTAAGCATCAGTCACAGAACCCTTGGGTACGCAGAAATATTAAAAACTATTAACAATAGGATTTATTCTGCCTAGACAATTATTTATATTTAATCTTCAGTCAGGAAGAAAAATATAAATGATTTGTAATTATCCTATATACTAGCCTATATCATATTTCTCAAATAATAATCAAAGGGTTAAGTTTTTATGTACAATGTATCATTATATATTATACAGCAAGTAGTTTTTCTGTCTTTATTTCTTAAGTCAACTGAAGGAAGAAATAGGCAAAAGGAGTTAGACTTCCTTTCTCATGGGCCTACTGTTGGCCCAGGCTGGGTTCCAAAAGCTGAAAGAAGGAAGGAGAACTGCTGGGGTTTTCCTTTTGCTGAATGGAAAACAAAAGAAGAATTCCAAGTTTGTTTCCCAGACACAGGAAAGGCCAGAAAGCAAGGAAATCTCCAATTTTCAAGTCCACTGAGCAGAATACAAGAACAGAGTCCAAAACAGAGTCCTCCATTGAGAATCGACAAGATGTATCAAGCAAATCCTGCAGGCAGGATTTGAGCCTGGAACGATGCCCAGAGGTCACTGTACTCTTGAGGGGAAGTTTTCCTGGACCCTTAAGAAGCTGAAAGTTGAACATTCCATCTTTGCTTTTTAGCTTGAGGTATCTTCACCCACCCACCCCCATTTAGATAAGAAATGTTTGAAGCTAAATCATTTCTATTATAAGACTGACAATCTGTGACTTAGTTGTAAGGGGGAAATAGGACAAAACTTCACAAATGAAAAGAGCAGAATGATCTACAGGACTTAAGTTTGAAATTAGCTTTTATTTAGAGGAGGTGTAATAGAAGATAAGCAGACTGAGTTTGGATTTAATAGTAATTTATTCAGTTCTTGTTCCTACCACTTATGGTCTGTTTAGTGACAGAAAATTTTAAAACTTAGTTTACTTTGTGAAATGGAAAATTAAAATAATATTTAACATAGTTTTAAAAGATTTAAATAGAGATTACATATACTTAACATGGTATTAAATAGGCACATATGTACAAGTTAAAGTTTTTTTCCATATACTGAAGGCAAGTATTTTACCTCGTCAGCCATTTTGTTGCCCTAATTTTTTTAAATAGTTTTTTCCCCTTCTTTTTAGCATAGCAACTGCCCTTATGCCTTAAAATGAATGAATGGATCAGTCAATTGAATCTTCCTCCTATGATACTTTAGATTCTGTTTAATATACAGAAGGAATTAAATCATGACCACTAGGGTATCTAGCAAAGTGAAATGTGACACTAAGAACTTATTTTTTTCAGATATTTACATTCCCTTACAAACTCATGCTTATTTCTAAGGTCTTAAAGAAACAAATGCCATGAAAAGAGTTGTAGTTCAAATAATTTTAAAAATAATTCACAAAGATATCTTGATGTTTTCCTTTATTAAGAGGTATCAAATGATAAGAATCTAGGATTCTCTGCAATGTATGTATTATTTCCCAACCTGTCCATTTGTCCTATCATTCCTCTGTCCAGATATGTATGAATTTCATTTTTAAGGACTCTCAGTTCTTTCTATGGAATTCTTCATCATTGGGCAAGCCAGCACATTATCTGGCAAACTGTAAGAATGTGTTCATTGGCAGTTGTGAGAACAAAAGGAGTGTTTTCTAAGGTGATGAGGCAGAAAAAGGAAAGAGATGCCTCTGAGGAACAGGGAGAAAAGTCAATGGAATTGATCCATCTTCTTGGCACCCAAGAGCCCAACTATGAGTGGACTGTGCCAGTCTATTGCCTTATGCAAAGCTGAGTGGGAGGGATCCAGTCGATTGCATACAAAAAACAACTTGGAAAAGGATCTCAATCATCTCAGGGAATAAGGATTGCAACATAAACTGTGAAGCAGATAGTATTTACTGACATGATAAAATGAAGGAGACTTTCAAAATCGGCAGAGAAATTAGTGAGCTATTTAAAAATCATGTCATATACGTTATATTTACTGTTTATTCTGCTTGTAGTAGGTGTCTAGTACTATACTTAAGTGCTTGAGATGCATAAATATAATTATTTACTCATGAAGATATGGAGGGGGAAACACTAATGCTATCCCATTATTCAGACTGAGAAACTGAAACTAGTAGAAGTTAAATCCTTAGTCTTATATAGCTTTATGAAATGTCAAGATTAGAGTAAAAAGCACCTACTTATAGCCTAACCAGGAAGAGAAATTAGTCATAAATATACTCATCAGTGATAGGTAAATTCTAAGAAAACTTTGCTCCTATCTTTTTGGGTGAATTAATATGTCATTTGGTGTCTGGAAAATCATATTTCTCTGAGGTCACACTAGCATTTTTTAAAAGGGTTTCTCCAGAGATATTTTATCTATGAGTTTCAGCAAATAGATCTCACAGGATGACTAATTATTAGTAATTGTGACTGGCAAGCCTTTGTTGAGTCATTCCCTTCAGAAAAAAACAGCCTAATTCATCAGGTCTACTTTTAACATTAATTGCATTTAACATCTGACATCTTTATGCTTTCTCTCCATCACTGAATCCTAGGGAGAATATAAGACAAGCCAAACCCAGATTATGGTTAAAATGATAATTGAGCATTAGCAACTTAAAATGAAAATTGAACACTGAGTTCAACATCCCATAAAATGGAAAAAAAATAAGATCCAAAGATAACCATCCTTGTGATGGTTAAAAAACCCCCACAGGAAACAGTAATACAAGCTTTTTAAAAATGTGGATGATATTTTCACCAGCAGGTTCTATAATATAAGTTATATATTGCTGAGTATGAAATTGGGTACTAAGAGGATGATTGTAAAAATTATCAGGAAGACAGCATCTATTTAAAATTAGTTGTTTTTCTCAATTATTATAAACTTTCAAAACTGTTTACAAAGAACAGCTAATACTTCAAAACTTGTTAATAATATGTACATCATCAAGTGTTCTCTGGGCTGAAAAATTTCCTGAATAGGTTTTGAACTCCTGATATACTTATTCAGAAAAATGCTAGCAACACTGGATCAGATAGACTAATTTGGAGATGTAATTTTATTTTCCCTTGATTAAACAAAATTGCCCATGGTGAGCATCTTCTGATTTTGCTAGCATGGTATTCCATGCCTTGCTTTGTGAACATCTGTCTGACTTTCTGGGTCAACACTTTCCACTATCATAAGCCATCTTGGTGGGAAGGTCAAATTATCTACTCAAATGCAAAGGGGAGAAATTGGCACTTTCTCTCCATCCCTGCTCTCACTTGTCAAGACCAATCAGATTTTAGTTCCTGGAATTTGGCCTAAGGACAGACATGGTTGGAGGTGTCTTGATTTCTGTCTTTCTATAGAGATTTTTCCTACTTTCCTACCCAGATCCCTGTTACTACTCTGCTTCTATTTCTCTAGAGGTCTGTTTTTTCTTCATTTTTTAAATATTGAGAATTGCTCCTCATTCTTAGATTAATTTATCTTTCCTCTTAAATTAATCTAATTTGGCTATATGCAAACAAAAGCTTTTGTCAATGTTCCCTCCTTTTTTAAAAAATTAAAATCTTTTTTTTGTATATGATGCATCCTTCTTAACTAATAAATTGGTGACCAGAATCTAAACTCTGTGTCATAAGAGATATAAGTAACTATATAATAAAAAAAAGTTTTGTTTCACCATTCATTCATTTTCTTCTAAGTCCTTATTATTGAGAGCAGCAGTAGAGCCAGAGTCACTAGTTGAAGAAAGTATAAAACTCAGGTGAAAAAAGAACTCTAGTAGTTTGAGTTGTTAGAAATTTGTCAGGGGTTGTTAATCTAGATTCTATAGAACCTGAAAGACTCCATGGATAGAATGACTAAAGAAATGAAAGACCTAATTTAAGTCAAAATGAAATAGTTTTATTTTACACATGAAGCCAACTCTTAAGTTGATATCTTGGCCTCTAATTGTGCTGCTCAGGTTGCTTGGTTAGAAGTTATACTTTGATAGAATGTCCACAGGCAAAGTGAAGTAAGCCAGGCCCAAAGAAACATAGGTCCCATGGTTTCCCTTATTTGCAATATCTAGTATAGGTATGAGTCAAGCGGAAAAGGTCAGATAATGTGATGTTAGGAAAATGAACCCTTAATTATGTATTTTAATGTTTTCGTTTCTTTCATGCATGTGTTTCTAACGCATTTATAAGATTATTTCTTTGTTGCTTTGTATGTCCCTCCCCCACAGTGTAACCCCCGCTTTCACTATATTTGATGTCAGTATAACATGTGGAGGAGATGGGGACAAACAAGTCGTTTAAGGATTCAGGTGGACCTGTTGCAACAATGAGAAGTACAAAATGTCATGTCAAAACCAGCTTCACAATGTCGGTGTGGGGGGGGGGGGAGGAGGGTATGATTGGGTGGGGGGGAGGGGGGAGGCTGGGAAGGGAGGTGAAGGGTAAACAAAGGAGGAGGCTGCAATGCTTGGTAAGAAATGTATGCATTATCCTGCCCATGTAATTGTAACCCCTCTGTACAGTATGTTCGCAAATAAAATAAAATTAAATTAAAAAAGAATGTCCACAGGCAATAATTGCAGTATTGCAAAGAAAACATGAAACAAAACTATTAAGAGCCAAATTTTTAACAAAAAAATCATGTAAAACTAAATATTTTCCATTCCTAGAGAGCTTCGATATACCCAAAGAGAACCAAGAAGATTTAAGTCAATTAAATAAACCCATAACAAGTACTGAAATTGAAATGGCAATAAAAAAAAAACCCTCCAAGAAAAGCTCAGGACCAAATAGATTTACAGATTTTCAGACAAATTCTATAAGGTTTTCAAAGGAGAACTGACCCCATATTCCTAAAATAGAAAGGGAAAGATCACTAGCAAATTTATACTATGAAGCCAGTATTATACTCATCTCAAAGCCAGATAGAGACCCATCAAAGTAAGAGAACCACAGGTCCACCTCTTTGAAAAATAGAGATGCAAAACTTCTCAAAAAAATCTGGCTAATTGAACTTAACAACTAACCAAAAAAAATCATAAAGATGTAAAGCTGGTTCAATATATGTAAATCAATAAACATAATATAACACATCAACAGAAGCAAAGACAAGAACCACATGAACAATACAATAGATGCAGAAAAAAACTTTTGACAAGATCCAACAGATCTTTATGATAAAAGCTCAGCAGAAGCTAGGAATCCATGGTGAAAAATCTCAAACCATTTCCTCTAAAATCAGGAAGCAGACAAGGATATCCAGTCTCTCCATTCCTCCAATATAATACTGGAATACCTAGCAAAAGAAAAATATTAAGGTGATCCAAATAGGGAAAGAAGTTAAACTATAACTTTTTGCAGATGACATGATCCTTCATTTAAAGGACCCCATGTACATATGACCATATAAGATGATGATAAGCGAAATGAACCCTAAGATATGGACACAAGAGGTTTTATCTTTGTTGGTGTTGTTTTTAATGTACTATGTGATTTTTGTTTCTTGTGTATGTTCTTCTCCTGTGGTGTAACCCGTGTTGTCACTGTATTTGATGTCAGTACTCTGCATCTTGTATATACATTTTTCTAATTTGGGGCAGGGAAGGGAAATAACAAAATGCTGAAATAAGGATACAGGTTGACCCATTGTAACAATGAGACATACAAGACACTATGTTGAAAATGGAACTTTACAACTTTGGGGCAGGAGATGGGGGAGGGAGGAGTTGGGGAGGTGGGGTGGGAAAGGATGGTAAGGAAAAACAAAGTAGGGGGCAACAATGCTTGATAGGAAATGTACTCATTACCTTATTCATGTAACTGTAACCCCTCTGTACTCATTACCTTATTCATGTAACTGTAACCCCTCTGAAAAAAGTTTTAATAAAAAAATACCCTATGGACTCCTCTCCTAAGCTACTAGAGCTGATCCTAACCTTTGGCAAAGTAGCAGAGTATAAAATCAACCAACAGAATACAGTAGTTTTTCTGTAAGTCAACAATGAGAAGAATGAGACTGAAATCAAGGAAGCAATCCCATTTGTTATAGCCTTAAACTAAAAAAAAAAAAAAAAAGGAAACCTAGGAATTAACCAAAGAGTGAAGAGTCTCTATTGGGAAAATTTCAAAAATTTGTAAAGGAAACTGAAGAAGTTTTAAGGAAATGGAAAAACTTTCCATGCTTCTGGATTGGAAGAATTAACATCATGAAATAGTAATATTGCCCAAAGCAATTTACAAATTTAATTCAAAACTCATCAAAATCCCAACAACATTCTTTAATAATGTATAGAAAACAACCCAAAATATCATATGGAATAACAAAACACCCCAAATAACAAAAGCAATCCTTAGCAGGAAGAGCAGTATAGAGGAAGAACAATACTAAACTTCAAACTTTATTACAAAGCCACAGTAATTTATTGTTGTTGTTGTTTTTTGTCAGTCGTGGGGCTTGAACTCTGGGTTTGGGCGCTATCCCTCAGCTCTTCAGCTCAAGGCAAGCAATCTACTGCTTGAGCCACAATGCCACTTTCGGCTTTCTAGAGGTTTTTGGAGATAAGAGTCTCACGAATTTTCCTGCCTGGGCTGGCTTTGAACGGTGATCCTCAGATCTCAGCCTCCTGAGTAGCTAGGATTACAGACGTGAGCCACAGGTGCCCGGCAAAACCACGGTAATTAAAACACCTTGATGCTGGCACAAGTATAGTCTGAGAACCAATAGAACAAAATAGAAGACCCAGAAATGCATCTAAAGAACTACAGACATCTAATATTTGATAAGGGAGCTCCAAAGAAAGCCTTTTCAACAAATGGTGCTGGCAAAATTGACTATGCACATGAAGGAATATCTCTGGCTATTAAGGAAATACAAATAAAAAACACTGAAATTCCATTTACCCAAGTTAGAATGGCCAAACACTGAAATTCCATTGACCCGAGTTAGAATGGCCAATAGTATGAAAATTAACAATAAGAAATGCCTGCACAGATATGGCAAAAAGGGAACTCTATTTCACTGTTGGTGTGAATGAAACCACAGTGGAAAGTAGTATGGAGGTTCCTCAAAAAAACTAAATATAGAGTTACCCTATGATCCAGCAATTCCACTCTCGGGCATTTCTCCAATAGTGCACAGGCAAGGCCACACTAAAGCTACCAGCACAACTATGTTCATTGCAAAAGCTACCAGCACAACCATGTTCATTGCAGTATTTTTTTCCATAGCTAAGATATGATATCAACTCAGATGCCCCTTAATGAATGAATGGATCAAGAAAATGGGGACTGTGTAGAAATGTGGATGAGTAGAAATTCTACTCATCTAACATAAAGAATGATACTGTACCATTTATAAGGAAATGTGAAGACTTGAGAAAAAAATATTAAGCAAAATAAGCCAGATCTAAAGAAACATAGATTGCATCATTTCTCTCATTTGTGGTAGTTAAAATGTGCCTATAAATCTACTAGTAAACACAGTGAGTGGTGAGCACGGAGTTACAAATGAATTAACTGAAGTGTAATATGTTCTATAAAAGATTGAGTCAATGCCCCATGAAACAAGTACTAGGAAATAGATGCTTGCAGGAGGGGAGGATGAGAACAAGTGGAAAGTGGTAGAAGAATTAGTGAAGCGGGGAGAATGCAGGCAAGAATTTCTTATATATACACCAGGAAACTGAGAAATATAAAGAAAAGAGTGGTTCAAAGGGGAGGGGATAAGATGTTGAAGTGATTACACCAGTCAAAATGCATTGTACACACAGATTTCTTTGTTAAAAGGCAAAAAGAGTCAATACATAACCTAAAATTAAAGTAAATAAGGGAAAGGATGGGTTGGGAGGGTGGGTGAGAATGTTGAAAGGGGCAACATTGATCAAGATTCGCTGTATTTGTTAACTGCTTTGGTACTTGGCAACTCTTTTGTTCAATTATGCAAAGATGATAAATAAGTATTCAAAAACATAAAAACCAAAACAAACCTAAGTTTGCTAGAGTCACTTTCCCTTAACTTAATTTAAAAGTTTAATACTCAGAAGAAGGACTAAAACTTCAAGTATAGAAGACTTAGAATAACCTTGGGATTTTGAAGAAAGTTTAGCAATTGACAAAACAGTAGTTATTTCCATTAAGTATAGACTATTAGATAATAATTGTGATTGCCAGAATTATATCAACACCATCAAGCTTCCTGTATTATCTTCTAAATAATACCTTTAACTTTTTATTTCAACATAAAGAATGAACTCTTGAATGCTTGCAATTTACCTAAGCCTGACTGAGATAAGCATTATGAATAAACAGCTTTATAGAAGAGGGGAAGAAAAGGAGAGAAAAAGAAATAAAGGCAACTGCTCCTTTTCATTAACTCTATATATGCAATCCATGAATAATCATCTCAAAGAAGTTTACATATGTACACGTGAGCACACACTCGTGCTTGTGTATGTGCACACACAGTTTAAAATTACATATGTCAAGAACATTAAGAGCTCAAAAGATGAGCTAAAGTAGTTTTGTTTTGCTTTGTTTTTGTTTTGGGGCTAATCCTAGAGAGAGTCCAGGCCCGGGTTCTGTCCCTGAGCCTCTTTGTGCTCAAAGCTAGCACACTACCACTTGTGCCATAGTGCCATATACAGGGTTTTTTTTTTCTGAGTCATTTATTGGCGATAAGAATCTTACAGATTTTCCAGCCTGGCTGGCTTGAACTGTGACCCTCAGATTTCAGCCTCCCGAGTAGCTAGGATTATAGGTGTGAATCACCAGCTCCCAGCTTAAAAGTCCCCCAGCCCCGCCTTTTTTATTTTTTAAATGAAGTGGCCACAGGTATGTTGATCAGAATTCTTTCTAGGGGACAAGATAGAGTTAGTACTTTATATTCTTAAACACATTTTATACACTTTATACACCCTGATTCCTTTGCATATTGTCCATTCCTTCTAACGCCAAGTGAGAGTTCAGATTTCCTTGTCAGACAAATACCAGAAACTCAAATTAGCTTAAATTAACTCAAATGGCTCAAACAATCCAAGAACATGATATAGGAAGGCCAAGCAAGGCCTGAGGTGCACCCATGAAAAGGACCTACCAAGGGTGAGACTTCAGAGAATTCCAAATATTAACTTCTGTAGCTCACTGAATGATTGTTAAAGTAAAACAACAACAACAAACCCACAGCCAATCCTGTGAGATTAATGAGAAGTACTACAAAATAAATATGATTGCTGCAGCTGCATATTTTCCTTGTTTGTTCCCTTTGTCAATGGGAGGAAGCCACTGGTGACTACTGATGTCTTAGAGTAGAGATCTAATCCTGACTAAAGCCAGGATTCCAGTGTCAGGTCTGGGCACTCACCTCAATCACCAAATAAGGAGATGGGATGTGGTGAAGAAGAGGTAAGGGATGGTTAAGCATCTATGCAACATAGAAGAAGAGGGAGAGTTAGCTTTTCAGTCCATCTTCCAGTACTGACAAGAATATTAGGTTTAATTAGAGGAAGATATTCTTATGTGGATAAGAAATCCATTTCACCTCATGGATACAAAAAAACCACTTCTGTTTCCATCAGAAGTTTGAGGGGCTTCCACATGCAGAAGTATTGAAGGGGTGGATATTAGAGAATGGCTAGAGTAGAAACTTTGTTTTGGCTTTATGGTCTATCCCTGGATTTATTATTTAAACAAAAAACATGAATGCTTAGATATACTGGACCTGATCATTTCCTCAACTTTTAATAGAGCAGGTCCAGTTATGGGACGGTATTCTTATAAACCTCAATAAACCAGGGCACCCAATTCTCCAGTGTTTATTGTAGCTAAGTAATGTTAAAGAAAAAATATTCACGTTGGGATCAAATTGTTTCTAGCTGTGTGGTATACAACCTATGTGTCAACGCTGAGGCGTGAAAGACTGGCTTCTCATCTTCAGCAGGGAGATGAAGGGGGCGCATAATTAAGGGATGCTTGAAATGCGTCCCTTCAGTGGTTAATTCCACGTGTACCTCCTTATGGGAGAATGGTCCTTACCTTGTGTGGCGACCTTGGAGACGTCCCTCCTGTTGTGCCTCTGAGAAGAGGACGTTCTGCCAAGGGCCTCACCCTGTGATCTAGTTTTCCTGTATTTTGGGGTGGCGTGTTGGCTCTCCGTTTTGTGGCACACATTGATTTCTGCCCAGCTGGATGCAAGCCCTGCAACAGGGCCAACTTAGATATCCATTCCTTCCAGAAATCCCTTCAAACTTACCAATAATGGCTTATGGTATCGGTAGAGGGAGCCAGAACTTTCCATCTTGGAGATCTTCTCACTTTCTAGAAGGAACTTCTAGACCTTCTTCCAATTGGAATTCAGTCCAGGTGGACCTGCAATTCATGATTTTCCCATAGATTCCCTTAGATTCTATTTGTGACATGAGAGGAGATGACCAAAGAAGCAGAGAAATCGGGAGAATTTTGGTTGTGTGGGGTCCCAGGCCATAGTGGAAAAGGGGTCATCAGTTCACGAGGTTAGGCAAATGCAGCATGGAAAACGTCAACATGTGGAGCAGGGATGGTAGGTGAGGTCCAGACATTCCAGAAAGCTAAGAGATTTTCAGCATGGGGCTGCCACAGAAGCTAGGCAGGGATGGGGAAGTAACATAATCAGAAGATAGTTCTGTAGCTCCCACAGGGATCAAGAACAGGACACGCCCCTTCAGCGAATGCAAGTCACCACACCAAAATATTACCAGAGGAGGGGTGTTCCTCCCCTCTTTATGTGAAACATCAGAGGTTAAAAAGCTGCCCAGGTTGCAGCAGAAGAACCACAAAGAGTAGGAAAATAGCAAGGCGTGATTTATTGACAGAGAAAAGTCACACACTGAGATGTAAGGTGAGCAGTTCAAATAAGAGCAAAGCCTCTGGAAGCTATTGGGGAAGGGGATTTTAGTATTAGATAGAGAGAGGCTACTAGGTGGAATGAAATTCTCACCCTCCTCTTGTGTTCTTCCCAAACATTCTGGGAACTATACAGTGACTACACCAGTGTAGGGTGTCCTACACCTATCCTTTTACAAAGGTGCTACCAGAGGAAGGTCATATGGGGGTCATGATGCTCCTCCTGGCTCATACTGCACCTTGCTATAGGGAGTGTGCTAATAAGGAATATATGGGCCATAATCTTCATTGCCGTTCCAGAAGGGTGAAGTCACCTGAGGTTTTATGATTCTATATCTACCAAAAGGGAAATTGAATCTCGTAGCCTAGGGCATTTCCTTATTCCCGCTAATGTCTGTCTAGATGCCTACAGGACAACTTAGGATCCCTTTCTAATATAAATCAAATAAAAACAAAAAGATGGAATAGATAGATAGACACACAGATAGATGAGATGAGAGAACACATGCCTATTTGTCTAGGTGGCCATCTTATTTATTAGAACCTCATGTTCATCATACAATTCCTTGCATACTATTCACTGCTTTTGTTACAATGAGCTGAGTAATTTAAATAATGTGACCCTACATTGGATTTTTGCCTCATTTTTTATTTATTCATGTATAACTTGTGCTTTGTATCTTTTAATAATTTATCTCTGCAAATGGTACTGGTAAAGGACAAATTGATAACTATTTTTATTTCTAAGATAAATTTCCTATTTGCATGTATGTATATGTATATGTAATATGTATATATGTATATATGCTTTCCTATCTAGTAGATTGCTTTGTACTACAAATCTTCCCTTTAGAAAGTTGCCACTTGAGTATCTCCAGCCATGCTGCTTTGCTTCTCTGAGAAAAGCGGGTTACAAGGTTCCAGTAAATTACCTAAATTCCATGATCCCTTCTTACTGGGCTTTTCTCTAGGCTGACTAAACTAATATGGTCATTTTTAAAATAATTACCTCAAACACATCTTAGAGGTAATTCAAAATGCCATCTCTTAGTATTAGCCAAAATGGCTGTATCATTTATTCTGACAAGCTCACACAAATGCCATAATCTGGATGAATACTGATATTCTTCTAATTTTTGCAAATTCTTGATAAGCCATACCCAAATACAATAATTGCAAGGTGATGGGTACCACAGACAGACAGACAGATAGACTAGACAGACAGACAGATTTATTAGAGTTACATATAACTATAACTATATATAACTATTATATACAGTATCTATATAGTTATACATAACTATAACTATACATACATATATAGATATACATATATATATATATATATATGTGTGTGTGTGTATATTCCCAGTATATATTCTCTTTTCCCCAAACCAGGCTTCAGTAGTTAGATCTTCAGGAGCAATCTAATTGTAACACATTCACTAGACCGGAGATGTTTATATCAACTGGGGATACAGGTAGAAGGTTTTACCCTGGGCATTCTAACTTATAATCAATATTTTAAGTGTGTACTATGTACTATAGACACTATGTATTATCTATCCTCAGGTGATAGATAAAGCTTTAGTATAGTTATTTAGCTAAATGATTAATAGTAAGCACCAGTCAAATTCAGGAGCAGAACGGACTAAGAGAGACAGAAGCAGGCAGGTATGCTAAGTGTGTCATTGGTGTGCATATGTCTCCATCTTCCTCTATATATCAAATCAGCTCTATTTTTATTTTCCCATAACACATCCTTCCTAGTTTGGTCAGGATGAACTAGGAATTTTTCTACAATGTCTGTGTGTCTTTACTAATCCTATTTGTCAAAGTTCTCTATGAATATAGCCAAAGATATATGGAAAAATGTATTATAAAAATTGTCCCATGGAATTATAGAGGCAGGCAATTCTCAGGGTATGCAGGGTGCACTGGCAAATAGAGATATCCGAGTACTGACTGTCGAACTCTGAGACCCAGAAAATTAAGATACAACTTAATATCAAGGCTGATAGATTCAAGACTCAGGAAGAGCTTTTGTTTCAATATGAACCCCCAAACAGGAGGCTGATAACCAAGTTCCAAGGCCATCCTGCAGGAAGGATACTTTCCTACTTAGGGAAGGGTCTGTCTACTGGGCCTGTTTGGGCTCTGACTGCATTGGTCAGGGCCCATCAGCAGTCCTGAGGGCAGTCACCTTACTCTGTGTGTTCATAAAAATGTTCATCTCTTCCAAAACTACTCTGACTGACACACCTAGAACAACCCCTGATTAAATATCTGGCCATTCAATAGTCCACTCATGCTGACAGGTTAAAATGAATGATAATGTTTCAAACTTTTGTGAACTTCCTCCTGTACCAATCATCTATCAAGAGCTATATTTTTCAATTATAGCTCCCTTTAAGGATTTCTTTGATGTCTCAACTGTCTATAGCATTCATAGACCCAGATGCCCTCAAAAGATGAATGGATAAAAAATGGTGTATATATATGTATGTATATATATATATATATATATATATATATATGAATTTTATTTTTCCATCAGAAAGAATGATACCACCCCATTTGTTAGGAGATGGAAAGACTTCGAAAAAAATCATATTAAATGAAGTAAACCAGACCCAAAGAAATATAGGTCCCCTGGTTTACTTTATTTGCAATAGTTAGTATACATCTAAGCCAACCTTATAGATGAGCAGAAAACTCATGTACATATGGCCATATAAGATGATGCTAAGCAAAATGAACCTCAAGATATGGACACAAGACTTTTGTCTTTGTTGTTGTTGTTAATGTACTATGTGATTTTTTGTTGTTGTTTCTCTTGTATGTTCTTCCCCCTATGGTATAACCCCTGTTGTTACTTTATTTGATTTTGGTACCCTGCATGTTGTATTTATCTAATTTGGGGAGGGGAAGGGGAATAACAAAATGTGAAACAAGGACACAGGATGACTCATTGCAACAATGATACTCACAAGACATTATACTGGAAATGAATTTCTTCAGCTCTGGGTGGAAGTGGGGGTGGGAGAGGTGGGGGAGGGAAGGGATAGTAGGAGAAAAACAAAGGAGGGGTAACAATGCTCAACAAGAAGTGTACTCATTACCTTCCTCATGTAACTGTCACCCCTCTGTATAGCACCTTTGCAATAAAATAAAATTTTGAACAAAAAAACAAAAAAGCAAGCAAGCAAACAAACAAAAAAACATGGTCTGATCCAGGGTAATTCATTGTGTTTGTTATTGGTGTGTTTCTGGTAGTTCCCATTCAAAGGTATTATTCTTGTAATATTTTCACTTCAAACCTCATAAAACTCAGTAGCTTTCTAACTGCTAGCCAGTCAATAATTTTATTGATTTTCTCAAAATTCAAATTAGAAAAATATTCATCTTAATATTTTTTATAGTTAAAAAATATTAGAATATCTATCTTGCATGAAGCTATTCTATGGAAAACTTGATTTTCTTTACTGAATGCATGAAAACTGAGACCTTCTTGGATTGGTGTTGAATTTTTACAACATCCTATGGTGAAGTTTGTAAAATGATATCCATCTACAGTTTGTCTTAACCTGGATTTCAATACTGATACAGAGTTTGCTGGGAAAGCCTCAGGGAATAGTTTGGTGGGAAAGTCTCATGAAGGTATTCAATACAATATTGAGTAGAAAACCATTCTATTATAGTGTTCTAGAGCCACTTCAGCTTGTAGTTGAGAGAAGAAAGTTAATGACAAGAAAAAGAAAAAAAACTGGTGATGCCAATGAGGTTGTTTTAAGCCCAAATCGAAAGGTTGGAGGTAGAGGTGTGGCTCAAGTAGTACAGCACCAGCTTTGAATGGAAAAAGCCAAGTTCAAGCCCCAGTACCAGCACAAGAGGCAGAGAGAGAGAGAGAGAGAGAGAGAGAGAGAGAGAGAGAGAGAGAGAGAGAGAGAGAGAGAGAGAGAGAGAGAGAGAGAGAGAGAGAGAGAGAGAATGGAAGGAAGGAAGGAAGGAAGGAAGGAAGGAAGGAAGGAAGGAAGGAAGGAAGGAAGGAAGGAAGGAAGAATGGAAGGAGGGAGGGAGGGAGGGAAAGAGGGAAAGAGGGAAGGAAGGAAGGAAGGGAAGGAAAGAAAGAAAAAAAAGTAACCATTGGTAAATGACTTTCTGACTATGGTAGAAAAGATGGAATTGAGTTGATACAGCAATTGCAGGAGAGGAGACTCCAGCATTCTGGCTCAGGACAGTTCTTGGTTCTCTTGATAAGAGTAATGCTGTGTTGAGGAGAGAAGGATGAAAAAGGACTCTGATCAGGGCAGTCTAATTCCGATCCATGAAAACATAGGATATCCTCTGACAGTCCTGCTTCTGGTCTGATGATCAATGAATTTCCTCATAGCAACTGCTACAATAATAAGGCTGACTGTATTCTCAGTGGTAGAAACAATGATTCTTCTGCTTTCTATCCTTTGATAAACTTGTTCCTATGCCTCTTCTGAAATTTTCCAAATCCTCCACTTTATTTATCTTATATGCTTAAAGGAAATGAACAAGAATATTTCTTTTAACATGTGGTTTGTGAGGCTTCACATTTTTAGGGTTTGAAGCAAGTATACAAAGTCAGTATGTTTTATATATATATATATATATATATATATACATACATATTATTTATACATATAAACATCTGTGCATATACACACATACACATATATAAACATAAATACATATACATATATAATTTAGAAGTTTAAATTATATATATACATGCATATATATAACTTAGAAGTTTAAATTAAGTTAGGAAACTATTGAATTTAGAATGTTCTATCTTATTTTCTTCACTTACTATAATTTTTTCCAAGTCTTTCCATCCTAACAAATGGGGAATAGTCACTCTTTCTGATGGAGGCATAGAATTCCCTTGTGTATGTATACCACATTTTCTTGATCCGTTCATCTACTGAGGGACATCTGGGTTGGTTCCATATCTTAGCTATGGTAAATAATGCTGCAATAAACATAGTTGTGCTGGTAGCTTTAGTATGGTCTTATTTGTGATCATTTGGGTAAATGCTCAAAAGTGAGATTGCTGGGTCATAGGGGAGCTCTTTGTAGAGTCTTTTGAGGAACCTCCATACTACTTTCCAAAGTGGTTGAACAAGTTTCCACTCCCACCAACAATGCAGTAGGGTTCCCTTCTGTCCACATCCCCTCCAGCATCTGTTGTTATTAGAGTTCTTGATTATAGCCATTCTAACTGGGGTGAGATGGTATCTCAGTGTTGTTTTGATTTGCATTTCTTTTATGGCTAGAGAGGTTGAGCATTTCTTCATGTGCTTTACTAAAAAGTAAGGTTTAGGTTTGACATGAGCATTGCCTTCAGGGGTTCACACTGGTAGATGGCAAGGGAGGCCTAGTCCTTAATCTTAGACCTTCTATTTCTATTGAGTGCCTTAATATTCATTCTCCACATTGCTCTGTACAAGTGTTCACACTCATAGCTATCTATGGTAGCTGTATGTAAAGTTTGATACCCATCCTCCAGATTACTCCTCACAAAACACCAGCTCCTTTCCTTTCATTACAATCTTGGGGGAATAACAGTCCACGCAGAGTCCTCGGTCATAGTTAAGAGCAAAGGGTTCAGGGAAATTCCAAACAAATAGGTTTGTTGGTTTTTTTCATCTGACAAGTGAAAGAACTCAAGTCCATCAGAGAGAATAATTTGATGCTGTTATAATTTGTGGAGGGGAAGGAAAAAAACAAATTGTTTAAATAGGGATACAGGTGGACCCATTGCAACAATGAGACGTACAAGTCGTTATGTCGAAAATGAACTTTACAACTTTGGTGGGGGGCGGAGAGGAGGGTTGGGTGGGGGGAGTGGGGGAGGATGGGATGAGAAGGAGAAACAAAGGAGGAGGCTACAATGCTTGATAAGAAATGTACTCATTATCTTGCCCATGTAATTATAACCCCTCTGTACAGTATTTTCACAATAAAAAAAAAAACTTCCCTCTACTTGGTGTCAAATGTTTAAATGAGATTTTATATCTTCCTGTGATTTTTGTTTTTATTTGTTTGTCATGGGGCTTGAACTCTGGGTTTTGGTGCTGTCCCTGCGTTCTTTAGCTCAAGGCTAGCATGCTACCACTTGAGCCACAGCACCACTCCCAGTTTTCTGGTGGTTAATTGGAGCTAAGAGTCTCTCCGACTTTCCTTCCCTGGGCTGGCTTTGAACCATGATCCTCAAATCTCAGCCTCCTGAGTAGCTAGGATTACAGGTGTGAGTCACTGACACCCAGCTTCCTGTGATTTTTTTTAAACTAAAGCTTCAAAACAAAATGTTTAATCTCAACACTAGGAATTCACAAAGAGAAGAATTACCAGAATGCCAGAAAGAGATGCTAGACCAACTGAGATCAGATGAGTAGATGTTAGAGATTGGATGGTCAGCTATGCCTTATTTCACAAATAAATCTGCCCCAATTATTTTAGATTTTGTTTTCAAGGGTCATAAACCAAAATGTCAATATTTTAAAACTTTGAGTGCTATCCATTCCAATGTATTTTAAATGAATGATTGGTTGCTTTTCAGAAAGAAAAAAAAGTAGTGCTATATTTAGCAAAAAAGGGAATAACATTCTTTTACACCTAGCCAGAAAGTGCCACAAGCATTTGAGAATAATTTTGAATGACACAAAGATGTTCTCTCATGTTGATGGTTTTACTCTGGGGTTTGTGTTTTGAAACTGCCTAGAGCACCACATTTAAAAAATAAAAACAAAATAAAAAATCAAGCAAACCAGGTGTGTGTGCATTTCCTATGGGAATCTGTCATCCCTTTAGTTCCCCTATCCTATAAGAAATAGAAAAAAAATCAAATTTCCTTCTTGAAGTCATGCTTCGACACGCCAAGAGCAGACCCCACACACCTGCTCCTCAGTCGGTACATGTCAGTTGTCATCAATGGGAAAGAAGGCATTGAGAACAGCAGCAAAAGGGCCACCTAAGACCCAGCATGGCCTCGGGTGCTTTCTACAACTGATGGCATAGAGTTACAAAATTTGAGAAACTCAGAGCTGTAGTTATGCAAACTAGCTGTGAAACTCCTTTCCTGGGAATAAGGATGGAAAACAATTTTTATGGTTTGTCAGCCTTCAGCACAGTTTGGAGAATACTAAACACATATGCTGTTTCTCTATTCTCCTCCTGATTTATTTGAACCATCTGTGGAGAAAACCATGAACTTGAAAGAAATTACCTTGACAACTTCTTTTACCCAAGGAGTTCTAGTCTAGGCTTGTTCCAAAAAACACATTTGTATAGTTGAATTGGAAAGTTTCTCATTAGACTTTCCTTGAAGAGTTATGACATGGCTGGGTTATTCATTTAATGCAAAGTAAATATTTTGATTTCTCATAAAAATGTAAAGAATAACTACCTTCTTTACAGGACATATTATAATGTAGATACTCATTCACTCATTCATTGTGGTAAGCTTAAGAAAGTTCTCCATCTTCGCCCACAACAGTCACCTCATCTCCAGAACCCATGTTTACCCATTGCCAATGGGATTTTGTTAAGATTCTAGAGATGTGAAGTGTAGTCTGGACGCAGTGGAATCATATGAGAGAAGCAGAAGGTCAGAGGAAGAGAAGCAGAGAGATTGGAAAATGGTACTGTGTTGTATTGGAAGATGGAGCGATAGGTCTAAAGCCAAGGCACACAGATGGCCTCTGAAAGTGAGAAAAGGCAAAGAAATGGATTTGCCCCTGGAGCCCCGAGGGGAACGCAGCCCTGCCAGCACCCTGATGGTAGCCTGGTGAGAAGCCATTGCAGACTTCTGACCTCCAGAAATATAAGCAAAAAAAAATCGTGTTGTTTAAAGCCCAAAACATGTTAGGACAACACTAAAAACTGGTATATTTAAAAAGCAAGGCTTACAAATGTATTCAAATTTTTATGGGAGAAACTGTATCTGAGGTCTGCCAAATCAGAGATAATAGGATTATCTTTCACCACTACAAGTGGTCACTATTGGATGCAAATCAACATTCATGACTCCATATCCCTGATGCTGTTTCAACAGTGGTGTTTTGGTTGAATGCTAAAAGAAAAATTTTAAGCTAGGAAAACATATGATACCATCAGTAGATAAGGCATATTTAAAATAGTGACACAGATTTAGCACTCCTGAAGCTGATAGTTTGCCAGTTCATTCTGATAATTTGACTTGTTGACAAGTAAAATCTCACATTCTGTGGGAATACAGTTTGTGTACTTGTGTGCTGTTCACTGGAAGAGCTGCATAAGAAGCTAACAAACTGCATTAAGAATGTTTCTAGCTGGGCACAGGTGACTCATGCTGTAAATCTAGCTACTCAGGAGGCTGAAAGTGGAAGGATAGTAGTTTGAGGCTAGCCCAGCCAGCAAAATTTACTTGCCTCCATTTCCAAAATAACCAGATGTATTTCAGGTGGTAGAGCTTGTGGCTCTGAGTTCAAACCCCAGTAGGACCTATCCCATAAAGAATGTTTATAGGCCGGTTGCCAGTGGCTCCCGCCTGTAATCCTAGCTTCTCAGAAGGCTGAGATCTGGAGATCATAGTTTAAAGCCAATGCCTTCAGGAAAGTCTGTGAAACTCTCATCTCTAATAAACCACCAGAAAACCAGACGTGGCGCTGTGGCTCAAGGACAGTGCTAGCCTTGAGCTGCAAAGCTGAGGGACAGTGCCCAGGCCCAGAGTTCAGGCCCCATGACTGACAAAATTTAAAAAAGAATGTTTGCTAAGCTATCAAGGTCAATCAAAGTTGGACACCCCCCTTCTCCTCCCCACCCCTGCCTCTACAATACACACCTACAAACCAAAAATAGGATTGGTGACAGGTGAGGAACCAAGACATGCAGGGAAGAGGCCTAATACCATAGTCATTTTCCTATCAACTTCTGAGTGAGGTCAGTAAGACAGTGGTGGGACACATTTCCTTAGGAGAAGTAGGTACATGAAACACAACGCTTCAAAGTAACCACAAGGCAAAAGTACGAGCTTTTAGCCAACTAGTTTCTGAACTAAGGGCAGCACCTTACAAGAAGCTGGACCCCACTAAGGTAAGTATAAGGTGGCAGAATCTTAGAACCCAGGGGGTCATTTCAGAAGTCTGTACCACTCCTCCCTTACCACTTTCCCTTTATTTATCCAACAGAAGGAAGAAAAGGAGGCTCTGACTATCTCAATCCTGGGCAATGAACCCAGTGCAAAGGCAGCTGAACCATAGTCACCTAACCCAGAAGAAGAGTGAATGGGACCCTAAGGAAAGCAGGGTTTGCTGTTACTTTGTAAAGCGATCAACAGTGAGGACCTGTTGCCTACATGAATAGGGTAAAGGATTCACCCTCCTTCCATGTTTGCCCACTGCATGCTCAGGCCTTGACCAAGATGATTAAGTCTGTGTTGGTGCCTCACACCTGCAATCCTAGCTACTCAGAGGCAGCTGAGATGAGTTCAAAACCAGCCCAGACAGGAAAGGCTGGGAGACTCTAATTTTCAGTTAACCACCAAAAAAGCCAAAAGTGGAGCTGTGGCTCAAGTGGTAGAGCATTGACCTTGAACAACAACAAAAAAATTTCAGGGACAGTACCAAGGTACTAAGTTCAAACCCCAGGACCAGCACACACACACACACACACACACACACACACACACACACACACACACACACACACACACACACACACACACACACACACACACTCACATCACAAATTCTGAATGAGAGGGACACGTATCATGCCAGTATCTTCTTCCTTCCTTTACAGGGGCTTTAGTTTGTTTGTGTGTGTGTTGGTTTGGTTGGTTAGTTGAAACTTGGTCTCTCTTTTCTGGGATAGCCTCGAACTCCTTATTCTTCTGCCTTATCTCATGAGTGGACACACATTATTGTGTACTCAGACATGCTAGAATTATTAAAGCAGATGAATTTAAACCCACAAGTGCTCTAGTTCTTTGGAAACGATTGCTTCACAGATTTTGTGGCAATAGAATAAAAGTTGTATACACATCCTTCTGCCCCAATCAGGAGATGGTATGTGTGTACATAATTATAATGATACACTAAGTACAACAATAGATTGCAAGAGTTCATGAACCCATTCCCTTTAAAACCTCCTTAAGGAAACCTGATTTTTTTTATAGCTCTTACCTTACAGAATTGTTTTACCCTGTTTAGGGGTTGCCAAGAGTTTTAACCAGAGAGGAATTCAGTGATGCATATGCTTTTCTTTCTTGTCTTCTTTCTTTCTTTTTTTTTTTGTCAAAGATGACTTGAATCTCCCCACAAAGCTGATGAAGAGTTGAAAAGCAAATAATAAACGTCAACAGTTCTGAATCCCAACATTGTTTAATGACAGCCTTCCCATGTTTGCCAACTTGCAGCTTAACAACAATCCTGTTGACACTGTGTGAAAAGCTTTCCAGGTCCTCCTAGGTAAATAACCCATTTCTCCTGATCACCTGGCTGCTCTGCTGAACTGTTTCATGAATACACCCAGAATCTAGGAAGATGAGTCATTCTTCTGGCCAAATGTACTTTGCTATATTGCAGATTTCACTTCTTCATGCTGTCTTTTCATCTAGTATACTAGGCAAAGACATTTATATGAAAACATCAAGGTTAAGTGAAAATCTATGATTAAAAGGACATCATTCAATTTCTATATTTATAAAAATGATAAATGCCTTTTAGAAATCATTCCAGTTTGTTTTTCTCCAATGCAGTTAGCATGTGTACATTACTTTGTATTTTTATTTTTTAACTTTTAGATAGATCAGAGATCTTGTTGGGCAGTTAGTTCACACCTGGAATTCTAGCTGTTCAAGAAGCTGAGATCTTTGAATCAATGCTCAAAGCCTGCCTAGGCTTATCTCCAATTGACCAGAAAAATAAGTGAAAGTATGGCTCAAGTGTTAGAGGGTTAGTTAGCTTGGAACATAAAGCTAAGGGATAGCTTAGGTCAGCTAAGAGACACCTCAGTCCCTGAGTAGTCCCAGGACAAGAGAGAGGAGATGAGACAGAGAGAGAGAGAGAGAGAGAGAGAGAGAGAGAGAGAGAGAGAGAGAGAGAGAGAGAGAGAGAGAGAGAGAGAGAGAGAGAGAGAGAGAGAGAGAGAGAGAGAGAGAGAGAGAGGGAGAGAGAGGGAGAGAGAGGGAGAGAGAGGGAGAGAGAGAGAAGGAAGAAAGAAAGGGACAGAGCAAGAGATAGAGACAGAAATAGAGACAAACAGAGATGGGTACAGAGACAGAGAAAGACAGAGAGAGAGACAGAGAAAGAATTTTTGTTTCTGGAGATGAGAGGATGGAGAACATTTATTTTCATTTGCTTCTGAAATTAAATCTCACACATCATGTGAAATGCAGTAATGTCTTACTGGAAGGAGGTCCATTGTTTAATTTCATTAGAAAATATAACAAGATCATGGATTTGTCTTAATCAAATGGGAGAAGTGATAAGTATTCTTAGGAAGAAAAAGAATGACTAGGTGTTAAATGGAGCAGAACTTTTGATGAGGAGAGACAATTGAAGGGTGGAAGTAAACAGCATTGTGCTATGGTTGGCTTGGCTGTAAAGGTAATTTGATCATTCTCAGGGCAACCTGGCAAGGAGCAGAGAACTAAGGTATGGAAGCAAGGGGTGTGGAGTAGAATTTGTTGGATTGACTAATTAGGCCCTTCCCTAACAGCCAAGAAGGAAATGGATTACCTCTGCCTGTGACTGAGACCAATGACTAACAAGTCAAGCTGCCTGCACAAAATTCTACCAAGTTAGCAGGACAACAATTCAAATTTTCTTGGTGGTTTTACTCAGGTTTGAAATGAGGTGGGACTACCTGGAAAAAAGTCAAGTGAGAGTTCTAATTTGAAGAGCAAATGAAAATAAGAACAACAACAAAAAAGATATCCTAATGTCAGAAGTGATTTTAAATAGCTGTAGCAAAGTTTAAACCAGAATCTGGAACTGGAGGTTGGTGAATCAAATAAGATCGTGTTTGACATGAAGAGAAATGGGATGGGAATTGTTGCATAATGAGATTTCAGAGGAAAGAGTCATACTCCTTTGTTTATGCGCTTTACGTATGAGGAAACTCAGGCTGGCATAGATACCATTATATAAATTACCTAAAATCCTATAGTGAATGGAAAACCTGATAGATTTCCAAGTCTCTAGTTTGTGAAAATAAGAAAGATGGATGCCTGAGACATTGTAATGAAAAAACTATAGATCAATGAAAAGGAGACCAAGTAGTAGTCTGATATTGACACTGAAAATAAATTTATAACTTGCACTTCCTCTGAACCATGGCTCTTTTTAGCTCTCACTTGGCGAGAATTGTTATTTTTAAAAAGTAAATCCTAATTACTCCGTAGTCACACCTACTAAAAACCCAAAGCACAAATAGGAAAAGAGTTTTACCACTACAAACACCAAGACAATACCACTTATGTTGTTAACTGAAGTTCTTAGAAATGTTACCAAACTAAATATATAGTAATATATACACATGCATATGCATCCTGAATGATTTAAAATAGATACTTCTAATTATCTCTAACTATAAATGGAAAAAAAGCTTTAAACTAGATAGTGTTATTAAAATATAATATCCATACAAAGTTTATCTAAGGAGCTAAAGGCCTAAAAACCTGCAGCTAAAAGAAAAGATATTTTGATTGTATTGTACATATAATAATCAATATAAAAATTCATTGCAAATATAGTTGTTGCAAATATTGTATTTATTGCAAATCTACTTATTACATATATTTATTGTATATATATTTACCACTCATATATATGTATATGTGTATATATGTGTGTATATATATACATATATATGAGTGGTATATATACACATATACATATATATGAGTGGTAAATATATATACAATGTGTGTATATGTATACACACATATACATATAGATGATTAAACCTTTCTCAAAGTTTTAACATATTACACAAATGTGGCAAAATATCTCCTGAGATGTTTGCTACTTGTTTAATAATAAATTTCATCTATTGAACTTGGTGATCAGTTACTACTGAATTAACAATAATTGACCATTCTGGGAGTAGCTAAAAAGTCTCTGTTCTGTATATTTAAAATTCTTGTAAGCCAGGTGTCAGTGGCTTATGCCTGTAATCCAAGCTACTCAGGAGGATGAGATCTTAGAATCAAGGTATGAAGCCACCTCAGCAGGAGAGTCCATAAGTCTCACCTCCAATTAATCACCAAAAAGCATGAAATGAACCTGAGTCTGTGTCTCAAGTGGTAAAGTGACAGCCTTGAACAAAAATGCTAAAGGATATGGGCCAGGAACTGAGTTTGATCTTGAGTACTGGCATCAAAATCAAACAAACCAGAAAACACAAGATATAGAACATGTTAGCTCATTATCAGATATCACTCACTCAAAATTTGTGTTAATAAGTTACTCCTCAGCTATTATTATTATTATTTAGTCTTTATAAACACAATGATTAAGATGTACTTTTTAAAAGCAACTACAAACTGAAAGGAAGTACAAAACTAGTTCTAAATCATACTAAGATGTGTTTATAATTGTGTGAGGATTTTTCCTATGAACTTTTTATTTGTTCTTTATTTGTTGTGCAATAGCATTTTTCAATAGTTTTAAATTAAAATAAAAATTCCATTTATACATGTGATGTGATAATAAAAAGCCATGATAAACTTCAGTGGAGCCCCAAATTGAAGCACAGTGCCAAATGAGTACAACCAGGAGATCAGAAGTGAACCTAATCCCTTGTGTTTCTCTTTAAAAGAGAAATGATTTTACTTTTATAAGTAAAATTTTATTTAATTTTATATAAATGTACTGTTATTTCAATAAGAAAATAAACAAGTGGGAAATAAACTAGCAGCACCCCAAAGCATCTTGACAGAAAGGAAGAAAAAAATATGGATGTATTTTAGACACTGAAGAGAGAAGTTGTTTTGATGTTAATCAACACAGTCTATAGGGTGACACCTAATCTAAACATTAACTTTGAAACAGATGGAAAATTTCAACTATTATAAACTATCAATTCAAACTAAAAGTCTAACTGGAACAAAAGCATGGCCTTTGAGTGTTCTGTAGAGGTTTAATAGGATGCCTTGAAGAAGAAGAAGGAATGTGGTGGTGATAACAACAACAGTGTGTGTATTGAATACACTGGATGAGGCCTTACTTCCTGAACGGCCAGGGACGACACGATGATATTCCAAGCAGACAGTGTCAGTGTATCACTTCCAAGAAACAGCCTCACAATGTTTCTCAGCTATTTTTCCAGCTGAATTACCAGAAAGCAAGTGTTACTCAGAGCACCAACTTTCCCTTCAGAGAACTTCCACATTACTCATGGTACTTCAGCAATTCTAATCCCAAAAATGCAAAGAAGCCAGGAAAGTCAGTTCACTTCAGCCGCTGACACTTGCTGCTGACTTGTGCCAACCTGCAAGTATCTAAACCTTTGCTTTTTGTTCTTTTTAAACTTTATGTTAATATGCACTCATCATTGGGTCATAAACAGATTGAATCTTAAAGTTATATGAGAATATTTACGATTCTTATTTAAATTGATTTAAAAGATCCATATCCAGCCTCACACTGTCACCAATTTTGGGTTTTTTGTATGTCATCTGATCATGTGCCCAGCTGCATTTCTGCATGCCTCCACTTACATACCTGTCCTACATGACTACAAATGGTCTAATTGCAAACATTGTTCCAGCGGTGAAAGAAAAAGATAAATCCGTGTTGCAACAGGAGTATAAACCTCTAAAAGAAAAACCAAACACCTTAGTAATCCCTTGGTATTAATTACCTTAACCTTTTATTCAGATATTACAGTAAAAATTACCCATTATAATTCCATTTGTTCTGTACATGGTATCTTTTTAATCATTAAACAAGAGATATCACAAATTCCCAGTGAATTGTATATTTAGATATAGTGCTGGGATTATTTAATCACAAACTGAGACCCATGAAGAAAGTTTGTTCAAAGAGAGGAAGGAAAAAGTGAGTCTCCCCATTTGATCTTGAATTAAGTTGTACACATGTGATGTTTGCTATCACTTCTGTGGAAAGCAACATCATTAAACACATTTCATTTAAAATCCAAGATGTCTGTCTTATATCATTTGTAAAAACTCTTTGGGAAGGATAAGGAAACTCAAATAAGAGTTAATAGCTTGCACTGAACATCAGAACTCACCGGAACAAGAGGTGAGTTCTAGAGACAGAGCTCCTTTTATCTTCTCTTTCTCCCGACTGACCTTCAAAATTCTAAGTTAACCACTTCCTTAGCCCAACATTTATAGAAACACACAGGTGTAAGTGTGTGGGCCATGGTTGGAGAGATTATTGGCGGGGAAGTAATACAAAAAGTCGACAAGCAGTGGCACTATTACTGTTATATCCCGAGAGCACGTGGCCAATTCCTGGGAACATTGGCCAACTCCAATTAGTTCTTTCACTCATTGGTTTATCTCATTTTTATTCCTCTTGAAGCATTTTCTCAAGAACCTGCATTATTCCAAGCATTACCTGCCACACAGCTATTCTCTTGACAGTTAACTAGAAATCCAAAAGTGAATTACTGTAATTCTACAGAGGAAATAACTTGAACGCACCTGAGTTTGTTTCACTAACATCAAAATGGTTGTGATTTTTAAGGGTATTCATCTTTGGGTCTATTTGTTTGAATCAAGCTTGTAGGTAGGGTTTAAAAGAGCAAACCGAACAATGAATAAGGGTACTTACATTTATAGTTAAACTTTCTCTAAAAGCAAGCCTGTCTCCTTACATACCTTCAATGATGTCAAGAAATAAGACCATATAGACACTATGTTGAAAACCAACTTTACAATTTCTGGGATTGAGGGGGAGGGAGGAGTTGGGGAGGTGGGGAAGGAAGGGATGGATGGTAGGTTAAAAACAATGGAGGAGGTAACAATACTCAATAGGAAATATACTCATTAGCCTATTCATACAATAAAAAATATGTATAAAAAAGGAAATAAGAACAGGCCTTTAATGAAGTGATGGATCTCTAGTCCTATCCAAACTGAAGCTTGAATATGAGCTACACATCTCAAAAGCTGACATACATGGAAAGAAATGTTTTAAGCATTTTTTTTTCTGGTATAGCAAGCTCCCATTAAGAAAATTGTTTGTCGAACTTCACAATTTAGGCAGGGGCAGGGGTGGGGGTGGGGGGGTGGGGTGGGGAGTGTATTTGTGGAGATGGGAGGGAAGGGATGGTAGGGGGAAACAAAGGAGGAGGCAACAATGCTTGATAAGAAATGTACTCATTACCTTGCTCATGTAATTGTAACCCCTCTCTACAGTATTTTCACAATAAAAAACTTATTTTTTAAAAAAGAAACTAGTTTTACATGTAATCTCTCTCTCTGTCTGTCTCTGTCTGTCTCTGTCTCTCTCTGTCTCTGTCTCTGTCTCTCTGTCTCTGTCTCTGTCTCTGTCTCTGTCTCTGTCTCTGTCTCTGTCTCTCTCTCTCTCTCTCTTTCTCTCTCTCTCTCTCTCTCTCTCTCTCTCTCTCTCTCTCTCCAGGGATGACCTGATTCTTCCTTTACAGAAAGTACACTGCAACATAGACTCCTGTTTTGCCTCCCCTGAGGTTTTTGGGTTCTTTCCCTGCATTGGTCGTGGGGCTTGAACTCTGGGGCCTGGGCACTGTCCCTCAGCTCTTCAGCTCAAGGTGAGCCCTCCCTCTGCCATTTGAGCCACAGAGCCACTTCCAGTTTTCTGGTAGTTAATTGGAGATAAGAATCTCACTGGACTTTCCTGCCTAGGCTGGCTTTGAACCAAGATCCTCAGATCTCAGCCTCCTGAGTAGGTAGGGTTAGAGGCGTGAGCCACCAGTGCCCAGGTCCCCTGAGTAAAACTCAGGGGAACAGGACAGTGTCTGAGCTTGTGTGGCAGCCCATCCTACTTTTCTGCCCACTACCAGTGTATACCAAACTTCATCCTTTTCCCCTCAAACGGAATTGACTTGAAACTTATTGTACATACACTAGGAACCCTGCATTTTCCAGTCTTTCTAAAATTCTAGCCGAGGAAGGAAAGACAATGCTGGTGCATGTCTTTTCTTTGGTTCTCAATGATTTCTTCTAAGTCTGTATATGGATTGTGCTGCTAACTCACAAAAGCTGACATAGAATAGAGAAGCTCCCCTTCCATTTTGCCCCCTAAGAATTACTTACAGCAGTTATCTGAGAATGTCTCACTTTTCATTAAGGACTTGGGGAGTTAACAAGGAACTCCATGTATAAACTTTACCAGATATATAGAAATAGATATAGATATAGATACATAGATACATAGATATATATGCATAGTGCTTGTTCAAAGCTTTCCTCAAATATTTCCTCTTTTCCATTTGTTCTGGAGGGCAATTATGTCATCTGTCTTCACAAAGACTCATGAATTTGGTAGCCCAAACAGTCAGCGGGCTTTACTCCTGCTTTACACCTAAATTAACAATACTGAAAGATCTGTCAAAATCCTAGCCATTGCTTAAATCACTCTCTCTCTCTTCTGTCTCTCTCATTAGACTCTTTGGAGAAGGGAAGAATATTGATTAATGAGTTCTATTGATATGAGTTTGTCACTCCTCATATAAGGAAAAGTAGCAATAGTTCACTGGGTCTTAAATATCTGAATTCTCCTTATTGTAATAGGTGGTCCTCAGTGGAACTGATTTTACTTTTCTTAGTATGGAATTACAGGCAAAGCTCCATACACAGAGGCTTGGAGATTAGTTATGGGTTCCCACACTTAAGTATCTTAAAATCCAAATTCCTTTTGGTCATGCTAGATATTTCTGGGAAATGAAGGAAGATCTACTTTGTGCCAATTGGTCAGTTGCATAGTTCAGGTAAACTTAAAAGTGAATTTGTGGATTGGTAACAGGTTTGGAGGAATTGGGAATTATTCGAAGATAAGCATGAAGACAGTAGATGTGTGCACACACACTTCCATCTAATAAGTGCATACAGGTCCTCCTGCTTTTGCTTCCTTGCCTTTAGAAAGCCATTTAAGAATAGGGAGATGTAGCACTGTGGCTAGAGTTTGTGTTTGTTTATTGTGGTAAAATATAAATAACATAAAATTAACCAATTACTGGTATCCAGTATTCACACTGTCACGCAAGAATCGCATCCGTATGATGTGGTCAATTCTGGTGATATACACAGTGCTAAAATGTTCCATCATTGCAAACAAACAAATGTATCTACCATCCCTCTAGACCCTAGTAGTCTACCATCATAGTCTACCATCTCTATTAATTTGTCCATTCTTTAATTTGTCCATTCTATACACGAAATCCTGCCATATTTGTACTTTTCAAGGTTTCCCTTACTGTGTGTGATTAAGTGTTTACCTATTTGTGGCTCATCTTAATTATCACTTGGTAATCGTAACCATTTGTCTACAGTGGCACATTCAGTTAGGTCAAAGCCAGATATATCTGAGATGGAGGAATTTGAACAATATGCAGATTAACAAGTGAGGATAAAATGTTTCTTTTTAAAGTAAATATTGACTCGAGCATAAAATACACTTTCAGCAAAAATTCAAGGTGACAAATGGTGAGCTTTTCACATAACTTCTGCATATGTCTATGGTACAGTTTGATGCTAGCAATGGCTATTTTAAATGATTTTATTTAGTAAAGACTTGCAAAGCCCCTACTATATTAAAACTACCAAAAGAATTAGACTCTAGCTTTAATAAAGATGTGAAAAATATTTTCATCTTATTCTCTATTTTTCTCCTTTCTACTTTTCTCTCTACCCTTTTTCTTCTTTTCTCCTTCCTTCCTTCCTTCCATCAGTGAGGCTGGATTATTTTGCTTGCAAGTACAGTTTTCTAATGTGTTCAGTTACCAGTGAATTTAGCAGACCAAATAAAAACTTCTATGGAGGGAAATATTATATATTATATACATATGTATAATTTGGGGCCACTCAAAATCTGAACCAAGCTAAAAATGGAAAGGCAGGGTCTGGAAAACTATTCTAAGAAGCTCTTCAACACAGGTTTGGTGGCCTGAGAGCGGGAGAAAGCAGAAAGTGTGTTTGGTACACCATGCCGGAGCAAGAAGTCATGGCTAGATGGACCAGCTCTGGCTCTGACAGTACATGCAGAAGTGATAGTGCATTTGGAACTGCACTTGTGAGTGACACCAGCATGGGCATGGGGGTGAAGGACAGACAGGGCATGGAGCAGTCCTGCATCCTATTCAGAGAGATGTCTGAGCAAGATACTCTTTCAACCCAGGGCTTCTTGAAGGTGTGCTCAGAAGGATGGTCTCGAAGGCCCTGCTGGAGTCTTGATAATGGCTCTTCAGGAATCTCCTGGGCAGAAAATTCCCTCAGAGCTCGAATGGCCAGTTTGTTCACACAGGGTGCCTTTGGTAGTCAGTGGGCTGCCCGAAGGTCAGAGCCAGCAGACTCTACCTCTTCAGGTTGGTTTCATGATGTCGTTGGCCCCTGAGCTGGTGAGGCTCCAGCACTTCATGCTCTGGCTTGAGCCCTTACCATAGCGTGCAACTTCAGTCACTGCACATCTGAAACCATGCTTCGTAGTAGTGGGCTGTGTCCGGGCCAGGGACATATTCCTGGGTAAAAGCATTGTGCCCAGAGTTGGCCTTGCCATTTTCAATGTTGATGGAGTTTTTATCCAGAAGCCCATAGAATTTGAGCCAGGGCTGGCTGCTGAGGGGTGATCAGTCTACACTTTGATCTTGATCATGACAAACAGTTCTTTGCTTCCTACCTGCTATCCACTCTTGTCCTCGAGGAGTTGCTGGTAAGTTTTCCACCCTTGGGGAAGTTCATCTCTGTCTGGAGCCATCAGCTCCTTGTGCTTTTTGCCATCCTCACCTGTCAGGAAGTTGATTTGTGGATTGAACTTGAGAGCTTCTACAATGGTAAGAGTTGTGACAATCTCTGAAGACATGATAAAGTCATGGTCTGGGATTATTAATGTCATTGGGGACTGTGAAGTTCCCTCTTTAAGAGGTAACAATTGTGTTCTTCTCTCTCTTTATAGCCATTCTTTTCCCCTGACCAATCCAAGGCCCACAGGCATTGGCCAGGACCATGCCACCCACATCCTTCAGGGTTTATACACATCCCTCCTGCTTGATCCCTCCTGCCTAGCTTGATGGGACCTGGGGCCTGGGACTCGAGTTCATGGACCCATGCTTACTTGGTCATAGCAGCAGCTTGGTGTTCCACATCTTTATAGTTCCAACTGGTGCAGCTGTTAATCTGATGCAATGAGGTGTCCTTCGTCCATCTTTTCTTTTCCACCACAACATCCACTTCTTCCAAACGATGAGCCAGGTCAGGAGTAAACAGCCACTGATGTGGAGCTGAAGCTTGTTTAAGTTCCTTTCAATCAATAGGTCATATTGGCAGCCATGATCAGATAGCAGTGATGCTTGTATATTCTGTAGTCCCTGATTGGCAATGCCTGCCTGTCTGCTCAGGTATTTCTCCTGTGGTTGTAAGCATACCATGAAGTAGTGGCCTTTATTTCTTTGCCCATATTTCAGGATTTTTGCCATGCCATGAAGGATATGGAGTCTACACCAGGCCCAGGGCATTCCACAATAAAACGGGAGCCATCTTATACTGCCAATACATCGGATATGGGAGGCTCAATAAGAGTAGGGGCCCATCAGCTTTGTAAGACCTGGGGGAATGGATATAAATTGCTTGTCATTTTCCATAATGATGTAGTGAATGGTTTCAGATCTAGTCCTCCCAAAGCCTATGCCATACTTGGTCCTCACAGTTGCCAAGAAATGATAGTTTTGTCCTTGGCCTGGCACAGGTCTTTCTCACTCCCAAGCTAGGCTTCCATACACAGATGGCTAGACCACTGCTGATGAACTGCAGCATGGGCATCTGGGCTGTGGAACCATCCTGCTTGGCCATGCAGCTTTGCCATGGATGGAAGTACATCCTACTCCTCTCAGTCTCCTGGATGGCCAGTTCATCGTGCAGGTGTCTGAACTGGATATTCTGTCTTTTAGAGGATCAGAGAGAGACTGATGTTTCTCTAGCATATCACAGTAGAGAAGAACCTAGGTCATTGGGTTCAAAAGGACTCATGGTCCCCTTGGTCTGTTGGCACTACACACATAACCAGGTCTTTCTGCAGCAGATAACCAGTAGGCTCTAAGGCTCCATTTGGGCCACCAGCAAAGATGAGGTCATGTTATCTGTGTTTTTTCTGCTCCTCCTCAGACCTCATTATGAACCTTACTCTGAACTGCTATGTACAATGATGATAATACAAGGGTTAAAAAGAAAGGTGCTCACAATGAATGTTATTCCTAGAAAAGAAGGTCATACTTAATATAGACGAGCCATTGTGGTCTCTATATAATGGAAAGTATATTAAGAACAATGCATTCCTGGTGAATTAATGCTTAGAATCCAATCAACAGAAACAAACCTGACTTGTTTAAAATTGTATTTCATCAATTCTGAGACACATGTTTTTCCTGCTGAAAAGGTACTTTTTGAAAAGCATCTTACAGTCAATAGATAAAGTTAAAAAGATAGAATAACATGAAGTATACCTTTGCTTCTTACCTTTACTTTAAGGAAAAATGTGTATGGTTTTTGTATTTTGCTTTTAACAATTGCTTTGAACCTTTTCTTCTGTTAATGATTGCAAAAGCCTAGAATTTAAATGGCATAAAAAACTCTCTGACCTTTATTCCTTTTCTTTTTTTAAATTTTTTAAATTTTTTATTTATTGTGAAAATAACATACAGAGGGGTTACAAATCCATGGGCAAGGTAATGAGTACATTTCTTATCAAGCATTGTTGCCTCTTCCTTTGTTTCCCCTTCCCATCTCTTCCCACCCCCCCCACTCCCTTCCCCTACCCTCCATCCTCCCCACCACCCCCCACACCAAAGTTGTAAAGTTCATTTTCGACATAAAATCTTGTACATCTCACTTTTTCTTTTAACCTCACCATTGTAGAATATGTAGGCAATGGAACAGAAAGGTCTGACAGTAACAGTGCAGAGCCTGGACCTTCCCTGTAGAAGACTCAAAGACTCAATACTTGCCAGTCTGGGTGTGATCTTGCCTCTTTCACTTTTTACAGTGTTTCAATCACAGATTGCTTGAACTTTCCTGTGCCTTAATTTGCCCAAATGCTAGATAACAAAATCTACCCTACCGTGTTGCCATTAAGCTTGAGTTAATACAATTCATGCATCTAAACTAATGCCTGGTCTATACTAAAAAGTTCTCCACTGTGAGCTGGTTCAAGTTCATGATGATCCCTCTAGGTCTGTATTTTTAAGTCCTCTTGCCCCCCAATCTATATCACTCTCTGGCCTTTCCCACCAACTCCAGAATCTGTATCCAATTGTCTACCCTGCTTGGTTATCTAAAGCTGAACTGTTTGATTTTTCTGGCATCATCTAATGGTCTCATCTCTGATTTTTACCTACTCTATCAATGCCTCTATTTCATGTGTAAACCACCCATAGTCTTTCAGATCTGAGTAATCAGTAGAGCCTGGAAGATATCCTTTCAAAATACATCCAGATCTCATGACTTCTCAGGATAAGCCAATTTTCTTTGGCTCCAACCATCAACTTTTGCTGAACAACCAGTGTAGCTTCCTAATGGTGTTCAGTTTCTACCCTTGTTATTTTATTCATGGTGGTCCCTTTAAGCTGTGAACTGTCATCCTGTTACTCCTTCGCTCAAGATGACTCCCCATCATATCACTTTCCTTTGCCCTCACATTAAAAGCCTGAAGCCTGCAAAGTGGTACCGACCCCAGCCCCAGAGCCTGCAGCGGTCCCTCACCGCATAGCCTCCAATGGCAGGAACCAGCTCAGCCCCCTTCTCTAATATGGCAAGGACTGGACCCACCCATGCCTTCCCTTGCTTACCTCTTCCCTATCTTCACTCTACTCTAGCCACCTGATTGGTTTTCTGGCTCATACACCATTTTGCTCTTGCTGTTCTCTTTCCGCAAATATCTACCAGTTTCCTCTGATATTTCCTCACCTCTCTTGTCAGACAGGCCTTCCTTCACTGACTATAGTATGCAGTATTTGTCTTTCTTCTCTTTGTGAGATCAGGGACTTTTCATTCAGGCTGTATATTAAAGGATCAGTACATATTGAACAAATAAATGAGTAACTGGTGTTTTACTAAGGATGTCTTCGTTGGGACCCTCATCTGAGTGCCTGATTCCACACCACAAATGGACTTGCATTGTTTTTTTATAGATATGTACATTTTTTAATATTGGAAATAAAGGTAGTTGCTATATGTGTGTATATATCAGCAGAAAGCTTTTGTTCCTATCATATTTTCCCCCAGAGATTCAGATACTGATTCAGTTGCTCACTTATTCAAAGCCAATCAATGTCACCCTATCGTCTGCCAAAGTGGTTGCTGAAAAATGAAGCTTTTCATCCCTCCGGGAACTTAAAGTGCTGCCTGCATAGCATATATGGTTGCTGCTGGCTACAAGCAAAAATCTGGGATAAATCAAGCCAGAATCCCATACTAGAAAGCACAGGCGGGAACATTCTGACTCTGGGTCAGCTTTGAGGGCCTTTCAATTCTTCTCTTCAATACTCAGATGGGTCTTTGGTACGCTTGAAGTGAAGTACCAAAGGGAAACGGCCTAATCTACTGAAGGATTCCCATGGAGCTCCAATCACTACTCTGCAGCGGTCCAGATCTCTCTAGTGATGGAGCTGTTCTTATACTTTTACGGTTTAATTTCTAATAGAATATTATCTGCGCCCCAAATCCCCTGTGGATTTTAGTGGTACAGCTGCAAGCGTAAAGAACTCAACTTTCCCCTATGTAAGTGACAGCTATTCATACTTTCAAATCAATAAAATCACTTCCTCAAAGTGGTACAAGCTTAAAGTTAAGTGATGTGGATCCAAATCTTGGTTGAGAAGAATCCTACCTCACTGAATGTAGGCAAGTTACTTTATTAACTTTATTTTTTCAATATGTAAGTTAGCTACCTCAGTGAAATACTGTTGATGTTTTTAATTAAGTTTACCTGGCTCAGGTAGTAGCTGGCATTTCACCTTTTAAATGCCATGCTTTATCTTATACAATCACCACAAAATATTCAGTAGTCTCCTTCTAAAGAAACATCATCTTGCCGGGCGCTGGTGGCTCACGCCTGTAATCCTAGCTACTCAGGAGGCTGAGATCTGAGGATCGTGGTTCAAAGCCAGCCCGGGCAGGAGAGACCTTGAGACTCCTATCTCCAATAAAACCACCAGAAAACCGGAAGTGGCGCTGTAGCTCAAGTGGTAGAGCGCTCGCCTTGAGCTGAAGAGCTGAGGGACAGCGCCCAGGCCCAGAGTTCAAGCTCCACGGCCAACAAAAAAAAAAAGAAACATCATCTTTTTTTAAAATTCCTGACTGATAATGTATTAGAATGTAAAATGCATTATGATCCATTGAAAAATAGCTGAGTAGGTTCCTGAATGATCTTACTTTGAGATGCCATGATCCACGTTACTTAGATGTATCAGTTATTATTTTATAAACATACAAGGACATAATTTTATCTCATATTTGCAAATTTTATCTCATATTTGAACATAATGATAAGGCTTATTTTTAAAATCACCTTGTGCGCATGCACAAGCACAAAAACAATTCTAAAGATTGCCTGGAGAATTGAAGTTCCTCAGGAGATAGAATGGCCAGAATGAGGATCTTTTCTGTGCCCCAGTGATTGATTAGGAGTTGTCTGGTGGGGAGTCTGACCTTCTCTGAAATGCTACAGTGGATCTCAGAGATGCTTGCATAGCTGAAGGCTTTCACCTAATTGCCCCTCCGTGTATCTGACCCGCAGGCCTTTGTTAACAGGACGTTTGAACGGCACCTTTCCTTGGCACAGCTGAGTGGCACCCTTCTCACTGATTGAGTTCTTTCACACAAACTAACATTTTTTAACCAAAGACAATTTTTCCAGTGTTCGCTTAAATGGTAGCAACAGAAGTATTGTCTGAGAGGAAATGTTATTATCAAATCTAGAACCTCAATTCCTACAGTGAGAGAGAGACAAAAATTAATATAAAGTAAATCCAATTTTGAAATAGTCAATGGAATTGAATATCTATTTCTCCAAAGAAGATATACAAATGGCTAGTAGGTATAGGAAAGGTGCCCAACCAAGATCATTAACAATTAGGGAATTGCAAACCTGTAAGGATGGCAAACACCTGTTGGTGAAATTTGGAGAAATCAGAAGCCTTGTACACAATTAGGATAGTATAGGATTGTATACAATTAGGATTGTATACAATTAGGAATGTCAAATGGTCTTGCTTAAGAAAAACGATGGAGATTCCTCTCTCACACATACAAATGGAACATGGTTTAACCTTTAAAAAGAAAGAAATGTTGCCATATATAAGAATACAGATGAACACTGAAGACATTACATAAGGGAACTAAACCAATAGCAAAAAGACAAAGGTTGTACAGCTCTACTCAGATGAAGAAACTAAGAGACCAAAGCCCATAGAAGCAGAGTGTGATGGTAGTTGCCAGGGGCTAGGGTGAAGAACAAATGGGAAATCACCCAGTAGGGGTAAAGAGTGGTAGACAAGTTGAACAAGCCCTAGCCATGTGCTTCATGACATGGCACCTACAGTTAACAGTGCAGTGCTGCACTCCCTAAAGGTTAAAAGGGCAAAACTCATGATAAATGTTATTTTACATAAAGGGTGAAAGACAAAATCTGGACACCCAAATCTTAACAAAGTAAAGGTTCTTAAATCAAGATTTCTCAGCGTGTGGCTGTTTGAATGCACATAGCACCAAATAATCTTAACAAGCAATTCTTTTTTTTATTAGATTTTTTTATTGTGAAAATACTGTATAGAGGGGTTACAATTACATGGGCAAGATAATGAATACATTTCTTATCAAGCATTGTAGCCTCTTCTTTTGTTTCCCCTTCCCATCCTTTCCCATCTCCCCCCACCCCCTCACAAGTGGACCCATTGCAACAATGAGATGTATAAGTCGTTACGTTGAAAACGAACTTTACAACTTTGGTGGGGGGACAGGATTGGGTTAACAAGCACTTCTGAGGTAGAGTACACCTACCAACTTGATTATAGCTCAAAAGTTTGGCCAACTTATATAATTTAACACCATTAAAAATGCTTCCTGGGGGATATTTAATTTTATCTATTGAACTCTAAACACTTGGTAAATAAGTAAATGTCATTAAAGCTATATTTTTTTCTTACTGTTCCCCTGAGATGATGATATAAGTAAAAGTGTAACTGCAAAGATTGAGTGATAAGGCACACTTCCAAATTATGTAAGATTAAAGAGCTGAATTATTATTTTATAATATGGAAACCCTTATGATACTGAAATGACATTGACATAATTAATAAAAATAAGTAAAAATATAGAGACAATACTATATAAAACATTAGGCTTATAAATACCATGCTTAGTACCTTCTTAATTGGATACAAGATCAATTATATCACTTTCATAATAGTTTCAGGATCCATGTGTTTGTTTCACTTGGGTTGTGTTAAAAGTCTAACTGCCCTGCATTGATTGTTTTCCAAGAAAACAGAAACAGTCATATTACAAAAGAGCACAGAGATAATTATTCTATACTATACTACATGTCTATATATGTATATGCTATATATATGTGTTTATAGACACACATACACATACATACACATACACATACATACATACACACACATATATTTCATTCATCTGTTTGGGGTGAGTAACAAGAAGCCCAGAAATGGAGAGACAACAGGAGAACAAATGCAGCAATGGTACTCAGTAGGCACTTCATAGAAAATGAACTATACAACCTGTGGGTGGGGAAAGGAGTAAAAACAAAAACTGTGGGAGAACATGGGAAGGAGGACATTGTCCAAAATGAAATGTTCTCATGACCTGACTTGCATAACTGCAATTCCTCTGTACAACACGTTTCTGATAGAAAATAAAGTTGGATCTCTTTCTCTCTCAAATATATATAAAAGATATATATATATATGTACACACAATATTTATAAAACAATATAGTCTTCCTCAGAATTAATGATTGAACTAATTCCTGAGATGTCAACTGCTTGAGGGATTCTTTGTGAAAATGACTCCAGTAATCTGAGGCATCATTAAGACAATAATATTGAGGCATACAAAAATATTCACAGCTACTCTCTGTTCCCTGGGAATTTGGCCAGGTAATCCCACATGATTAACAGCACTTGTTATGTAGGGTAGAGAATGATTCCAAAACAAGAGAAACCACCAAGGGATAGTCGGAGAGAGATAAAAATGAAGGGAGTTTTGCTCTTCAGATGAAAATACAGCTGCTAGGAAAAGTTTTATCAGCGGTTACCAGTTCTAAGTCCTCTTAAAAATGAATTCAGATGTGAACTGGGTTCCCAAAACCTGACTATGAAAGAATTTCATTATTCAGCTACTTGCTTCATAAAAGCATGATAATGATCTCAGTATTGATGACTCTGCTACCAAGTTAGGCTATTTGAAGGTTAAATATATGGCAATGAAGAGTAGTTTTAGTGGGAAAAGAGACTTTGAAAGACATTTGAGTGTCATGGATGCTGACACAAAATTCGTTCCTAGTGTCTATTGAAGACCAGGAGTGGGGACATTGGACACCCTGGGAAAAGCCACCAGCATCTCTCACTACATTGTATTTGTGAGATTTCCTTCCCGTTACAGTGCTGGGGATGTTGTGCCATGGGATAACGATGCCACAAGAACTTCGTTTTTCATGAAGTCCCAGGAACTGAGATAATACAGTTCTTCTTAACTTGCAACAGTAGTTCTGCGGAGCAGAACTGATTTCACACACTCAGGCAATGGGATTAAGTTAATGCCACAGGCTCTTCACTTGTGAAAGGTAAATTTCTCCTGGCTTCGGAATAACAACAATTATTCAAAATTCCTGAAGTAGACTAACCATTTGTCCAGAGGGCAAAGAAATCCTGCCTGACTGGCTTCCACTTGATACCAGTGTCAAGCTCCTGACCTCATGAACTCTCCAGAACAATATTCAATGGAAAAGAAGGGGCTCTTTGCTTTAGCTTTTCTTTCTTTTTTAAAATTAAGAACAGGTTGATGTGGTTATGTTTGTTTTGGCATTCAATATGACTTTGGAGCTAGAAATGCTATATTTGATAATGGATTTCCATTCTTTATGAGTTGGGTGTTATTCTTCTTAGTTTCCTTTTTCTTAAAAAGACAGCGCTCATTAAGGAACTCTTCTTCCCTTAATATATAGCATATACTATCACAAGCCAACTATTTTATGCATGCACTCTAATAATTTCCTTTTTTTGTATAGGTACTGAGGCATGAACTTAGGGCCTCATGCTCTTCTTTAGCTGTTTTGCTCAAGGCTGGCACTCTACGATTTGAGCCACACTTCCACTTCTAGACTTTTCCTGATTAATTTGAGATAAGAGTCTCATCGATTTCCTTGCTTGTTTGAACAGTAATCTTCAGATCTCAGCCTCCAGGAGAACATGCATGAGCTACTGGTACATAGTAATAACTTACTTTAATGAGTCTTCATGCTACACATCAAGTATGGTATACAAATACATTGTTTAAAAAAACACCTCAAATTCAAAAATAAAAATTAGATAAGAAGACAGCACACACAAGGAAAGAGCTGAACTCTTGAAAGTAACGAATCAACTTAAATGTTATTAATTTATGGATCTTTACTTCTGGTTTCTGAGTGGGACTGGTGACATTGTCCCAGACCTGAAGAAGAGTGAAGAAAGGAATTGACTACCTAACATAGAATCTCTCAAAGTATGGGGTGCAACAGAGATGTCCTTTGAAAATTAGATAAACACTAGTACACACTTAGGAAGGAAAAAAGTATTCATAAGCTCAGAACAAAATGTGTGCAGAATTTCAGAATCCCTCTGAAATGGATCAACTTATTTCCCACTGCAAAGTTTATAAATATCAGATAAGTTCTGTATAGGAAAAGGGTTGGATTTTGAGTTGTATTTCACTAGGGTGTGAAAGATTTTGGATGCATCACTATGCCCCACTTACACTGAAGTCTTTAGCTCCTCTTAGTCTAGAAATATACGTGGGTCAGCATTAATAAGATGAGCACTTCATAAACAAGTGCTCGTTACAAAGCAAATGTTCTATCTTCAGCTAGAGGCTGAGTTTTTCAAACTTCAATCATACATAGTGCCTTGCAAAACTTAACGTGAAACTGTGGAGTTCGCTTAAGAGTACACATGACTTCAAAACTGGCACTAGCTGGGTAGTTTGGAAGTTGCCTGTATGAAATGATCTGTCAACGGGAGCTTTGATCTGAAAGGAAACCTAGCCCACCTTGATATAGTCTTCATAATTAGCATGGATAGTACCTCCTTATTCCCAAATTCAGTGATTAAAAGTAGTTGGAAAAAGTACTAACCTCTCTCTTCTTGAGACTTTCCCTTCAGGGCAGGCTAAAGGTATACTTGGAAAAACTAGGAGGGAATGCTTATCAGTTTTCTATCCATAGTCTCCCAGGCTGTCAACTCAGCAGCTTTCACAAGAACGAAACCCACTTTAAAAAAAGAAGAGCTTGAAAGGGTTGTACCATTAGGTATTCTGATTCTAGTCAAGGCCAGGAAGTAAAGGTCCTTATTATACCTTGTCCTATTTTTGATCTCCTCTGTATCAACAGCCTGAAGTCTCAGCATAGTAATGGAGGGGGAAATGCTTTGATGATAATTGGAAGCTGTATGGTTTTGCCCCTACCTGATACAATCTGACTGTCACTAAGAGTGACATTTGGACTGTAAAGAACCATGGGCAAGAAAAGTGGGCATCTGAAGTCTATCTGGAGGGTGCAGAAGCAAGCCAGAGCCCTTTTGTGAAGGTTCTTGTGGTCAGGGTGAGATACAGAGGGATAGATAGCTGTCCCTTTCCTGCTAGTCTCAAGTCTCAAGACACGCAGTATACCATTATGAGAACAGTCATACTTTTTTGAAAGTCACCAGGCATTAGAAACCTGGTAACTTCTTGTCATGACAAAAGACTATAGCCAGAACAGGAAATGGCACAGCACAAATCTGTTTTTCATGATAATGATCTCACGAATGTAAAGGGCATAAGAAATAAAACAGATCTAACTAACCCCCTACCTTCAGACCATAATACACCTCCTCTCCCCACCCCCGCCCCACCACACCCCATCCTGAGCACATGCCCTACTTATAGTCCTGGTTAAAGCAAAGTACAAGGCCCACTGAGATACTGGGGTTATAACGCTGCCCCCATTTCTCTGTGCACACCTGTAAATGCATATTTCTCCCCCTTCGGGCTCCACAACATTGGAGAATTCCTTACAGCTGATTCCGTAACTTTGGCCTGAATAAAGCAGGTCAGATTTGGGAGGAACAAAGAAAATGAAAAACCCAAGAGTCATCTGGGAATAGGTTCTATCTTCACCACCCTTTATCAGGATGAGGAGACTAAATAGAAGCAATGAAGAAAGAGGAAACGCTGAAGTTTCCCCCGCCCCCCCTCCTGTGTAACCCTCAGAGCTCCTTGGTTTATTGGGGAAAACGGAGCTTCCATCTCATGTTCTGTCTCTCTGCTATCTAAAGAGGTTGCAACTTGATTCAGGCTCCTCTGAAGGTACAAAGGAAGAACTCAAGAACACAAGGATGCCAGAAATGATTGAGGTCAATCGGGCCCGGCCTGAGTTGGAACTGCCACACTAAATTCCGTTTTGACCTGGACATGTTTTCCAGGAGGTCTGTTTCATTTGGAAAGCTCTTTAAGAAACATTATGTGAAACGTATAATAAATCATCTCACCCCTAAGATGACTGCTTCAGTTATAAGGGGGAGTAGTGAGGAACGATGCCTGAGTTTGCCAACTACTAGGGAAGATGAAAGCCAGATTGCCTGGAGTACTGTGCCCACACCCTGCCTCAACCAAATGTCACTCGCTCTGCCCAGCTGGCTAATAACTCCTTACATGGCATCTGAGTAGCTGCACTATACGTTTTTCTTCTCTTGGGGATTTGTCCAGACAAGCAAGCCTGAGTGTACTTTATATTTCAGGCATCTTGGATATCTATTCCTTCCAGATGATACCCTGGATACCAAATGGCCCTGATTGGTTAATAAGGAATGCAATTGTGTTCCTTGCCCTGGTTATTTGTCACTTGCTAAGTGATGTTTGGAGACTCCCAGGTGATTTCACATCTTGAGATTGCAACTGGTGTCCTCCTTCTCAGATGTCATGCAACAACATTTTCTGTAGGGAACCCCGTCTCCTCAGCATCTCTTGTCTTGATCCTTGATACAGATTACACTGGATATATCTGTTTGGAAAGAGGAAGGGGCTCTATCAGACAGCTTCAAATCAAAACAGGGAATAAGACAGAAAAGTAAACATATGGAGACATTCCTACAAGGGGAAAAGAAGAACGCTCATGAAAGCTGGCTTAGTCACTTCTCATTTTTAATGTCTTTTAGATTGTGATGGATCAGAACAACAGGTTTTAGTTTATTTCAAAACATTCTATAATACTCTTTAAAGATGTCTTACTGGGATAACTAGAATCTGGGTCCAATTGTTATACACATCATCAACTTTTTTCTTTTTACTCTTTTCTCTTTTAGTTTCCAAATGTCTGCTTTACATGTATGTATACCAGTACTATATAATGGTTTCTTTTCATTCTTTTAGTATTCTAGGGGAGATACTGTTGCAGATCAGAAAGGGACCTACTGAGAGCAGAAAAGAAGCAGAGCTCACTGTCTGTGTAGCCTGGGATAGTCCTTGGGTGTTGTGACCCTGTATTTTCTTATTTTGTAAAAGAATACCTTTGTTAACTTGATTATTGAAAGCCCCTTCCAGCTCTATCTAAAACCATGGATTTTTATGAAGTATAAATTTGTAGCACAGACATCACCACATTTGTTGTTGTAGGTATCTGTTGAGTTTTAATGAACATCACATTTTTTAAAAAGGGAATTATTTATCTCTGGGAATAATAAAGCATTGTTTTTTTCTATTTCTTGCCTGTTGTCTTCAAATTTTACAAGCCAGGGAGTGACACTATTTTGCCTCAATGTTTGCTTAGTGCCTAACTTTAAGAAATAGAGTCACTAGAATAGAAAAGTTATAGGGTGAACTATTTTGTACAAAAGGAACCTATGATAGAAACAAAGATAAAATTATTCCTACTTAGACACTGCCTACAAAATCTCCTATCTAAGGTGAAGACTAACAAAAGAAGAAATAGAAGTCTGTACAAACAAAGTTATGCATTCGACTTGATGAGGAGACTTGAACTCCTAAAGCCTTAAGAGTCCACTGTCTGAAGAAATAAGCCATTCCTTAGATAAATAATTAGAAGAAAGAGTATTAGAAATAGGAGCCAGACCAAAAGTCCTACCCTGGAGTAATACTATCTACACACAATCCTGAAACACCCCAAGGAGGGTTGGTAGCTGTTATGGCACAGATGCCCCGTCCCTTGTGCTATCTCTCTGCTCAGCGCTCTTGGGTAATCCAAGTCTGTTTCAAAAACTTCACACACGGTGGGACCACAGATAAGAATTGTCTCACGCTTATGTAGACAGTGAATACTGACCACAGTTAATGTCATTTCCCACCCCAGAAATGGTACAAACTGAAAAAGGGACTTTTTTTGATCTTATCCAGAGACTTCATGTTATTTTCAATTATTCTACTTTGACTTCCTGTTTCCCAATCCCATAGTCCTCTCGGTGTTTCATTTCAACACTTAAGACTGAAATTATTTCCCACCCAGAAAATCTAAACCAGGACTCAAAGCACTCATTGTATCATGTGTGAAGGTTAGACATTGCATTCAAAGACAAATGAGTGACGACAATGCTGCTGTACTTATTAGGAACTGTGACTCTTATTCTTCTCTATAAATGATATCTTCTAATAATAAGACTTCAGTCACCATGTGGTTTTATTTCAAGCTGGTCTCTGATGCCAAGATGCCTTTGGCTAAACTTATGAGTTGCTGATCATGCTGTTGTAACTTTCTTACCAAAGATTAGGAAGACAATGGGAAAATAAACCAAATACAAGATACAAAAAAGTTGCAACAAAAACAGTTTCATATTTTTACAGTATTAGATGCCTACACATCTAGTAATTTGTACCATTGCTTTACACAATTACAGAGCTCATATGAGTTGTGGTGGTAAATTAGAAATTAGGAGAAAGTAGGAGAAGCTTACTGTTTGCCATCTCAACTATCAATCCATACACTTGGTTATAGATCAAAATGTTATATGATAATTCACTTTAAATGTGTTTAAATGGGTACAGGTCACTTCTATGCATGTGTGAGCTGTTAAGGAAGAATATGTATTGCTGGGTAAACTCAACATTTGAGGTAATCTGATAAAACAAAACCCAAGTAAATATACTTGATCATATTCACATGCCTGTTAATAATAATTTAATCCATTTCCAGTAAGGAAAAGGTAACACTGGTTAAGTCAGATGCAAGTATGCAAAGTATGCAATGCCATCTCTGAAAAGACTCAAGGTCTTCATTTATCTTCTCTGGGATGGAATGGTCTTTATGGCAAAGCTGGATTTATAGCTGACTACTGGGGGAAGTCTGGAAATGAATGTAGATGATAGTGTGACTCCTAGTCAGTTACAAGGCAGCAGGGAGAAATAGAGAAAGATCTAGAGATACAAGGGAATGTTAACACAGGACACAAAACCCAATTCAGGCACTTCTAGAATTTTCAGAAAAAAATTATATGATCTCAGCAATAGATACTAGTTTTAGATACTAGAATTTAGGTGAACTTATCTTTAAGGCAGAGTCTTAAATTGAATAATAAATGAAAAATTAATTAGTGGTAAATATTAATATACAAGTAAACAAGTTGGGATGTATACAAGTGGCTACAAATGAATTAACTGAAGTGTAATAGGCTCTATGGAGAACTTAAATAGTATAATTTTTTTTAGAAAGACCTATGTCAAAGTACAACAAAATAAGCAGCATGAAATATGCACGGGAGGAGGGAGTAAACCGAGGGGAAAGGAAAGGTGGGGAGAGAACATAGTCAGGAATCCACTGTATATACCACAAAATCAAGAAAAGTAAGGAAAACCAGGCACTGGTGACTTACATCTGTAATCCTAGCTACTCAGGAGGCTGAGATCTGAAGATATCAGTTCAAAGCCAGTCCAGTCAGGAAAGGCCATGAGTCTCTTTATCTCCACTTAATCACCAGAAAACAGGAAGAGGAGCTGTGGCTCAAAGTGGTAGATTGCTAGCTTTGAGCAAAAGAGCTCAGGGACAGCACCCAGACCCTAAGTTCAAGCCCCATGACTGGCAGAAAAAAAGGAAAAGTAAGAAAGGGGTAGGTTAAATGGGGCTGAAAATGAAGGGGGTGACATTGATCAAGATTCATTGTATTCATAAACTGCTTTGTTAAATGGCATCTACTTTGCACAACTACTTAAATATATAGATAAATAAATAAGTAGTGAAAACCAAAGAAGACAATGAGACTTAAATAAAGACTGTTACAGAAATGAAGTACTTAACAATAACTCTGGTATTATTTGAGAATAAAATTTTCTGGGATCTGACTACCTTTAATTTCCTGAGAGACAGAAGATCTGTTGCTATGGTAGTAAAAGTTTAGCTCTTGTCCAATGTAAACTCAACGATGTGTTCTATCCCACTTTTCTCTTTCTACCTGTAGAAATGGATTTTTAGCATGATTTAAAGTAATCTGTACAATGAAATGGTATACTGTATAATCCCATTTTATGCAGACTAAAAATGAATTTCAACTACTTATTCTTTGAATTTACTATTAAAATCCTTGATAGAGTATAGTCAATAAGCTTTAGCAAATACTGGCATCCTCTCTGCTGCTACTATGCTAGGGGTTTACTTATGTATAAAGGTATTGTCATTCTCTATATTTATAAATAACCCAGTGTTCATCAGGTGGTTTAAAAGAAGGTGTTAGAATGGCAGCCATATAAGAATGGAAGTGTTAAGAAAAATTAAAATTTTTAGAGAAGTTTTGACAAATTTAACCACAAGAAAAACCAATACATGACTAGAGTAATTTATTTATGAAAATAAAGAAAAATTAGTGAAGCCTCATATTATTAACACCAGGAAGTTCAATAGGTCTACTTGGTTGGATATTAGCAGATGTACTAAGACAAGAAAACGAATATTAATGTCATTTCCTGCAGTTCTAAAGCATAGTAACGACTTTAATATTCTCCTTTTTCTATGTGGGAGAAGGGAAAATTTTGTAGAAGATTAGACATTTTGAGCAATATTATCATAGGGACAAGCTAATCTTGGGCAAGACTCATACTTCTGAATATGATTAGTAAATATTTCTATTAAGACTGTCTTTTTTATAAATATGCTAGTTATAGCAGAATTTAATTTTGACTGGACAATTACTATTTACAGTGTATAGATCACTATGTATATTCATAGAGGGACATAAAATTAAAATCGATGAACATACATTGCTGAATGCTTTACTTAAAGTTTGAAGATAGATTTATAGAAGATAAATAGCAATGTACTGATTATATGTATATGCTAGCCTTTTTATATGTCTTTCTATGTAATGCATAGTATTAGATAAGAGTAATTTTAAGACAGGCTAAGGAATGTTTATCATCCTTCAAATTAAATAATTGGACTACAGCTGCCAATGAGGATCAAGTAATATAGATGAAGAAAACATAAAATATCTCAATGCTTGTTCAATGTTATATTTAATTGTATCTGAAGTAATGGCTCAAACTGATCAGAATTTTAACAATTGATAGACATTTTTAAAGCCAGCTCTAGGTACATAATATTTTGATATTTTTCTGCTATGTGATAATCCAGTTTTATATATTTTCCATTTTCCACAACAGAATAAGAAGATGAAATTTTATAAGTAGAAAAAAATTTGAGAGAAGACATTAAACGTTCTTCATTGGGTATTTGGGTCCAATGGTACGAAAGTATAAGGAAGTTTTGTAGCTTTTTATTTGAACCTGAAGTGGTATGTTGTATATGATTTTATTTGCACTGTCTCCTATGTTCTGTTTAGGGACATGCAATGTGAGTTTACACCATTCTTCCTGAACCTCTTTCTACAACTATTTAAAGACAATTAAAAATAAATAAAACAAATGGAGGCATGACTCTGGTGGTAGAGCACCAGCAAATGAGTGAAAGTGTCAGATACCAAGTTTGAGTCTCAGTCAAAAGAATAAATAAAGAAAAAGAAAATAAGCAAATTGGAGCTTTTTATTTGAAAATGACCAGTTAAAGACTAGTGGGAACTTTTGAAAAAGTCCATGTCAATTTCTGTTTCTCTAGGGAGAAAAAAATGACCAGCATTTAAGAATTCTTTTAAATAATGAGGCAGTGGTTTATCTCAGTAATATTTTAGCTATGCGTTGCATCTTTTGATCTCAGTAAATAACTTTGTCTAGTAACTACCTATAATTTCAACTTGTAACATCACTTTCTCAACTCAGTGTTTGAAATTCTAGCAGTTACTGTTCCTTATACACTTGAGGAAAGAAATAACACTTTTCTTCACTGGTTATAGATTTACTAAAGTTTACCCACATTTGAAAATAATGCCATAGTAAAATCTAACCTAAATCAAAAATTAGCTTCATAGTTCGTTTGGGTTTTAAACTTCTTTTCAAAATTGCTTAACACAACAAGTTTGTAACTACTATAATGATCAGAGGTGGTTGGTTGCTTGTATTTCTGTCACCCTTCCAACATAATCTATGATAATTCCAGACAAATAATAGATGTTCTACAAATGCCCATCTTTTTAACAAAAACTGCTTGTATCCTTGACCTCTCCTTTTAGGTCTTAATGATTTATTTTTGCCAAAACACACTGATGGGAAGTTATGTGAATGTCTGTCAATGAAAACATTTAACAATGAAATGTTGAGTTTAACAGGGAAGGAAGCAGCTAGTGGTGGCCAATAGGAACAAGTGATTAATTCTGAAATCATGAAAAGGAGCAGCAGCAATAGCAGCAGCAACAGTCAGTTTCATGTTTGTAAGGAAATGATGAGTGAGAAATTTGTGACACTTGACTTAAAATCAATGCACTCAGAAGGTGATATAATAGCTCTTAGCTGGAAGAAAAAATAAGTACAGAGGGGAATCAAAGCTGACACAGTGAAACTGCACAGAAAGAAGTGGGTAGAGTAATGACAATGTCAAGCAACTAATGGAGCTAATGAGGTGTAGCAAGATGGCACAAAGATCCCTCCTGTCTTTTGGAGCAACCAGCTAATTTAGCTGAGTAATTTGCTTCTTCACCTTTCTTTAATGTCTTAGGGAGCCCCTGGTGGTCCCTTTATATTATAATTTCTATTACATCTGAGAAATCAAATTAATAATAGAAGGGTTCTCTTAGAAAAAAGCAAATGTTAAAAATAATACCTTTAACTTATTTAATAAAAAAGAAATATCTAAGTCCAAACCATGATCAACTTATGTTTCTCAGTGAGAATAATATGGAACAAAAAAGGGGGGGAGGAGTTGGAGAAAATAAAATATATACCACATTTTTTTCTGGCTGAAATAGAAAAAAACCCTAGTTTATACTTTGTAAAGATAAGCAAGCTTGTGTTTTGAGATCTAAAAAGTTTGTACTCATGCTGTATTTTCTTTATGTTAAATTATTCCTGAATTCTTATTTTGGTTGTAAGGAGACTTCTCACTGGTTTCCTTCATATTCTTCTAACCTAAAAAATAGTAGGACATGAGCTCTAAGTAGCTAAATGAGAACAGGAATTTTCAAAGGGCCCCCAAAGATGATAGGACCATCCCAAACTCCTTAAAGTTACAGCTGTGTGTTTCCAAGGTAAAAATTAGCAACCTTCTCTGAAGTTGTTCTTATCATGGCTAGATGATAGATATCTCTTTCAGTGAGTTAAAAGTGGTCTAAAAGAAGTGATGTTTTTATCAGGAAAAAAGAAGAGAACACTCCCAAATAAACAAACTCAGAGATGAGAATGGAAACATCACCACAGAAACAACCAACATTTAAAACATAATAAGGGGATGCTTCTCAAACCTTTATGCTAATAAGTTTGAGAATCTGGAAGAAATAGAGGGATTTCTAGCAAATATCGACAGTCCCAAACTAAATCAAGATGATTTAAATCAACTTAACAGACTCATATTAAGCATGAAATAGAAGCATCAATAAGAGCCGTCACACCCAAGAAAAGCCCAGGACCGGATGGATTTACAGCTGAATTCCACAAGGCCTTCAAGGCAGAACTCACACCAATCCTCCTCCAACTCTTCAATGAAATTGAAAGTGAAAGTTCACTACCGAACTCTTTCTATGAAGCCATCATAATAACCTCATCCCAAAACCAGACAGGGACTCATCAAAGAAAAAGAACTATAGACCCACTTCTTTGATGAACATCAATGCAAAACTTCTCAACAGCTGATTGCAGGTGGCTAATGCCTGTAATCTTAGCTACTCAGGAGGCTAAGATCTGAGGATCAAGGTTCAAAGCCAGCCCAGACAGGAAAGTCCAAGAGACTCTTATCTCCAATAAACCACTCAGAAAACCAGAAGTGGCGCTGTGGCTCTCCTTTTGTAATAGCCCCACAAAAAATAAAATACCTAGGAGTTAACTACAGAAGTGAAGGTAGCTCAGTGGTAGAGTGCTTGCCTTGCATACATGAGGCCCTGGGTTCCATTCCTCAGTACCATAGAAGCAGAAAAAAACAGAAGAGGTGCTGTGGCTCAAATGGTAGAGTACTAGCCTTGAGCTGAAGAGCTAAGGGGCAGTGCCCAGACCCAGAGTTCAGGTGCCATGACCTACAAAAATTAAAAAAAAAGAAGTGAAGGACCTCTGAGGAAAACTTCAAAAACCTGAAAAAAGGAAATTAAAGCAGAACTAAACAAGTGGAAAAACCTCCTATAATCCTGGATTCGGAGGATTAACATTGTGAAAATGGCAATACTGCCAAAGGCTATCTACAAATTCAATGCCTATCAATATCCCAATCTCATTCTTCAATGAAATAGAAGCAATCCAAAAATTTATATGGAACAATAAAAGACCCTGAACAGCAAAAACAATCTTTAGCAGAAAGAACAGTGCTGGAAGGATGTCAATACCAAATTTCAAACTCTACTACAAAGCCATAGTAATTAAAACAGCTTGGCCTGGCACAAGAACAGAGCTGAGGATGAACCCACAGACCCATAGCCACCTAATCTTTGATAAGGGAGCCAATAAAATAGAATGGAACAAAGACATCCTCTTCAGTAAATGGTGCTGGCAAAATTGGTTAATCACCTGTAGAAACCTAAAGCTAGACCCTTAGCTATCACCCTGCACCAGAAATCAACTCCAAATGGATCAAAGACCTCAAAGTAAAAGCAGACACCCTGAAAACATTACAAGAAGGAATAGGAGAAATTCTAGGATCTCCTTGGCACAGGCTGAAACTTTCTTAATAGAGATCCAGAAGCACAACAAATCAAAGAAAGGATGGACAAATGGGATTGCATGAAACTGCAAAGCTTCTGCATGGTAAAGGACATAGCTAGCAAGATCAATAGAAAGCCCACAGATTATGAGAAGATCTTCACTAGTCATACAACAGACAAGGGCCTCATATCTAAAATATACTTAGAACTCAAAAAATTAACTCTCCTAATAACTAATCCTCAAAGAAACAACCACCTGATTATTAAATGGGCTAAAGATTTAAAGAAAAACTTCTCTGAAGAGGAAATAAGAATGGCCAGTAGATATATGAAGAAATGTTCACCTTCTCTAGCCATAAAAGAAATGCAAATCAAAACAACCTTGAGATTCCACCTCACTCCAATTAGAATGAATATAATCAAGAAATCTAATAACAACAGATGCTGGAGGGGATGTGGCCAAAAGGGAACACTACTGCACAGTTGGTAGGAATGTAAACTTGTTCAACCACTCTGGAAAGCAGTATGGAGGTTCCTCAAAAGACTCCACATAGAGCTCCCTTATGACCCAGGAATCGCACTTTTGGGTATTTATCCAAAGGATCACAAACAAGGCCATTCTAAAGCTATAAGCACACCTATGTCTACCGCAGCATTATGTTCCATAGCTAAGATATGGAACCAAGCCAGATGCCGCTCAGAAAATGAATGGATCAAGAAAATTCTATGCCTCCATCAGGAAGAATGACACCGTCCCATTTGTTAGGAAATGGAAAGACTTGGAAAACATTATATTAAGTGAAGTAAGCCAGACCCAAAGAAACATAGGTCCCATGCTTTCCCTTATTTGCTGTAAGTAGTATACATCTAGGATAACCTTATCATACAAGTAGAAAAGGTCAACAGCTATGCATATATGACCATATAAGACGGTGCTAAGTGAAATGAACCCTAAGATAGAGATGCAAGAAGTTTTATCTTTGTTGCTTTTGTTTTAAATGTACTTATAATGTACTATGTGATTTCTTTTGTTTCTTTCGAATGTTCTTTCCCCACAGTATAACCCCTGTTTTCACTGTATTTGATTCTGGTGCCCTGCATCTTGTATATACATTTTTCTAATTTGGGGAGAGGAAGGGGAAGAACAAAACATTGAAACAAGGATAAAGGTTGACCCATTGTAACAATGAAATGTACAAGACGGTATGTTGAAAACGAACTTGACAACTTGGCTGGGGGGAGGATAGAGTAGGGGAGGTGAGGAGGGAAAAGATGGTAGGGGGAAAACAAAGGAAGGGGTAACAATGCTCAAGAGGAAATGTACTCATTACCTTACTCAAGTAACTGCAACCTCTCTGTGTAGTATCTTTACAAAAAAAAAAAAAACCCCAAACTGCCATCAGAGGAGGGGGACCATACCTTGACAACAAATTCTGACCCCCAGCGGGGCTCCTTCTTAAAAAAAAACAAAAGGGATATTTTATCTTGGTTGACCTAATAATTTGTACTACATAAGCAAATAATGCAAACTTCCTTGCAAAGTTCATCAGCACATAATTAAGGCAATAACATCATAGAACCATAAAAACAAGTGGAGAGCGTGCAGCACTGTGATCAAATTCTGATACCATGTGTCACTATTATAAACTCAGAAACCAGGAGGAAGGAGAAACAAAGGGGTATAAACATGTCAACAGTCCAAATGAAAATGGAAACATTTTAAATGTTCCCTAATGTGAAGAATATTATAGCTTTAAAAGACGTTTATGGGCTGGGCACTGATGGCTCATGCCTGTAATCCTAGCTGCTTAAGAGGCTGAGATCTGAGGATCACAGTTCAAAGGCAGCCCAGGCAGGTAAGACTGTGAGACTCTCATCTCCAATAAACCACTCAGAAAACTGGAAGTGGTGCTCTGGCTCAAGTGGTAGAACACTAGCTTTGAGCTGAAGGGCTGAGGGACAGCGCCCAGACCCAGAATTCAAGTCCCAGGACCCCCCCCACCCACAAAAAAAGTTTATAACATTGTTAATCTTTATGATATATTATCATATAGATTTTTTTATATGTGAACATGTGAGTCAGTACCTCCTATACTGCTGGGGGAAGTGGGAGCCTAGAAGTAATGAGCAATTACTTAGAATTCACACGTCAAAATATTCTGTCAAGAAGAGCCAGAGGAGAGCCATATAAAGGATAAAGCTTGCAGTCATTGTACTCTTGGCATGAATTATGGTGTGGTCAGGTACCTTGAGCTATTTTAGAGACTTGCCAGAGAACTTCAAGCTAAGGAGGAAACAAATAATTCTACTTTATTTTTCTTTTGACACAAAATTAATTCCACCAAGTGTCCTTGTTTTCCTTTAAATACACCTTTCAATGTGCTTGCAAATGGTTTACGATGGATTCACAGTAACATAGCAGTCTAAACTTATATCATAACAAGAAAACTCTGTTTGCTTTCATCTTTACTTTTCTACCAGTGTCAAATCATGTCTGCTACTTTCTTCAGTGGGATTTCTGCTGTAACCCCTGGATCAAATTCCAGAATGTAGGCTTTGTTACTGTGTTTACCTATGAGACAAAGTATAAAGAGAAACACTCCTTTAAAGATGGAGGATGTGGTAGTGGCAGGTGATTGAGGAATCCTCCCTTCTTCTGATCTTTTGTACAAGAAGTAGTACAAGAGACAGCCCAGATGGTAGCTGATGTACTCTACTGTCCAGGAGATAGAGCTAATAACAAAGCATGGAGCTTATTTAAAGTTCTATGTATCAAAATTCTGAGACACAGAGCTCAAAGTAAATAAGCAGGATTTAAATCCACCTCTAAATTAGGTCTCATCTCTCTTCTTTCCTTTTCATGGTCCCTTCTTCTCTTAAATGTTAAAACAGCTGGGAAAACCTCAAATATAATGTTGGTGATGTAAAGGTCATGACCTTGTGCAAGGGGAAGCACTTTTCTTTTTCATGTAAACTAATTTGGGAAAATAAAATCACTTACAGGCCACAATTTTTTTTAAAAAAACCTTCAACAAAGGAATAACTTCATTGGTCTTTTGGGAGCAGGTATAATCATTCATGTAGACTCATTAATGTCAGTGGGAAAAATTAGATCCACTTTTTAGTCACTAATGTGTTAAAGATTGTCACAATATAGGATGATTTTGTAATTGCACTCTGAAAACAGGTTCTGTATTTCATGGAACATTTAGAAAGATTGTAAATCTGAGACAGGAGTTGCTCATCGTTGACCTGGAATTTTATCCTCGTTAAGTTATTCAAAACCCAGAGCCTTTGGTGTCAGTTTCTGTGACAGGAGCATTCCTAAGGGAATTAGAATAGAGATCTTCATATTGGACTCCTGTAAAAGTAGGAATTGAGGAAGTGACTTCCACACCAAATTTTTATATGAGGGAAAATGTCAAGGTATATATGTGAAGGAGACCATCTTCAGTGATTATTCAGGTCAATGTCTCAGAGTTTACAGAACTGTCTTATAAATTCTCAAGACTTCCAGTAGCAAAAGCTTAGTCGTTAGATTATTTCACTTCAATCACCAGTCCTGCATTTACCATCTACAGGATATGTTACTTCCTCTTTCTTTACCAGCTTCAAGTCCTATGAAGTCATGTGACTTTGTAGTCCTCCTTCATAGGGTCATTGCAAAACATAAATTAATCTACTCATATATATATAAATATATATAGACATAAATCCAATTAGCATTTGCAATTCAGATGCACTCAGTAAGTAAACTTAATGTCTACTATGGACATTTAATGTTTTCCTTATGACTTTTAGAATAATTTACAGAGCATATATCTTTCTATTTATACAGTTATTCCTGGAAGAGATGACAACCTTATGAATTCTGGAATTAAGCATATTCACTTTTAGTTCTTATCTGATATTTAAGTAAGGGTTCAGTGGAAGCTTAAAGCCAAACTTGAAAGAAATGCAGTACTTCAACATGTCCCACAAGCATTTCAGGTCTTACTGAGCCTTGAGGAATGGGAAAAAAGGAAGTGGAATGGCCTTTCTTGGCCTGAGATAACACCACCCCACCCAGCTTTGACTCAAATAGCTCTGCCCTGGAAAGAAAGTTGAGAGGAGCTTGCAAGGCAAGGCTATAAAACAAGATTCCTTACTCTTTTTAGATCAATAGCCATTAAAGGTCATCAGGAATATTTCCCAAGGTCCCCAACCTATAGCCACCTTTTAGACTCATGCACTTCTAGTACTTGCTATCTCTATTGTTCATTTGGATATTAATCCGATGCAATATTCTAACTCTTTAGCTGCTTTAGTCTTCTGCTATTATTTTTCTGCATATATATGGTTTCCCAATTAGGTTGCAAGTAATTTCAAAGTTCCTGGAAGATATCTTTTTTATCCCTTTAATTGTTTGTCAAAGTATGCATCAAAAGAAAGTAAACACTGTAAATCAGAAGAATTACCCAGAACAGCCCAAATGCCAGGTTTACTCAAAGCCCCACCCTAAAACTAAGCAGGACTGAAATAGCCAAAGCAATGCCAGAACAAAGCCCAGTAAATATTGAGTTTGTCTTGGACTATTGCAATAGATTCCTAACTAATCTCTTTGCTTCTAGCTTCTTGTCCAATCCGTTCTCCACACAACCATCCAATGATCTTTCCATTTGGGCACTGAATAGTCCTATTTGTAAAAGAATTCATTAAACATGTGGGGTTTTTTTGCAAGGAAAAACAGTTACCTTGATGAATCAAATAATATATCAGACTATGCTATGAGTGAAAAGTCAAAATGTTGCTGATTTACAGAGTTAGAAACTGAGAAAACGGTTGTTCAGTGCAGGCAATTGGCTTGTAAATTCATAAGGATGACTAAAAATTAGAGCATGTTCTGGAGCTCATTTATTTATCAGCAATCACAACATAATAATCCTTGATCTATTATGTACACCATTTATGAGGTGGGTATCTTTTTGTCTCACTGGAATTCTACTGCTCTTACAAGCTGTAATCCTGGAAATAATGACTCTGAAAATAATGGAAATAATAGAAATCATATAGATTCATTAATTCAACAAGTCAATATTCAGTACCTACTGTCTTTTACAAAGACAGATAAAATACTACACAAGAAAAACAACAAAGGCTTGTAAGTAAAATCATATTTTTGGAATTCATCAGCGTCCAAGCAGAGAAGAGCTGGTATATTCAAATTTGGAAATTATGACAAGAGTTGAATGTCCCTTTCAAGAAACTGGAGGCCAATATAATGCATTAGTGTGAGTCAGAGCTCCGCATGGTCCCCAGGTCTGGAGGAGCAATGGGAGAGGGTAGTTACTGGAACCTGGAGACAGAAAAAGGACTAGGACCTGGATTAAAGCTTTAAAAGCAGAGGGGTTAGATCTCCAAAGACATTTCCCATCCCTCTCCCTCTGCACCCTCTTCTCTGACTACCTGGACATCAAAGAAGGAAAAAACTCACCTATGGTGTCCACACAGTTCTGCATCCTGGGGTGGATGGCCTATGGGAAAGAGCAGGGCAGGAATTTAGCCTTCTTAGTGATTTTATTCTGAATTCCTTTAAAACTTTGTGTTAAGTATTGATGCAGTCAGCATGGGTTGGTTAAACAGCACAAGCCCATAGTTAGGGTTATGATGCAAGTATATTTAAAACCAGTTCTTAATTGACAACAGAGAATTTGTACACACATGCCAGGTAACTTGTGATATTTACTTCATGTATACATCACTTAATATTCAAATAAGGGTAAGTGCTCCTCTCCTCCAGCATCAAATATATTTTAAGCATGGCAGGATAATTTTCTACTGGGTTTCCTTTAGAGAAAGGTGTCAGAAAAGCTGTCAACATTGAAGCTGTTTATAAGAAAATGGAAAATTAATGAAGCAAGAAGAAAAAGATCAATTCAAATTGGTTTTGCCTGTGTAAAAGTTCTAATTTCAGCCATATATATTAATTGCTTGCCATTTCTGCCTAATTACCATGTAGCACAATAATGTGTGTCATTAAACATGTGCCAAGTTAACTTTGAAGTACTAACTTTGCAGTGTTCATTTTCCCCTTAGTTCAGGGCAAGTTTGCACAGTTTTTCTAAGTTTTTGACTCTTCATTCATAACTTGAAGGAAAGATTTGCTTCCATGATACTCTGGATATGAGTGTGTGTGTGTGTGTGTGTGTGTGTGTGTGTGTGTTCTAACAGAAATAATACATAATTTATGTTTTAAAGTTTTTGGTGCTTAGAGCCAAACCAAAGCTCAGGTTGGGTATTAGGAAGGAGTTCACTCCACACCCATTGTAGATCCTAAGTCAAAGGATTCAATAGATGAGCTAACACCAAAAGGATCAGATGGGTCAGAGATGTGTATCTTTAACAAATGTATTCTGGTCAGTGAGAGCACATTCCATTTGTTACTTGAGGTAGTTACTTCTAAATCCTTTAAAATTATCTTTAAGTAGCTGTACAAAGGAGTTGACATTTAAAACCACAGGTGATGAATACAGTGTAATCAATGTCATCCCTTTCTTCCTCCAGCATCCCTCCCAACCCATCCCTATCCTCAATTTTCTTATTTTTGTAAACTATACATTGCATTTCATTACTGCATTCTCCCTTATTTCTTCATTTATCCTCCTCCCTTGATTCTACTCCCCCCTTTCAGTGTTTATTTTTCCTGGTGTTTATTTTGTTGGACTGTGAGATAGTCTTTCTAAGGAATTACACCATTTGTGTTCTCCCCTGAATCTACCATTTGGAGTGTTTATTTATATATTTATCAATTAATTCTACGTTCCACATATGGGAATGAAAAACTTAGATCCTTTGTCTCTATGAGCTTAACTTTTACTTCACTTAATATAATCCTTCCATTCTTTTTAATATACAAGTAAAATTTCATTGTGTATATATTCTAAATTTTCTTGATTCATCTGTCCATTGAGGGGCATCTGGGCTGATTCTATAACTTGGCTATGATGAATAGTTGCTACAATGATCTGCTGGTGGCTTTACTGTATCCTAGTTTGTAATCCTGGATAAATACTGAGAGCTGAGTTGCTAGATTATAGGATTATAGGAGAGCTCTGTTTAGCTTTTTGAGGAACCTCCATACTGCTTTCCAGAGTGGTTGAACAACTTTATGTTTCCACTAACAGTGTACTAGGTTTCTTTTTTGTTCACATCCATGCCATCATCTGATATTGCTTGTTATTCTTGATTATAGTTGTAAAACTCAAAACAAACTTACCTTGCATCAAATCACCAATGATTATCAGAATGTGTTCATGCTACACACTGGAATTTCCAGTCATGATTAAGAAATCTTATTTTTTATTGGGTTTGTATGTTCAACTTGAGAACTTATCCCAAATATTTTTCTTTTACCTTACAAAATAGATTCAACCCAAATTTTAAATCCTATAAATTTCTAACACAGAGAATACCTAAAATGTATAATAAATTGTTTTTATAAAGCTCAGTTAGCCAGGTACTTGCATCTCTAGTACTAGCTTTTCAGCAGGCTGAGATCTGAGGATCACAGTTCAAATGTCTTATCAAAGCTCTTATCTCTGGAGTTATGGCTCAAAGGGTAGAGCACAAAAGCTTAGTAAGAGTGAGAGGTCCTGAATTCAAGCATCAGTACCAGTGTATGTGCATGTATACACTAAGAAACAAAGCTCAGTTTAATTCTAATAAAAAAATAATGTATCATGATGGGCCAATGTTATAAAAGTAAGATGAAGATCCTTTATGCACGGGAAGAAGTATTTCAATGTTCAAGAGGAAGTGTACTCATTACCTCACTCATGTAACTGTAACCCTCTGTATAGTATCTTTACAATAAAAAAAAAAGTCAATTTATCTTAAAAAAAATACATTTCCTTTAATACTGGAAATGGTAAGGCTTTTTTTTCTTGTAAATTTAAAGTACAAGCATATGCCAGAACATGGATTGTATTTTTATGGTCTTACCAAATAGCCAGCACAGCAGGGATTCCACTGAGAATTACACCATAGGGATTTATCTGCTTGGATCAGAGGGCTCTTCTCTGTTACTGCAGAACTTCACTGTGACAAGAACAGAGCATGGTGCTATTAAGTTAGGAAGGAATTTTGGGGTACTTAATTACTTTGTACTTTTATTTCATCCTTTCATGATGATGCGTTATCTCACATTTTTGCCAGTTTGTCAGTGTCTGTAAGAAGAAAAAGCTGGATATGAGACCAAGTTTAATTCTAAGGCCATTATTGTTTACATTATTCTAAAAGCCTTGCAATGCCTCCAAGCCTTCTACTTACAGCCTTTTGGGCTTTGTTTGTTTGTTTGTTTTCTTCATAGAGATTTCTCCTGCCCCTTGTGCACACAAACTCACCGCTTATCCCTGAATCTTTTTCTGCCCCCCTTTTTTTTCCTTCTAAAACATCTGACTCAGGGTAATCTTCCTGAAGCAGCACCTAACTGACAGCAACGAAACGGAAGTACTGTTGTGTATTGGAGCTTGGGACAAAGACCTATGGGCTGTGGTCAGTAGATTACAGCTGGGAAGAGTCACATTTTGGAGGGTTAGAGATGATGATTAATGTGTCTTCTTTTATCAGAGATCAGTTTCTTTCCCAAAAGTTTCCACATGTTTACTACTGAGTTAATCTACTAGTAGAATGCAGAGAAACCAGAAGAAAAATCAAATTCCAAATAAAATGCATCTCCCTGTCCAGATAGCGCTGACATCTTCTGTTTAAGAAGCATGAGTGTATCTCAGCTGTAATTCTTTATGTGCCTAACTTGGTCCTTCCAAGACATCTCCTCTTGGACAGATCTTATTAATTAAGTTTGTGTGATTAGCCTGAAAATTTATCATCAACATATTTTTTGCCTCACTAAATATATAACAGATGATAGATGCAATCCACAAATTCCAGATCCTATAAATTGCTAGACAGCGAATGTCTAAAATATATAACACATTGTTCATAAATTTATTTCTAAGTTTCATCTGATCCAGTGGGAGACAGAACAATTTTTGTTATTGTTTCCTGGTCAGGAATCAGTTGGTCCTGACAGACTGGTGAGATGATGCATTGAGAAACTGAGTCAAGAGCACACACTGACAGTGGGGTTGGGGGAAGGAAGATGACAGTTTTAAGAAATGTCAGTTTCTAGTTTTTTCAACAGTTCTGCTGGCAAGAGAATTGTGTTCACTTTTGGTTTTCCTTAGAGTTTAAAAGAATCCACATAGGTGCTCTAGAACCCATCCTTTCAGGAAGAGGGCCAGGAATTAACAATTAAGGATTTCTCCTATCCAGTACCTTAAATCCTATTCCTTACAAATGCCTTACCACCAGTCTCTTTCCTCCACACTTGACTCTCATCTCTAGAATCTTTGGATTTTTCTTCATTTCTCTTAAAAGTTATTTTTCTGAGTTTGAAACAAATACAGCAACCAACCAACCAGCCAACCAAACATAAACCTTTTCATTCTTTCACTATGCCTTCTAGCCACTCACAGTTTTTTGTTTTTTTTTTGGGGGGGTCCAGTAGTGGGGCCTGAACTCTGGGCCTGGGCGCTGTCCCTCAGCTCTTCAGCTCAAGGCTAGCGCTCTACCACTTGAGCCACAGCGCCACTTCCGGCTTTTTTCTTTTTGCTTATGTGGTGCTGAGGAATCGAACCCAGGGCCTCATGAATGCAAGGCAAGCGCTCTACCACTGAGCCACCTTCCCAGCCCCACTCACAGTTTTTTAAAGAAGTGGTTTACGCTTTCTGCATCAACTCTCCTGCATGCATCTTCCCTTTAGCCTCTGACTTTCTGGCCTCCACCTCCGTACACTCTCCAGGTAGCTTAGCAGATTTCCTCTTGCCAAATCCATTGGACATCTCTAACTCCTTCTTCTGATAAGTCTGTATAATGGATTTTTAACTGCCCATTGTTTCCCTTTGTATATCTTCATTTTATGGCTTATGTGGGAGTAATGAATGGATGAGATTATTAAGCTTTTCCTTAATTTTATTGAGATCAGATTGGCATACAATAAACAAAACATATTTAAAGTATGCAGTTTAAGGTTTTGATATGCACCCTAAACTATAATTGTGAACATATCTCTCACCCTCAAAATTTCTTCATGACCCTTTGTAATGACAATCTCCTCCCTCTCTCCATCCCCATAGAGTTCATCCTGAAGCAATCACTAATGTTGTTTTTATCATTATTGTGCTGGTTTTTTGTAACAGTGACAAGTACCTGAGAGGGAAGCCATTTTGACTCATGGTCTGAGAGCTTTCAGTCACTAAGTCCTTGTCCCCATTGCTGTGGGCTGATGTTGTGGAAGAGAATCATGGCTGAGAGGACAGAGATAAACTCACTTAATGGCAGCTGATGCTGACAGAGAGGGACACAGGTATACAACACCATTCAGAGACATGCTTAGGCAACTACTGCTTCTAAACAGGCCCCTTACTTACAACCTCCCAAAAGTGCCACTAAGTTTTAAGTCCATCAATGCATTATGAAGGTATAGCCATTACAGTCCAAATAACTTCCCATGATTGGTTCTACCATCTAGTGGCCAACTTATATCGAAGTCATAACTACAGATTAGTTCTTATTTTCTAGAATTTTATAAGTGGAATAACATGACATTTATTATTTTTTGGTCTAGATCTTCTTCACTCAGGATAATGATGTTAAGATTTATGGTATTATTTTCTGTTTAAGTAGTTCATCCTTTTATTAGTGATTATAAATTTGTTACAATTCAGCCAGATTTTCAATTTTATTTATTCTTAAGACATTTAAGCTCTTTTCCATGTTCTTGTTATACATAGAAAAGTCTATAAATATGTAGGTGGAGATTTTCCTATGAATATATTTTATATATCTGTTGAGTAGAATACATTGACAATAAAGAAATATCTATCTCTTTACAAAAATAGGAAAATTGATTTTCCAAGTAGTGTAAATTTTTTATTCTCAACAGTGAACATATTTATTCTAAATCATTGTTAGCACTTGATATATTCAGAATGTTAATTTTAACCATTTAATATATATAGTGGTATCTCCCTGTGGCATAATTTTGTATTCCTGTATAGGCCATTTTGAATATCATCTCTTGTACCAATTTGACATCTATATTTTCTTTGGCAAAGTGTCCTCATATTGTTTACTAGTTTCATTTATTTACTTTTGCTTATCTTTTGCTTGAACATTCTTTATTCTAGGTACAAACCCATTGTCAAAACATGATTTTAAGATATTTTCTCCCAATCTGCAATTTCTTTCTCAATAGTATTCTAAAAGCAAGTTTTAATTTTGATGAAATCTAGTTCATTAAAAATTTCTCCTTTGGATTACACTATTAGTGCTATGTCTAAGAAATCTTTATTTAAGTCAAGATTAAAAATGTTTCTTTAAAAAATTTTTAGTTTGATGCCTCACTTTTAGGTATCTGATTTAGCTTTAGTTAATTTTTATATTTTAATTTTTATATAGTTATTTTTATAGTTTTTCAACGACTCATTGAAAAGATGGTCATTTCTCTATAAATTGTTCTATACTTATATCAAAACATAACGTCTCTGTGTATGGACTTCTGTTTGATCAATTTACTTGTCTACCATCACAATAATATCACCCTGTCTTCATGGCTTAGCCTTGCAAATCTTGAAATCAGATACTATCAGTCCTCCAACTTTGTTCTTTTCTGCCTCTTCCTTTATTAATGTTTGTTCTGTGGTTATTTCTGTAGATAGTGCTACTGACTTGAGATTTTCTTCTCTAAGCATGACTGGTCTTAATGAACTCTGGAAACTTTCGCACCATTTCCATGAACATTTTCATATTAAAGCTCTAAAAAAAAGCAGAACTTCTAGCCTCAGCTCTTCCTTGAGTATCAGGCCAGTAGCTTATCTCTTTAAGCTCTGAACAGTGCTGCATGCTGTATCCCTTAGAAGATTCCCTATCAGCTTTTCCTCTCAGCTTCCTGATGCCTGTGCCTCTGGTGTTCTTTGCTGCTGTCCACCTTGAAACAACTTTTTTTAATTTAATTATGTCCCTCTCTAAATCTAATGAATAGTCATATGCTAGCCATTTTCTTTTTTATGCACAGCATCTCTTATACGTGATTTCTCCTAAAAGTGAGACAAAAACTAATTTTTTTTAAAGAAACATTTTTAATCTTGACTTAAATAAAGATTTCTTAGATACAGCACTAACAGTGTGATCCAAGGAGAAATTTTTAATGAATTAGATTTCATCAAAATTAAAACTTGCTTTTAGAAGATACTATTGAGAAGAAAATTACAGATTGGGATTGAATTCTCACAATTACTAAATTCATATGATTATTTTCTCAAACCTGAAAAGCTGATTGAAATCCCAACTGACCACCTCACTTTCCAAGTTTTTTATCCATCCTAAGCCATTTCTCAAGTTTATCATACTAGAGTAAATTTATGCTTACATCAAACTCTGGCTCCAAAATTTGCAATGTTTTCTATCAAAGTTTTCACCTCTCTCCATTATAATTCACTTTAGTCAAGCTGGTTTATTTCTCTCTCATTTGTAGCTTCTTGAACTATAGGCAAATGCTCTATCACTGAGCTATAAAACCATCATAGTCTAGTATTTAAAGTATTTTCATAGTACAGGGAGATTTTAAGAAACATTTATAAAAATTTTGTATGTGATATTTACAGACCATCACATAATTTGATTCCAAACTTACTACTCTACTTAAATCATACTATCAGAGTTTCCAGGGGACTTTTAAAACATTCAGTCATTTGCCAGTGGATAATTTTATTTATTTAAATCTGTTTAAAAACAAATAAACCCAATGTCTAATGAACACTCTCTCCATGCTTCTTAAAAGAAAGGAAAATGTTGGACCACTGTCTTATAAAAAATACAGACAAACTCTCATGAGCACAAACCATTGAAGGATAATATTCAGAAGTAACAAGTTACTAAAGATCTTCCTCACTTGACTAAAAGTACAAAAAGCTCAAAGACCCTATAGAATTACCAGACTTAGCTAAAAGTCATGGAAAAGTCATACTTATAAACCAAACAAGCTTTAAAGCTTAATTACAGACTGAGGGTACAGTTCAGTAGTACAGCACTTACTTGGTATGCTGGAGGCTTTCTGTTCTATCTTAAATTAGCAGAGGAAGGAGGAGGGAAGAAAAGTTACTTGCTTGTGAAACTTTGCAGCAGAGATTAGAAATAAAGTTTAAAAAATTGGCTAAGAAGGATGAGTCTCCTCTAAGGAAAATAATATTTGAAAACCAATTGTCTTTATAATAAAAAAATCTATGGGTATGGGGAAAAATGGATTGTGTTGTGGTTTTCAAAAATGTGGTATCCTGAACATGGAATAATTAGTACTATGAAAATGCCACAGTAAGAGAAAAATACTTTACATATATTATAATCCTGGAATAAAATTATTTCTTTAAAGGAAGGTATTTATCTTTTTATCTCTATTAGTACCAAAGAAAGTACTTTCTATATGGCAAGATAAAATATGTATTTATGAACTCAATTCAGTATTACCATTTCCCCAATGGTGATAATACTTGCACAGTTTAACAATTGGTTGCCAATGGCCAATTAGATTCTTCATTCTTCATTTCTTAAAAATGAAAAGCAATCGTGTAATTTTAAGATTCAATCTTTTTTAAGCTAAGAAAATGAAATGGATTACCTAAGGCATATCGGGAAATCTATAATTTTCTTTGTGTTCAGTACAAATTTCAAATGCCAAAGCGTAAAAATTAAAAATCAAACAAACATTTTGTTTTATTAGAATGCTTTTCTTCTAAGGAGCTGCAGTTAGTTTGGAAAGACTCCCACGTTATCAGGGACAATCAGGTTCAGGTAGATATGTTTGTGTGGGGTAAAGGTGTCATAAACCAGAACACAGTGTTTACAACATTAGGTCATGTGTAATCTCACACAGTGTTCAAATTTAATCGTTGTTTCAAAATTTAGAATTGCACTCTCCAGATTCTTGAGAACAAAAGGAGAGTAAATTACTTTCTGCTTTCTACTTCATGCATAGAGGGCAAAGGTCAAAGGATTGTGAAGCTCATACAGCAAGCTAGCTCCAACCTACCAGTTATATTACCTGACTGCCTAAGATGTATTGAGCATTAACTTTCAACTGCTCAGGAGAAAAGTCTCAAGTGTGGTGCTTTGTTTGTGTGTGAGAACACAATATTTCAGCCAAACCAAAAGGCTAAGGAAAAAATGATTTACCTTATTAGGATCAAGGTAGACAAATGGCTGGGATGAGGAGAATAATATTAGGAAACCTACATATTTTTTTTCCCTCAGAAAACCTAACATACTCTCTCTGGGGTGGGGGGGGAATCAACATGAAAAGTTGAAAATATTTATGAAAAGCTATACAGAGTTATATGGAGAGGAAAAAGTGGAAAAGAATTCGAAATGTGTCAATTATCTGTTGTGCATACAATGAAATTTCTGATCATTTTAGAAAGATTTTTGTGTGTGTATGAACGTGAAGAGGATTGATTGGACTTTAAAAGGAACATAGAGGAACATGAGAGTGAACTTGTCCATTTGACAGTCTTTTTTCCTCCAGTCCTTTCTGCTCATTGAAAACAAGAAGTAGAGCAGGTCAGGAAAGAGGTTATGGTTAACACTGCAAGATGAAAGATAAGCAGGCTGGCAGTTAGAAGCTCAGAGCATTTTATCTAGACGAGCAGGTCTGGCCTTGCTTCCATCTTGATAAGAATTAGATTGGAGAGCTTGTTTGTCTATAGACTAGGATAGAGAGGAGGGGTGACAGGCTGAAGAAAGAGGGCAGGGAAGTCAGGGTCTTAGTTATGGAGTTGTGGCAAACCACTAATGTAGCTATAATTCCTTCTTTTGTGCTCTTGAACTTTGAAAATGGCTAGACTTGTCTATTTAGACAACACAACTGTGTTTTTATCCTCTGAAGAGAGTTAAAAAAAAATCTAGAAAGTTTTGGTGACCTTAGCAGGCTCATTATTTCAGTCTAAAATTTTAAGGAACTAGCTTGATTTATATGTGTATATACATACATATAATTATATATGTGCATAATTATATATAGACATATATAATTATAATATATAATTTATAAATATGTGAAAAGGAAAAAAATGATATAAGTGCATAATCCAACCAGTTAGGTTTTGGAAAATATCTTTCTAAATACTGTCATGCATATTCAGTATTTATAGGCACATTGTTTTACTTACTATGTTTATTATGGTTTGTACTTTTTTTTCTAATTTAAACTATTAATACTTTTCCATCTCACTAAATAGTGAACTATATAATATTTCCTAGTTGTGTGGCAACATAATACATCAATAACTTCTTTTGTTCCCAGTCCTGGGTCTTGAACTCTGGGCCTGGGCACTATTCCTGAGCTGCTTTTGCTCAAGACTAGCACTCTGCTGCTCAAAGTAGTTACTTGGAGATAAGAATTTCATGGACTCCTCTGCCTGGGCTGGCTTCCAACCACAATGCTCAGATTTCAGCCTCCTGAGTAGCTAGGGTTATAGGTGTGAGCCATCAGTTCCTGGCAATACGTTCCTTTAAAACAATTGTATCACTGCTTATTTTGATATCTTCATCTGTATTAATTTAGCTAACACTCAGTTTACTTCAGTATCTGATGGACATAAAGTATTATAAACATTTTATAGTACTTACCCATGTAATTTTTGTAAAAACTAACCCCGTCAACTTTATTAATAATGTAATATTTTACTGTTAAGCAACTTGCTCAGATTTACAGAGGTAGAAAGCAACAGAGTCAAGATTTCTATTCAGACTGTGAGGCTCTAGGGTGAGTGCTTTTAATTAATTCTGTCATTAACAATACTGCCATGAAAGTCCAGAGTTATTGCTTTCTTAGAAAATGACCCAGAAAGCAGGTATTGGTGGCTCACACCTGTAATACTAGCTACTTAGGATGCTGTGATCCGAAGATCTTGGTTCAAAACCACCTTGAACAGAAGAGTCCATAAGGCTCTTATCTCTACCAACAAAAAGCCAGAAGAAGAGTGAGGGCTGAAGTGGTAGAGCATTAGCTCCAAAAAAGTGCCCAGACTCTGAGTTTAAGCCCCAAGACCAGAACAAAAAGAATGACCTAGAATGAAATGGCTGGTCATATAAATGCAAAAGCAATTGCTCTATCAAAGGACTTCTTTTGTTCTTATTACTCAAGCTGATTCAAAACTTTGGCAAAGTAGCAGAGTATAAAATTAACCCTCAAAAAACAATGGCTTTTTTGTATGCCAACAATGAGAAAAACGTGGCTGAAATCAGGAAAGCAACTCCATTTGAATTAGCCCCACAAAAAATAAAATACCTAGGAATTAACTTAACCAAAGAAGTGAAGGACCGCTATGATGAAAACTTTAAAAACCTGAAAAAAGAAATCAAAACAGAACTTAGAAAGTAGGAAAACCTCCCATGCTCCTGGATTGGAAGGATCAACATCGTGAAAATGGCAATACTTTCCAAGGCTATCCACAAATTCAATGCAACACCTATCAATAGTTCAAGATCATTCTTCAAGGAAATAGAAGACACAATCCAAAACTTCATATGGAACAATAAAAGACCCTGAACAGCAAAAACAATCCTTAACAGAAAGAACAGTGCTGGAGGAATATCAATACCAAATTTCAAACTCTACTACAAAGCCATAGTAATCAAAACAGTTTGGTACTGGCACAAGAACAGACCCCAGGACCAATGGAATAGAATTGAAAACCCAGAAATGAACCACAGACCTATAGCTATCTAATCTTCGATAAGGGAGCTAAAAAAATAGAATGGAAGAAAGACAGCCTCTTCAGTAAATGGTGCTGGCAAAATTGGTTAATCACTTGTAGAAAACTAAAGCTAGATCCTTATATATCACCCTGCACCAAAATCAACTCCAAATGGATCAAAGACCTCGAAGTCACAGCAGACACTCTGAAAACATCACAGGATGGAATAGGAGAAACCCTAGGTCTCCTTGGCACAGGCTGAAATTTTCTTAATAGAGACCCAGAAACACAACAAATCAAAGAAAGGTTGGACAAATGGGATTGCATGAAATTGCAGAGCTTCTGCATGGCAGTGTACACTGTATATTCTTAGACTGTGGACAATTGTTGGTATTAGAATTTGAAATATCTCATTCACAATGAATTGATGAGATATTTTTCAGTTCTCATCCTTCTTGGCCACTCTATTGTGGCTGATGATACTTCTCTTGGAATGCCTGTCTTCTGTATCTGGTGTTAGATCACCTCTGCTACTTCCCTCTAATTTAGGTGAACACTTTTTCCCATCTTTCTCACGTCTCTCTGGCTTCCTTCTAAATTTTAGTGTTCCTTGGCTCTCTGTTTGATTCTCTTCTCATGTTAAAGTTATCCCTGGGAAATCTCATCTATCTACATGACTTGTAAAATCTTTATCTCCTCCTAGATATTTCTCCTAAATTCTAGACTTACAGGTGTAACTGTCTACAGATATCTTCACCAGCGACATTCTCTAGACTATAAAAACACAATCTATTTACACTTGAATTTTCATCTCCTACTTACAATCTGAATTTGATGTGATTATCATCCAAGCAAGTGCAAGAGGCTCATTCTCAATTTGAGTAATTAGTAACATTAACTTTTAACCTTAGCTATGCCATTGGAATCTGGATGAGCACAGAAATAAATGCTTGAGTCTTGAAAAGCTAGTTTTATGGTATTAAAAATGGAGATAAAATATAAACACTTGTAAGGCTTTTAAAAAAAAAGAAATAGTTTGATGTTTGTTTACTTCGCAATGCTAGATATATCAAAAGCATCCAATAAAGAGTTTTAATACATTATAGATGATACCACACATCTTACCTTTAATCAGTTCTTGAATACAGTTCTTTCTAAACCTGAATATCACATCAACAGTCCTTTCTCTGATGAGATTCCTGTCATCATCGTTTCAATGGCTGGCATGTTCTCTGCCACAATGGTTGTTCATCTTTTATCCTGATGACAACATAAAAAATCAAGGATGATCATGGGCATGAATCTCCTCCACAGGCATATTTGGTGATAAGTACAATGGCATTTCCTTGTTTATTTCCTTGTTTCTCCTTCCATTGGACAATAAGCAAAAAAGTATGATACTAAAAAAAGGAAAAGAAAGAATAAATTTGAATTTCCTTGAGCTTTCTAAGTCTTGTGTAAGTTTGGATACTGAGTTTTTGGTAGTAAATCACTGGCAGGTATATGCCATCACATTGCAGTTGAGCAGCTTTGTTTTCAGTAATTTTCTTTGCTGATTCTCTCATCATTACTAACTCCTTGTACTCTACTAGAATTAAAGTAAAGCTGGGCGCTGGTGGCTCACGCCTGTAATCCTAGCTACTCAGGAGGCTGGGATCTGAGGATCGCTGTTCAAAGCCAGCCGGGGCAGGAGAGACTGTGAGACTCCTATCTCCAATAAACCACCAGAAAACTGGAAGTGACGCTATAGCTCAAGTGGTACAGCGCTCGCCTTGAGCTGAAGAGCTGAGGGACAGCGCCCAGGCCCAGAGTTCAAGCCCCATGACTGACCAAAAAAAAAAAAAAAAGAATTAAAGTAAACTATACTTTACCATTTAACAATATATATATATTATATATGATTAATAATATAAATGATGCACTATATACTCTATATTTATATACTGTATTATATATTAATATATTGTATACCTTATATTTTGTATAGGACAATATTAAGATCCCTAATATTAAATCCATGGCATCCCAGTCCCGTTTTCTTTCAGCTGTTTCTCTTTCTACATCTACTTTGTATATGCCTCTTCAAATGGGAAAAATAGTGTCATTTTCCCCTCACCCCCCTTCATGACTGATCCCATTGTAATCTGTAGTATCTAGTTTAGGCATTCTCCAAATTGTGACCAAGTCCTGGACACATATGACCTAAAAACCCACTAGGCATATTTTAATTAAGCAGCAACAAAATTTTTTTTATCTATTTCCCTTGCGCTTAATTTAATGGATTCTGATTTATTAATTTCACTTTTGCTTGGTTCATTTCTAGGAATGCACCAATACTCCAACCACAGAATACTTTCTTAACTAGTTATCTTTTCTTCTCTTTGTTCTACTTACTTTCTTCAGAAGATCTGCTGTACCCTTTATGGTTCAATTGTTATACGTATTTTGAGACCAAACAGTCTTCTATTTCAATACCTACTTTCCTGAATCTACTTTCCTGTGTTCAATTGCTCACAGGATTGTTTTTTTTTATTTAGTAGATCTTGTGACATAGCACAGTGCTCTCAGATGGGAATTCATTATCCCTATGCTATCCAACCAATTTCTTTTGCATTAAAGTACAAATGGCATTGCCCTCTACTTCATCTCTCCCTCCTTCCCTTCCCTTCCCTTCCGATCTCTGCCTCTCTCTCTCTCTCTCTCTCTCTCTCTCTCTCTCTCTCTCTCTCTCTCTCTCTCTCTCTCTCTCTCTCTCTCTCTCTCTCTCTTTCTCTCTCTCTCTCTTCTTTTCTGTCTGTTCTCTCTCCTTTTTGATAATGGTGATTAAAGTCAGGGCCTCATGCTTCTTGGATAAGCACGCTATCATTTGATTCATGCCTCCAGTTATCTTAAATTTAGTTTGTTTTTCAGATGGAGTCTTATTTGCTTGGGCTAGCCTCTCAGATTATGATCCTCCTACCCCAGAGTTACTGGAGTACCAAGGGTTACATGTCACCAGAAACAAATTACTACTTATAGATATTTTGACTAGAAACTATTATAAATGACCTCACCCACTACTTTTGACTCCCTAGATTTCAACTATAGGAATATCATGTGTGTTCTTGTCACAGAAGTCATTGTGACTATCTCTAATGCCTATTAAATATCTTCAATTCTATTGCTGCCACCTAATCAAGTCTACCAACATCTCTTTCCCAAATTTGTTTTCCCAAATCTGTTTTCAACTTTGCTCCCAATTCTGTAGCCACTTACCTTACTTCAAACCTTATATTAAGACTTATTAACTAAAAATCTTTCAAGATAAAACCTGAAAATCATGGATCATCAGTATTTGTAAGATCAGAATTGGGCCTCAACATCCCAATGACTTGTCCTGTGTACCCTTATACTCTATAACTCAGCTGAATAGAATTTCTCTTAGTCTCTTATATCTCTCTTTTAGTTCCCATTTCCTCTGTATTTGTATTTCAACTGTTGTTGAAAATACTTGTGTTCAGTGGATTTTTTGTTCTCTCTCTCTCTCTATATATATATATATTTGTTGTTGTTATTGTAAAGATACTGTACAGAGGGCTTACTGTTACATCCTATCAAGCATTGTTACATCCTCCTTTATTTTTCCCCACCATCCCTTTTCTCCCCACCTCCCTCAGTGGTTTTCTTTGCTGATTTTCTCACCATGGCTAACTCCATGCACCCTCCTAGAATTAAAGTAAGCTAATAATTCTATATTCTTTTTAAATAATTTTTTTCCCTTTCCTTATCCACTGGCAATGCAAAAACAGTGGTATTCTTATCATCATCATCGTCGTCTTCGTCATTATCATCATCATCATCATCATCATCATCATCATCTCTGCAACCCCCTTCACACCTGTTCCCATTGTAGTCTGACTGCTTCCTTCCTCTGCCTGGCTCATTCTCATTTCACAGAAATGACCATGCCCCCCCCCTCTGGATTTCTCAGATCCTAATTATCTTCTGTGTCTTAACAGAATACATTCCTTGGATTCAAATCAGAGAACCACAAAATGTCTCCATTTTTTTAAACATTTACTTTGACCTAATACATTTAAGCACAGAGTCACTCAACAATTTTTTGATGTAGGACAATGGGCCTTAACTTGGATATAAACCCACTGATGACCCATGCTGCCTTTCTGAAGCATAGTATAGATACAATCTATAACTTCTAGTTTTATCTTCTTTAAAGTCTATTGTAAACTTAAGGCATTTGGAAATCAATCTGAATGGAGAAATGTGTTCTGAGTCTTTTCTGTGCCCTCTACCTATTTTATTGAGCCTTTCCAAAATAGTTAACTTTCAAAGAAACAGTTCTTGCATTTTATATTCTATTTCACTGAATTATCTCAGCAATGTTTAATCATGTTACATGGTTACAATAATAAGTCAACTGGCATAAATAGTTTGAAAATAAACACAAGTAATTCTTGGCAGACATGCAGCTGAATCAATAAGAGAAGTCTGTAGGCTTACTGGAGTGTAGCCTACTGGTTATGAGCTTTCACTGAGTCCTGAATATTAATCAGGTTGTTGCAAAACAAACTGACAGCATTGGTTAGTATATCAAGTCAGTTAAATGGAGTTCTGTTAAGAGCATTTCTGCAAACATAGTTTCCTCTCCTCCACATTGACTGTAGGTACTGTGAAGACAAGGAAATATGCATATCTTAGGAATGAAAATATTAACAAATATCTAGGGTAACTCTCATCCTTTGTCCTTGCTTAAGTACTATTAAGCTCTTAGAAGAACTTGATTTTTCTGGATACTTTTCTCATGCTACAAATAATTCTGCTTTTCTACCTTTAGTGTGTTCTGTACTTTCTCCTACCATTAAAATGTTCTTAATATTAACACTTGATTTTGCTTATTTTCCTTTAGGTTAATATGTATCGCTTGAAGAAAAGAAACATTTTACTTCATATATTATATTTAATATATAAATGGCATTCTTTTTGCTTCTCAAATTAATTGATAAAAATGAATACTGCCACTTTGTGCTTAGGAATAAAGTGTAACTATGTATGCTAAAACAAGTGCTGATTAAAAGTTTAACATAAAACAAATATATACAACAACTCTGCCAGAGGTGGGGAGGGGCTGGGTAGAGCAACAATGGAGGGTCAGCACTGGCTGCCGCTGGAGGCAAATCCTGAGGTCACTAACCAGCTTCTCAAATATTAGGTCTACATCCTAACTGGCAATTTGTCAATGTTTATGGGATGCATTTTGAACTTCTTAGCATGGTACCAAGACCAGTGTGTGCAGTGTTACTGCTCCTCCCTACTACAGAAAAGTATGGGGTATTCAGAACAGGTGAGGAAGAAAGAATAAAATCTCAGGGACAGAAGCAAACTATCAGCAATGACTGTGGAACAATTTCGAACAACAAAGACAAGATGAACTTTGAATCTTTATCAGTGTTGAAACAGTTCCTGGAGGAGTCTGTGTCTATGAGCCCTGAAGAACAAGCCAGGTACCTGGAGAACTATGATGCTATTCTAGTTACTCATGAGACTGGTGCCCATGAGGCCAAAGGCACCAAGCCTAGATGAGAAAGTAGACTCCTTTTTAATTGCATTAGTTCATGTAGACAGACATCTCTATGAATTACATGGGCAGAAACCATTTCCAATTGACCATGGGAAAATTAGTGATGAAATGTTATTAGAGGATGATAGAAGTTTGCAAGAAGTTTAAGGAGCATGACTCTGATGAACTACAGTTTAATGCAATCGCTCTTTCTGCAGCACAGCTGGACAATAATGAAAACACCCAATACTGTATTATTTGCAACAGAAGTTAAATTCTCACTGCCATACACTAGACTCAAAAAGTCTGATATTTTCAGTAACTTGATTGATTAAACTTTATGTGAATTGAAAAACAAACAACTCTGCCTTAAAAATAACATTACTTTGGATGATGAGAAAACTGAGGTGAGAAAGATTAAATACTGTAACTTCATAAACAGTATCTCCTTCAATCAGCTAATTAGGGAAGACCTCTTCTAGGAATGGAAATAAAGTACTTCCTTGGTCCCTATCAATTCTTTTACTTGCCAGCTGCTTGAAGTTTTATTTTCAGACTCACAAGTAAAGAGTAACACAAGAGAAACAATGCTTAAGAGAAAAGATGCAAACTTGAGTAATATGGAAGCCGTTTTGTGGAGGATAAGTTGGAAAGAGGCTGGAAAATTAACCAGACCCAAGTTATAGACTTACCTATGCATTACTTAATCCATGGAATGAAAACATTTGTATAAATTATCCATGTCATTTTCCTTCTCCACAGAGGATACTGTTTCCTATATTGTTTTGGGAAACTTCTGGGATTTGATTAGAGGTAGATAAAATTGTGAATGAGAAAAAAAATTGCCACTTGGAGTTTAGAAAAAGAGATCTAAGCTGCAGGCTGCAAAGATGATGAGATTAGCAAATGGAGGTAAATAAAAATTGGGAAAATATTGATGTGTGAGGGAAGGAAAGAAGGAAATTGTAGTGGTAGAGTGCTCAGTACAGAATTCCACTGAATCACTAGAAATATATCATATTTTTATTGGTGAATTTCCTAAACTTCCAATCTTCTTTTATTGTATCCAAATCAGAGATTCAACAACATTTTGTGTTTCATAGCAAGTTATTCTCTTTCATATCACTTCATTAAAAGACATTTAGGGTATACATTTAGGGTATACTGTTCTTCCTATCACTACTCAGTTTTGGTTTTTGTTTTTTTTCAGTTTTATCTGGTAAAGATATAAAGTCTGAGGCTACTTTCTTCAACATAATTAAATTGTAATATATTTTAATTTTCCTTCCTTCTTTCTTTCTTCCTTTCTTTTCTTCCTTTTTTACTCTTTTTCTTCCCTCATTCTTCCCAGTCTTTCTTTACTTGCTTTTTAGCTTATGTGTGTGCTTGCTTCCTTCCTCCGTTCCTCTCTCTCTCCCTCATCTTCCTTCTTTTTCTTCTTTCTCTTTCTTTCTCTTTTTTCTATAAATTCTCTTATTATACCCAAGTAAGAAGAGTTTCAATTTTCCAACTTTCAAATCATGTCAATCACTTTCCTAAAAATGTGGTTTCCCCTACAGTGCAATTGGTTACCTTTACTGAAAATTATAAATGCAAAGTCATATAAAATCAAAGAAATAATTGCTAACCCTATTTCAATATAATTGTGTAGCTTTCTGTTTCTATTTCTGGTCTATTATTTGTTAAGACTGTAGCTTTAGGCAAGCCACAAAATCCCTTCAAGTCTCTTGCTACTCCATGTAGAATGTAGGATTGACAATGGCATCTAGGGTTGATTTGAAACTGAAATAAGAAAAACATGGAAATAAGCATAGGGATTGCCACATAGATAAGGACTTGGTAGGTGTAGCTTTGACTGCTATAACACAGAAGTATTTTTATATTTGAGTCTTATTATTAGGGTAGATTATAGATATGCTATGAAACTGTTGAAATATTGCCCCAAATGAGTTACACTATCAATATAAAATACAGGATATATTTCTAAGACCCTCCACCACATGAAAAAGAAAGATGGCAAACTATCTCACCAGTAAATTTTTCTATACTTACATGTTGAAATGATAATTCATACTATTTTAACTTGTTTCTGACATTTTTAATCTAACTTCTAAAAATTTGTGGAACACATTACATATCTATAGATAATGATTATTACCAACCAATGAGTAAATTTTATTTAGAAGCCTCATTCTAATATTTAACATAAGAAATGTTCCCCATAATGAATTTTTATTGTTATATGAATTAATGTCTTCTATAAATATTTTAAATATTTTGAAATCTTTTATTACAGGTGATAGAGGATATGCTCACTTTGAAGATTATAGAGATTTGTTTGGAGATACTAGGAAATATCATTTACTTTTAAATGATTTGTCAATATACTTAGATAATAAAAGATTATATTGTATTTAAAAGATGTACATTTTGTGTAGGATGTGAAAATGATAGTGAAGATTTACTTAAAAATTATACACTTATGTGCCCAGTTAATTAAATATATATGGTTAACTGAAAATCTAGTAAGTAGGAGGACTTAATTTTTTCTTAATAAAGCATTCAAGTTATTAAAAGGTCATTCTTTGATTGTAGTTAAAAAGTTGTTACAGTGTTAGGAATGTGGCTTAGTGGTAGACTGCTTGCCTAGCATGCATGAAACCCTGGGTTCAATTCCTCAGTAACACATACACAGAAAAAGATGCAAGTGGTGCTGTGGCTCAAGTGGTAGAGTGCCAGCCTTGAGCACAGTGAGGCTCAGGGATAGCCCAGGCCCTGGGTTCAAGCTCCAGGACTGGCCAAAAAACAAAAGTAGTTACAGAAAAGCCTATGCAAGGAAAATACTGTCTAAAAAGTTGTTGGAAATATAACATCCTCTATACTGGTATATTATCCTTTTTAGAGTGACTTTGACCTTGAGCACCATTTGACTCTGATGAAGCTTCAAGTCACTAGGCATGTAAAAAAGGGGGAGGGGCTTGTAAATTCACCAGAAGCCTCATGATAAGGGCCTTGGTTTCCATCATTGTACTGAGATGATCTCTAATACCAGCTTAGATGATGATCATGTCTGGCAAATTCAAATAAGCAAGTACACACATACACCTTCTTAAGTATGCTACACTCCCAAAGAGAACAGTGCTAAGTACTCACCAACTATTAAAACAAAGAAAAACAAGATACTGCTGAAATAATCTGGAGAAAAGGAATGCATATTGCTAGACTTTCCCTTGGGGAGGACTGTTTGGCTGAATCAAGCTGTGCTCTGTAGTTGTGGAGCTTTGGGCTCTATGGCTCTACTCTGTGTTTGTCTTCAAGGAACAGATAATCAAGCAACATGATTTTGACTTAACTTTTTTCAACACCCTCCTCTCCATGGGGCCCTTTCCCACTAGGATCCTTCATGTAATTTGCACCTCTGATTGGTCCCTTGGCTATCTCTGCTCCACATTTTCCTTTCAATTGTCATACATTTTTTTGATAGAACTCTCCTCCTACTTTAAGAGCCATGGGTTCATTCTTCACTGCATTCTCTCCCTAGCTTCATCAAATCTGTGACTTTAATTACTGTATCACGCATAAATTGATACAGAAACACCACTCCAGTGCTGATCTCTTTGCTGATAATAACCCAGTATCTCCTGCTACCTATCTCTTATTTGGATGTCAAACCAGCATTTCACACTCAACATGTTCAACAAGTTCATTGCTTTTGTTCCCTTTAGGTCAGTTTCTCCCTTGTGTTAGCAATACAATTTCTCTACACTTACCAGTCAGAAATTAGAGTATTATCCTCAACTAACCCCATTCTCTCAACTTTCTACATTCAACCCAGCACAAACCAGTCTGGCACATTCTCCCTTGTAAATATCTTCACAATCTAACCATGACTCTCCATTTCCATACCACTCCCATAGAAGAAATCATCATTATCTTTCCCAGGACTTATTGCAGCAGCTTTGACTTCCAATCTGATCTCATCTGGAAGCTCAAGCAATTTTGGAAATCGAATTATGTCACTCCCAAATGAAGTCTTTCTTGCCCCTTGTTTTCCCTGTTATAAACTCAAGTTCTTAAATCCCTAAGATCACACTCCATGTTTTTATTGTCCCTCTGTTTCTGTGTTTGTCTCTGATCCTCCTTTGCCCTGTCCCTATGTCTTTCTTTCCTTCAGAAATTTGCAATTTTTTTTTCTGTTTTCCATTTTTGTCTTTCAACTTTCTCTTCCTTGTCTCACAAACTCTAATTTATCTTTGGGATTCAACCTAGATGTCACATTTATCAAGATGTATTTTTTTATTCCAAGGAAAAATGAGGTTACACATTCATTAGCTTTTGTAGTATAATATTTCCGCATTTATAGTAATGGCTACCTTGTTTTATTATTATTTATTTGTGAGCCTCCTCAATGTAAGATTCAATTTCTTTAAAAACAACAATTACACTGTATTCAATATTATGTCCGTAGCACCTAGAGTGATATATGGATATACTGAAGGAACAGCATGCAGTACTTAGCCAAATGGCTGGCACACAGTAGCCACTGTAATCCTTTAAATTTTAGATTTTCTCAGTGGATACTAGATTAGGTACCAATCATGCAGAACGGAAGAGATTCTACAGAAAAGAGAGTGTATGATCTTTTCAACTTTCCAAATGGAGTCAAACTTTATTGTTAAGAATATTCTGTTCCTTCCTTCCAACCCCAGTACTGGGGTTTGAATCCTAGGTAAGTACTCTACTACTGGAGCTTAGCCCCATATCATCTGTTTGTACTTTGTTTTTGAGACCCAAGCTGGCCTCAATCTCCTTCCCGCCTCTGCCTCCCTACTAGCTGTGAATTATAGGCATTTACTAACATATCTGGTACATTCTATTTTCTTAAATTCTCATCCTACATGCTAATGCTTTGGCCATTTATTTCAATTTTTCTAAGGACACACAGAGATCTTATTCTAAATTTCCGGTTAAATAAACAGGGTCAAGCCAGGTGCCAGTGGCTCATGCCTGTAATCCTAGCTACTCAAGGCTAAGATTTGAGGCCCGCGGTTGAAAGTCAGCCAGGGCAGGAAAGTCTCTGAGACTCTTATCTCCAATTAACCACCAGAAAACTGGAAGTGGTGCTGTAGCTCAAGTGGTAGAGTACTGGCCTTGACCTGAAGAGCTGAGGGACTGTGTCCAGGTCCAGAGGTCAAGACCCATGACCAACAAAAAAATATTTGTTTAAAAAAACAGGATCAGAATCCTAGAATGAACATTTAAAGTGTTGTTGCCTCCTCATTTTTAGTCCATTATAATAATTTCCCAAATATATTGCTCAGGGTTCTCAAAAGACCAAAAGCAAAAATCTCACATTAAAAAAAAAACAAAATCAAAATATTTTATTCCCTTACCTTTAATTCAGTTTAAATTTGAGTTTATAACTTCAAGATACTCCATATTTAATATCAATCAATCAAATGATCAAGGATGTTTTTCACACTTAGACCCATGATGGCATTGCATTAAGCATAGGAAAATATCAAAAGACCTTGCTGTGTCATGAGTTAGGTGTTGCTACATATAACCCAAGCCTGCTTTGTACATATGATAAACGAGGTGGGATATATCATTCATTCTTACTGTCATACAGACAGTCAATGATGTAGCTGTCCTTGTTTCTACAAATTAGTTTTATTATGGAGTTCTGCCATAATACTCTGGCCAAATGGGATGAATTTAGATCTCCTAGACTGGAACAATTTTAGATGAGCAAAAAAAGTACTGAATCAATCTTCTGAAACTATTCCATTTGTAATTTACATGTGTCTGAAAGAATTAAAATAAATCTTAATTAAAAATAAGAAAAAAAAATCTAAAGGCTTTGCTTCTGAGAAATACAAGGGCTATTTATAATTCATATTTACACCCTTCAGGACTAAAGAACACACAGCATATAAAAAGAAATCAGTCTACATATTTAGAATGTAATAAGAAGTAAATAAATTATAGTAGCTGTGCCTCCACCCTGTGTTAGTGCGTGAAAAGGTGGTAGTGACTATTCAGTAACAAACTGATGGACTGCCATTGCTGATGCATGATGCTGAAGGTACTATTATGGGATACAAGGATTGCCTGAAGCTTCTTAAATACTTCTATGTACTGACTAATAACTCTATTTTGGCATACATACTTTAGAACTAGGGCTAGAAAGCCATAGTGATGTTGATATGAACCACATGATTTCAGAAAGGAAGACATGAATTCATCATTATCTTATTCATTTATGGGAGTTCTGAAATGCTTGAAAAACAACTGGGATAATGTGTCATTTTTAAAATGAATAATATTTAGGAATATAACTAACCCAAGCTTAGAGTACCTAACAAATTTATAATAGACTGGACATTTTTAAAAGGTAAAATAAACCATCTTAAAATAATCCATATTATTAAGAAGATACATCGGTAATTTTTTACTAGCCCCCAAAGTCCTTCTTTCTATCAGTCTCTTTATTGATAGGTTTTGTATACATTTGAAATTACAAACCAGGGGAAATTTCTCTAAGAGAAATTTTTCATCACGACTAAGCATTTATCAATGCTGAGAGATATTATACTGAATATGATGGCTGTTTGATACGTTTTTAAAAGTCAAAAATACATTTTTATAATTAAGGGAGACATTATTTTCCAGAATACTAAAGTTTAAATTGATGATATGGTGTGCATATTTTAGAGTTTCAGCTAAACTAATAGAAAAACACAATGAAGAATTGGGCAATAACCCACTTTTTATCATAGAGATGTACGAAAGATGACCTGTATTCAAAGAAAAGAAAATATTTTCTTATTTTTCTATGAAGTAGATTTTTTTCTTGTTTTTTTTTTTATAGGATCAAGAGATCACATTTGTAGTTACAATCAGAATCTTCAAAATATGAATCAAGGAAGTAGGAGAGAATCTGACGTGATACTTGTAGTTTGGAAAATATATCCATGTTATGATATAGCCAAATGTTATAACATTGGTTAGGATAATACAAAAGGAATTTGGCTTAGAATATGGAAAACCATGAGTCATTTGCTGTCCCAGTTTTTTTCCACTTCCCATTGAGTGTTATCAAATGATAGTAATACGTATGTTACAATCTGATATAAATAAATAAGTAAACAAATACAAACAGTGAAGGTAGGTGAGGTAAGGTGGAGACAAAAAGAAGAAAATAGTTAAAGGCCAAAAATTAGGTTACTTACATATATTGTAGAGCTATGGCTAGAAGAACATGACTGTAGGCCTAAGTATAGAAATCACCCCTGAAGACTTGGGAAAATTTCACATCAGAAATTCCAGGTAGTTGTAGGTTTCTCATTCCTAAGGGTAGGCAAAATGAGACTAAAATTTACCATAAATATATCACTTACTTCACAATGGATAAAGCTGGGATTGTGAGTGAATCACGATATTGCTTTATACTATAACATTAAGATTACAGAGATAAATTTGCCCACAGATTTTGAGGAATAAGCACAATAACTAGGCTGCTCACTCATTAACTTTGAAAAGTATAACAAAATGCCAACCATGAGAGAACTATTGACTACCACAGCTAGAGCCATGTGCCATTTTTACAATGGAGCCAGATCAGAATTTAGAAAATGAAGAGGATTAAGGGAGTCAGATAAAAACACTGAAAATTAATTTTTACAGTTAAAGTAGAAAATGAATTAAGGAGATGAATATAGTGTGATATAGGAAAGAAGAAAGAATTCCAACCCCCCCCTCTCCCCCGCTCCCTCTCCCCCCCCCCCCCCGCAAACTAATTTCAGTTAAATATAAAGGCCTACTTAGGATATTATTTTTTTGTCCATTAAAAGTTTTTCTGCAGCAAAGTTTTAATTTCAGGTTATTTATGTTACTTAATACTGTGCTTCTCAACACCTCTGATCATAACCAATGGTTTTGTTTGGAATCACTCTGTTGAAAAATTAGAATCAGCAAAACATTAAAAGGTATCTTCTGAATTATATCTTGATATTCAGTACTTTGTCCTAATTGCTCTCTCACCTTATTGGTGGGTTTTTATCAATCAGATACTGAATAAACTGGGTAGAAAATAAAATACTAGACCAAGTATATATGAAATTAGAGCCCAACTTTAGTCTTTTCACCTCAAATGTTTATGAACAAAATTATGACCAATCTGAGCCTGTTTCCTTGCTACTAAAAGTATCTAATAACCACTGGTTTCTGTGATATTGTAGGAATTAGGCAAAGCTAGTAACAATTGCTGATATTTGGCAAATGCTCATAAGGAGTTAAAACTCATAATGATTTTTCTGGCTATATCAAATTGTTCAGAATAAAAATTTTGTTTAAAGTATGTAAGTAGAATTGAGAGGTTATGAAGTGGCAGCAAAGAGTGAAATAGAACAGGTTATCTAGGGAAAGACTAATGAAGAGAAATAAGGATGAGGAGGACAGGGAAAAGAACTGAAAGGAAATAGAGAGGAATTACAGACATGAAGAAAACTCATGGAAGAAGGAAAAATAGGAAAGAGAAGACAACTACTCATTCTCTTCCCTGGGATGGTGTGCCCCAGTATTACTACACTAGCCAAATCCTCTGAGTTATTTTAGCCTTGCTTTTTAATGAGAATATAAAAGACTCCTTTATCACTTACAAAACCTTATTGATCTGATTCCTTTAATCTTCAATGTCTCTAAAGCAGACTCAATACATTCTGTGGCCATTCCTTCCTAGTTAATTCTACTTCCAAACTGAGAGATTTCACAAAGCATTCCAGGTCGAGATAGCTGATTCTGATCCCAACTCCATTTGTTAAGTTAAAGTAAACACAAAGTGACTCCTCCCTTTTAGTCATAGGCTTACCTAAGAGGAGCCCAACCCAAAGACCTTACCTTATTTCCTTTTACCTTTGCTTCTTCCTGGAGTTCTTAAAAAAAAAAAAATCCAACTTCTTTACAAGATATTCCAGTTGGTTTGAAGGTCATGTCCATACAGCTCTTATAAGGGTTTTCAGGATAAACAAGTCAGCACCTGTATTGAGGCAGTATCTGTTTTTGCTATTTGAGGGACTTGCCTTTTGTCTGATAATCAAATTAGAAGTAGGTGTGAACTGAGACAGTCTAGAATTATAGAGCAAGAAAGGATAAATAATAAGAAAAAGGCCAACATAATTTTCTCAGATTGAGATCTTTGGATTTCTCCCTACTTTTATCATTTGTCCAATCTTCCATGGGATTGTGGATATATAATTACTTTCAACTATATGTGGTCAGTTTCTCTCACTTTTTCCCCCTTGGTAGTTCATGAAAGCACCTACCTTATGCACTGTTTGAAATAGGAAAACCAAAACCAAATCACCACCACCAAAACATGGTCCCTAAACAGGATCAAGTCAAACTCCCAGTTGTTATTCTTGTTGGTTCAATGGAGAAAGGGAAGAGGAGAGAAGAGGAAAAGGAAGGAAGGAAGGAAGGTAAGAAGGAAGAAAAGGAAGGAACGAACGAAGGAAGGAAGAAAAGAAGGAAGGAAGGAAGGAAGGAAAGTAGGAAGGAAGGAAGGAAGAAAGGAAGGAAGGAAGGAAGGAAAGAAGGAAGGATGGGAAGAAGGGAGGGAGGAAGGGAGGGAGGAAGGGAAGGAGAGAGAAAGGAGTAAGGAAAAAACTAGGTATTTTGTTGGAATTAGGACCCCTTAATAAAAAGGGTTTTTCTTTCTTTATTATTTTTGTTGTTGTTGTTGGTCATGGGGCTTGAACTCTGCTTCAGCTCAAGGCGAGCGCTCTACCACTTGAGCCACAGTGCCACTTCCAGTTTTCTGGTGGTTAACTGGAGATAAGGGTCTCATGGACTTTCCTTCCCGGGATGGCTTTGAACTGTGATCCTCAGATCTCGCCTCTTGAGTAGATAGGATTACAGGCATGAGCCACTGGCACCCCACTAATAACAAGGGTTTTTCTAATAGGCACTACCGTTGCTAAGATGCTAAATGAAATTCCTTTAGCATGTAATTCACATCTCAAGTCTTTTGGATTGAACATAATGATAAACACCAAGTTTTAACAGTTGTTATCAAGAATTCATTATTTCATTTCTGACTATTATTATGGAACTCAGGAGCAAATAGCATCTTTTTCAAAAAAATCTTTTTTCTTTCTTTCTTTACTGGTACCAAAGTTTGAACAACAAGAACTGTTTAAATTGGCATTTGTTCATACCGTTAACTATAATCTCATATTTCTTACTGATTGTGAGGGGACCCTTCATAAACTTAGTACTAGAGAGCAACTTGGTTGGTAAATTCATCCTCTTTTTGCTTTCCTGTTTCCCTCTTTGGATGCCCAAATTTCATTTGAATTTGTAGTAATTTTTATTCTGTGTGACATTTGGAAATTTGAGAATATATCCATAAATTCTGTAAATAAGAATTGATGAAAAACTCTTTAATAACAATCTCAAATGTGTACTGGACTTTCAATCCAATATTTGTAATAGAACAGATCTTGCATAGCAAAAATTACTTTCATAATCTGAGAAACGAGCAGTTTGAACTTACATCATGAAACAGAATTGAAAACCAAACTTAAACCAATGAAACTCAATCTTTGTGACTTATGTGTTTCCTGATCTGAGTTTTAAGAAATTATTTCTAGTGTGACTATTGACTATTTCTTAGGCCACTTGTGTTAACTGATTCACCGTGTACTTTGGAGCAAGCTGGTTTTCTTTTCTCAGGTCTGACATCATTCTTCAATAGAAAGAGGTTTGGCTCTGTCATTGAGTCCTCTTTGATTTATTTTAAAGACAAAACAAGGGTTATATGAAAATTGTTTGAAAGGCCATCCTTAAAAAACCATGGAATACTCCTTTGTCTACCCTGAAAGACTCCATATGATGGAGAATTGTGACTAAGATGAGTATGGATGAGGCTGTAAGCATCAAATCGCCGGGTAAGAAAAATGTGATACCTACCATGGCCATGATGCTAAGCCTGGTAATATTCAACTGTCTAGTCTCCTGTGTTTGGAAGATGTGTTTGTGTACAGAATTTTCACCAGAAAGCTTTTTTTATAGCAAACATTTTCTGTCAGAAGTTTATTTTATTGGTAAAATATTAAATAATATACAGAATTAAAAACTGCACTTACACTTCTGAGAAGAAATAAATCTTGGACAAATTATATGCTTGTTCCTGAGATTCCCTAAATTTATTCCAGTAGCTGTGCACTCAGACAGTACAAACCTTTATAATATAATCCTTTTCACAAAGTATTACAAAGTTTCTGCAGCTTCTTTTAGTTGTACACACATACAGACACACACTCACACATGCATATACAACACTCATACACTTATACACAATACCCACAGACATGCACAGGGCATGTGTGAGTGTGCATTAAAAACAAAGAAGATACAAGTCCCACATTTTAGTCTGCAGTGATAAAACTGTATAGCGGAGGTCTCCAGATCAGTAGACAGCAGTGACTTGTTACACAGCTGCATAGACTGTTGCAGTATTTCCATAGTTCACCCCATTTTCTGAGGTATGCTATTTGAGCCTTAAAAAAATTACATTACACTGAGCAAACCTGACATACAAGGTCTGGTATTTTAATTTTACATATATTTATATATATTTTCTTTTTTAAACAATAGTTTTTTATTTCCCCAAATTATTAGTTTGAAAAAAATGAGGTTTACTGGTTTGACCTTTTTTTTTTTGTTTTCCTTTTTTGCTTCTAAAACACAAAATATCCTAGAAACTGTCAAGCAATTAGTCTTTAAAATAGTCTAATTACCTTTGGTATTGTTAAAGAAAAAAAGAATTAAGTACCCAAGACACATACTGTACAAATGCAGTAAATGCCTTCAAACAAAATGTCAACATTATTTTTTATAACAAAACATGTATTTACATTACAGCAGGAACACAGGTATATAAAAAAAGAAAAACCAGAGCACTATATATATATATATAAATATGCATGATACGAAAAATACTCCTTAAATTTTGTAAGAAAACAGGGCTGTTCCAAATATTTTTTAAAAATGTGTTACTCCAATAGGTTGATACCAGTTTAAAATTGACCTAAGTGCTTTAATATTAAAGTTTATTTTCAAACATAGAGAAATGAAATAAAATATTAAATATTAGTTTCTTAACTTCAAGCATGAGGCAAGAGTCTAAGGAAAGAAATGCAGTCTCTAAGAATTCCAACTTTAGGACACATTTCTCAGAAAGGATCAGTAGATTCATTCAAAATTTAGCCTAAGTAAAGATTCCATAAAAGCAGAGCAGTAGTTGCTACATGCTCTAATCTTTTGATTGTGGTGTGTTTTTCTCTTTATGTTTGTGTCCTTTGACACACCATAATTTTCAAGAGTTTCCTTTTGACATCAGCTAAAGAAATAGGTCAAGAAAGTAAAAATAAAATCACTATAGTTTTTAAGACTTCAAGGGGGGTATTGCACTTGTACAGAAAGAAGAGTATCTTTTTAACTAAAGAACAGAAGTAATCATTCTGGGATTGTAAATAACACATGGTCTAAAAGGTCCAACTATTAAGAGCAATTATGAGGCCTGGATACCCTGGCTGTCCCTGGAATATAGGTATAGTAATGGTAAAGCACTTTTCTCCTAAGAGAGAGAAAGTTAAGACTCTTTGCTTTACATTTTTAATATATTTCTAAAGAACTGTCTAGTCAGTCTGCCATCATTTCTATTTTCAAGAAAAGCCAAGTAAGAATATAAAAATCTAACCCAAAAGAAAACAAAAAAGCAAGTAGATAATCTGGTCACATAATCTCTGGAGTCATTTTAGTTACCTAATATTTGAACGTTAAATTAACATAAAGTTTATATAGTGTACCATTTTTAATCCAATCACATTTCTTTTAATATAACACTTTACTTAAGTACAAAAATGGGCAGGCAGATTATTCAGCCAACAAAAATAATGAACAAAAAGTAAGACTTAAAGAAACCAATGAATTGGAAGTTAAGAGTTGACCTAATCTTCAAAAGCAGTAGTAGCAGGAGAGCAGCAGACTTCCACAGATATTGGGGGAAGGCAGATAAAAAGATGGGTGAGCAAAAAGTGGAGGAGTGCACAGTTGGAAGTAAAAGTAATGAAGAGTTTACTTACACAAAAAACAAGGAAGAAAAAGATTCAAAATCTGAGAGTGCTTGATAGACAAAAACAAACAAACAAACAAAAACAAAAACAAAACCCAAACGTATCAGTTTCAGAACTTGAACCACTAAAAAAATAAGAGTCAAACAACAACAGAAAACAAAGCCTAGATTCCTTTTCTGGTTACAGTATATTGGATTAAAAAATCAATTTCCAACAAATTAAATTAAGCAAAATCCTGATAAGTGCATAGTAAGGGATTCAGTGGCCTCTACCTGTTCTTAGAAGCATTTCTTACTATGTGTCACTTGAGGTAATACAAGGGCCCAACTTACTGTTAATTGAGTTATCAGTACCTAAATGAAGTTATGTAGGGTACTGTATGTAGCTTAGTAGAGGGCCTCTACATTTTCTATTTTTATTCACAATAAAAATGACATTGTAGAAAATGACATCATTCTTGTACCATTCTCTGTATGGGGTAATTCACAATTTTTTTCCTTTTACAGAAAATGTACAAATGCAATGTTATGGGAGAATAAGTACAGCAACAGAATTATGAACTTATTTCTAGGAGGGCATGTGAAAGACATTCACAAACTTACAGTACAGCAAGATCAAACTAAAAAGCGGAACAGAGGACGTTACATTAAAAAAGTCTTGTGGAAATTCCAAAATTTTAAGTTACTAGAATAAATGTAAAAATATTCCAGGTGTCATTATTTGGCCTAGCAATACACAATAGGATAAAAAGAAACACTAGCATATCACAGCTTCTTGGTCATAGGACATTTGTTTTATAAAATCAGCTCACTTTTTTAAAAGCTGTCATATTCTAACACATCCACAGCAGGTAATATACAACCATGGTATGAAACCATTTGAGATTATGCTTTGGAGAACAGCAATGTGATATGACTGCTCAGTTTTATTTTGTTAAAGGAAAATTAATTACTTTTTTTCTTTTCAATGTTATTTTATAAAGCATTCTCAGATTAGAAGATAGACTAGTGTAACACTAGATTGGGGATAAAAAAACTAAAAGCAATACTGCATTTTATTGACACCAAATTCCAGTAATAAAGCCTGTGTGACACAAATCTTATTCATCCTTAAAGACAAAGAAAAGAAATATGAAAACAAATAGCAATATTGAATTCATAGCTAAAATCTCATTCTACTTTATATTTTTACCTGCATAATCTGGTAATAGTATTTAGAAACAGGATCAAACTAAAAAGGAATTAAAATCTGATTTCAGAGGTTCCTTTTACTTTTAACAGCTAAGGTTATAATTTCTGTATAGGAAAATGCTTTAGCAGTTTTTTGCCCTAAGAACACAAAGAGGAATTCTATTGTACTCAATTTTAAGAGATTTTTTTTTTTTAGAAAATATACAGTAAAAGTGTGGTAAAGCTAAAATAGCTAGCCAACACTCTCAATGCATTTTAAAAGGCACCAATAACATTTTTTATAAGTATTTAATACATTAAGTTCAGGACCTTTAAGAGACCAGTTACTGTATATTTTAATTATTTTGCAGAAACTGGAAGATTAAAATATTTATAAAATAATTTTTATATATACAAACTTTAATTTCATCAGGTTTTTTCATTTCTTTTGAACTTGGAGAATTGGATCTGGTGTAATCATACAGGTAGTACTTATTAAAGTAATATATAAAATATAATTAAGAATGACCACAAGTCTTCACATTATAGTTCTCTAAAATGAATAATCCAAGTTAAAACAAATTTAGGATTTTTACAGGCTAAGTTCTGTCTTGAAACTATGGGCATATATATTTTTGTTTGATTTTTGCAGCTTGTTCTGCTGTATCTCTGGAAATAGGGTAAAATAAGATTTTTAAAATATTAATAAAGATTTTCCTCTAACTGCATTCTCAAATGGAAGTTTTGGTAAACATTTATAACATGCAAAGACTTTGTGGTTTTGTGAGATGTAAAACTGTAGCACAAACATTATAATAAATAAAAAATTTAAAAACTGCTCTTAAAAAATATTTTTGCCTGTCTTTATATCTCAACAAGTAACTAACAAGTTGCTAACTTGAAAGCATTTTTCTTCCTAACCAAAAAGGAATCTACATTTCTTTAAGTTTTCATTGATGCGTTTCACATCCTTTTCCCCCTACTGTTTGTTTCATTTTGTCCCAAGGCCTAAGCTACAAAACTGCCATGAGTCCTAAAGACACAATGATAACTTCTTTAGTATTTCTTAATACAATCACTTTGGAAAAGTAAACTTCATTGCTCAGGTATTGAATGTAATTTTAACTCAACACATCTAATAACTCTGCTTCTTTTCATACATTTTAAGAGAGGTGTGTGGCACATAGATGCACTCACAACATGATCCACACATATTGATGGCTTGCATGCATGTAGGACTGAGACTTCCTAATACAAAACTCTGAACTCCAGGCTCTCATCCTTCCATTCTATTCCTCCAAAATATTCCTAAGGGAATGTTTTGACAACTTCTCATCTTTCTTTCAGTCGGTCTCCTGGCCACTATCTCTGTTTTCAAATGCCCTTAGAATGAATGATTCTTCACTACAGAGAAATAAACCACTTCTCCAAAAAGGCTGATGACTAAAAAGTCTGGGCAAAATTAGGGCAAAGCAATAGGATGAATTTCTGAACTTTCGCCAAAGTGGAAAATACAGAGGCTAACCCATTTTCAATGTCTCTCAAATACTTCCTGCAACGTGAAATCTCACCTAAATAAACTGGGCATGCTAGTGTTACGTAAAATTTGATTTATTTGGTATCTGGTCCTCATATTTATTTTTAGGTGCTACTGAACTGCACATTTTCTTTTGTGTAGAAGAGTCATGAAAATATAGCCATCCAGAGTTTTTAGAAAGCTTGATCTCCACAAAAATTCTTTCTAACCTAAAAATTTGAATTGACCTTGTCCTCACATGTCCCCACCATTCCTTCAGTCATCTCCAGCTCTCTTCTGTCCCTCATGTCATACAACTAGGAAAATACACTTGTTGCAAATGTACCTTTACACCTACTAGCGCTCTTCAAGGAATTAAATTTTCTGATAAGATAAAATCAAAAGAGGTGAGTGCATCATTATTGTCATCACAGTGGAACCACATAAGTTTTAGGTCCATCTGAATTCAGTTTCAACCCAAGGTAGCAGGTACATAAATGTTTTCATTGGGGGAGGAACCCAGGAAAAAGATTCATAGATTATGTAATGTCAGTAAAAATTCATGTGCCCAAAATTGTGGACATATTGACTGGCATGCAAGTATTTCTTTAAAACGTGACAAAACACAAAATCACGAACCTCAATATTTTTTACCTCACCCAAAAAAAGGAAAAAAAAAGGCATTTCAATTATGATTTGGGGGTGGTTAGGTTAAGTAAAGGTAAAAAAATCTCAAAGACGTGTTATCTTTGAATAAGTTATATTTACCATATACCTATGGATGTAGGAAGAAAGAAAAAAAAAAGAAATTAATGGTTGGTATTCTTTAGATCTGTTTTGGTACATTCTCATAGATTTAAAGGGGCTATTTAAAAAAATTCTCCAAAACTAATTGAAGACAGGGTTACTTAGAGAGAGGCAAGTTAAAACCATTTTCTAGTCTCAGCTGTGTTAATTCTTAGAATTTGCTTAAACAAGCAAATGGCAAAGGAGAACATGAGTTAAGACGTATCTGACCATCCATAGTTCTCTGTTCTTGACACTTCTAATCCCACATTATAGGCAAACCACTTCAGCATCCTATTTAATTGATTTTTAGAACAATTATTAGTTACTTCATAACAGAACTAATTATTCACAAATAATACAGCTATGGTTAGGCCTGCTCTTTGCAAACAAAACAAACAGCAGGCTCTGCCTTCAAACTGTGTTCCCCAAATGACTTGGGTGCCAGTGTTACTCTGTTTCTCTCTGTTAATGCCATTGAACTGAAAAGATAAAACAAAGCACCCACACAAATGAAACTAAAATGTGCACATGAAACATAAAATATGCCACAAATGAATGAAAAGATGGGAAATGCTGTACTACCAGGTTGAGATTCATTTCTGACATGGATTCATAGAGCTGAATATTTGTAAAGCAGAAAAAAAATAACATGCCTGAAGATTCTGTCATATTCTAGGCTCTAAAAGGGTAAGAGAAAAGTGAAAAGTTGGTTGTTTCTTTGTTAGATCTGTATAGTCCAATGTGCAGTTTAGAAAGAAGTTCCTTTTTCTCTGCAGTAAAAGAAGTAAATATTATTACTGAAGATATACTAGAATAAATAGCCCTACTTCAATAAATCTTATAGGGTTCAAGTTACCATATGCAGACTAAACTAGCAGTTGCTCTGAGACCATTTTGAAAGAGGCAGCCTATCACAAGACTTTTAAGAACTTCTACTCCAAGAGTAAAAGAGGAATGGAAAATGAACGGAACACTGAGTGGTCACAGTTTGAGAAAATGAGGGAAGAGAAATATCAAAGGATCACTCGGTGGGTTTTCTCTCTATTGTTAGCCTCATTATATTTTTCTGCTGACTGGTTAACACTGATTAAATGCCGATAAAGTGACAAATGTAAGCATAATGTTAGAAGGACATATGTAAAAGTATCCTGCTATCATGTTAAAACTTCAAACAAAAATCTCACAGAAATTTACGAAAAGTGGAAGGCCCTCCTGAAATTACTGCTTGTCATCCACTCTTAGACCATATGTTATTCTGAAAACTACATAAAAAATACTATTTGTTACAGGTGTTAAAAGTAAGGCTGCAAGGTTGTCTATAAAATGCCAGTCATCAAAACTATGGAAAAACAGTGCTTAAGTTTAGAAAAATAAGATCAAAGGACCTCAGATGTCTTGTAGTTGTCCTCAACTACTTGTAGTTTAAAAGTTTTGCTCTATGGTACAGTGTAAAACATACTGAGTTATAAATTCCATAGGGGAAGTAAACATAGAACCCACAACAACTCAACTTGTCCTAGCGGTTAGCATTGAAAGTAATAAGGAATTCGTGTTCCATGATTTCTAAAGAACCAGACTGGTTTACATTTTGAAACAAGATCTTCTTTGAAGAGTAAAATTACTCATACCATTTGAAATTGCCAAAGTTCTACCCAGAAAACTTCAAATTTTCCTGCCTTCAATCATAATCCTGAACATCAATGGCAAATTAGAATCACTTAGGTGAATCCATATGAATCAACTATTTTTTCCAAAGCATGACATGCCTTAATAATGACTCATGGCAGAATTTGTTTAAATTTCCACAAAATAAAACAAGCCAAGTTATCAGGAAACAATATACCCATCCCATTACTCTTCCATTTTCTTCCTTTTTGTAATTAGGCAGAGCAAATGACACTGTGTCCACAAAATAAGAATTATTGACAGAAATAATATTTTTTAAAAGGTGTGTCAATATCTGAGGGAAGGTGGGATTGTAAGTGCAGTATTTCTTCATGTGCAGTTTTTTACTTCATGGGGGTCCCCTTTGGAATGAAAAGGCCTAGTGGAATGTGTGCTCCCCTCGAACAATGTGTGATGAAAACTCGTAACGGTCCTGGCTTCTGTAGCCACAGATGTTGCATTCCAGTGGGTCCCGGTAGCCATGGCAACCCATGTGAATGGTGTACATGACATGGTCTAGGAAAAGGACTCGGCAGTGCTCACACTTGAAGGCCCTTATCTGTTCTCCTTCTCCATTGAAAACCTTATAGATGTCCTTCAGAGAGCCCTTAGGAGCCTTGGCGGCATCCAAAGCCTTGACATCCTCCTTCATGTAAGCTGGGCTTTGTTTCCTCTTAGGATTTAAGGCAGGGTTTCCTTGGTAGGACTGGTGGTCATCGTGGCTACTTTCTGAGTCAGTAGAATCCAGGCAGCTATTGCTGGGGGAGGCCTCTCTTTCCTGGGGTCGACTCTTTGGTCTAATGAGAGAGATAGGGCCATCCATGTTGTTTTCATGACTATCAGAGGTTTCCCTGCTAATGGGTCTTTCTATCCTATTGGGATGATAGACCTGAGAATAAGCTGAGCTTATGACTGGGGCCACCTCAGCGATTGTGCTTGGCGGGTGCTGCATCAGAGGGTGAAGGGCCTCAGTTCCAAGGTAGGTGATTGCATTGTTGATGGCTTGGTCCATCATATGAGACTGCATCAGCTCAGCCTCCTTCTCATAGGTTAAGTTCATATCAAAGTGAATATCTGGGTAGCTGAATCGCATGAGCTTTTCCCCTAAAAGGAAGAAGTAGGAGAAACAAAAAAGAGTAAGAAAAGGAAAAGACATTACAACAGAAATGGACTGGATTAAAAACTATAAAAAAGGCAAAGTTAACTAGTGACTTCCATTCTCCATATGAATCTCTCAATAAGCCATTTGCACTTGCTCTAATGTCATTATAAGAATGCATCCAAATTATTATTTTCCTTTTCTATTAAAATTCCTACTTTCATGAGACTCATAGACTATAGGAGAAAGAATCAATTCAAAAGGAAGAAATAGCTTGTTGTGGCCTATGTTAACTCACTGGAGTAAGATTTATTTGGTTGACTTAATTGTTATTTTTTTAACGAGTTACTGAATGTTTGTCATTTTGGAGACTTGAAATGTCATTATTATAATACTTATAAATGTTATATCACCCAATAAAATGAACACAATTAAGGGCTATTTAAAAGTAAATTAGGGATTAATTCTAAAAGTACTTTCTCATGAACTTAGAAAAATTGTCTATCCCTTTGCTTCTGGAAACAGACAATTATTCCTCTTATTTCATCACTTTCTTATTGACATGTGATTTGGTAGGTGCACACATTGTTAGTTTTTCTATACGTTTTCCTGTTTAAAGCAGTGTAGTTTTTCTTTAAGCATTTACATAAATAAATATAATTTTTACTCCAGTGGTTTACTTCAACATACTACATGAACACAAAATCTAAAGAATTTCGGTGCTTAAAAAAAGAAGTAATTTTTTTTCAGAACATTTCCAGATGTCAGAGTAGCTCATATTTAAAAAATTTTGCCACTAAGACAATATGCTATTTTCCTACTTTTTTTTGATAAGTAGAGTTTATATGTAAGTCCTTCCTAAAAATATATGTAGATTTCTCATTGTGATATGTTTAGTATGTAGTGGGTGGAAGCTTAAAGTATAATGTTGATAAGAGGTATAGACTCACCAGGAAGAAATAAGAGTGTTTCCTAGTATTTAATTCATACTAGGAAATTAAAGAAAATTTCCTGAAGCAAGTGCCTTTAGGAATAAGAATGTGGCAGGAAACATTAGAAATATGGAGGAAGAAAAAATAAAAAAATAAAAAAGAAAAAAAAATATGGAGGAAGAAATATGGAGATAGATTTGCTGGTAGGAAGGCAGAGAGAGGAGGGAATTACTTTTAAGTCAGCAATTACTTATATTTCAACATGACTGAGAGTGAACACAGATGAGTAAGGTAAATAAAATAATTCTGCATTCATTGAACATCAGTCGACTCTGAGGGGTTATATAGCAGCCTAATTTATTTAACAAACTGACTCAGAAAGTTGCTATAGTAAACACGGTGTCCTGAACTAGTTTAATGTGATATAAATAGAGGAAAATATGGAAAGAAATTTACAAAATACTGCTACAGCTTGAGAGATTAACTATATGAAGATGGTGGGAGAGAGAAGGAAGTATGAAAGTGAGTTTTCTGGCCTAGGAAATTTAATGGATGATAGTGAGACAGAGAAGATACAATCTGTTTGGGGAGCACTAGGAGTAATACTTATGTCTCTAAGGAGAGAGATAGAGATAGATACAGATGTGACAGCTATCAGCTGTCAGAAGACAACTTCTGAGACCTGAGTTTATACATAACACCACTTAGAAGAAATAGGTCAAATATAGAAAAGAGGATCAAAACAGAACCTGAAACATATTTATGTACCAACCCATAGTCAAATTTCACTTGGATTATTGTATTTGGCAGTATGTTTTGAAAGCTCTTTGTCTTGATCCTTCTCCATGGAGAAAGGACTTTGCAGGGCCAGAGAACCCTGCCTATCTAACTCATTGTCCAGAGCATAGGGTAAACAGACACCAGAATTCCTTCACCAATAGACAGTATGTTTCCAGGGTCTGTACAATCCTCTACATGGTACCCATTCTTCGGTGCTAAGTGTATGGTACTGATGAATATACAAGACACTACTATTTATTTGCTATGTGTGTAGTACAATGTAAAAGAAACACAGATATGATGAAGAGAAAAATGTGTACAATTCTTCTGGTAATGGGTAGGACTAGAAGACATTGGGCAGGGGTACTTATGTCCATGCTGTTTATGTCTAGTGAGGAGTATCAAGGAATCTGTGTCTATATATTTTTAAAACTTAATGTTTTAAATTTGGAGGACAGAACATACATTTTTCAGCTTAATGTATGTCAGTAAGATATTCAGGCATATGAAGAAGAGGGATATTTCTTTTATTGAAATAAGGGAAAAATCAAATACTTATGTGGATACACATATCTGAGAGAGTTGGTAATATTATACTAAAATGATTCCAAATCATTTCACTCTCTGTGACTGTAGATATATGATTACCAAGAACAGAGAGCAGAGACCATTTGCAGAGAGCATAGAAAGTTTGAAAATGTCTGTGACAAAGGCTTAGATTGTTCATGAATAGATTAAATTAAGGTCACTTTATATCTTCATAGAAAACTTGATATTTAAGATCAATGTTTCATAAGGCTGTGGGATTTCCTCCAAAATCTTAGTGAATGAGATATAAATACAGAAGAGATGCTCACTCAGAGGCATGAGACATTGAGATTTCATCAGGAGAAGGTGGAAAGATACTAAGGCAAAAGTGTCGAAATTATTGGCAAGAGAGTGGCAAAGTGATAAACCATGCAATCTAAACTGCCAAAAGAAGGGAGGAAGAGACACACTGATATGTATCCAGTCCTGAGATTCTTGGCCTAGAGAGCCTGATAGGACAAAGAACAGTATAAAATGGAAGGCCATGAATAAAAGGATTTATAGTACATGTGCAATGATGAAAATGTTCATTTCAAGAGCAAAAACAATATTGTACCTACAGTTTGCTATATAATACTAGGACAGAATCTAAATAAAAAATCTCAAATTCTTAATAAAAATTTAATATTATTTTAGAATGATAGTATAACTTCCTTCATATTACAGAAGAGGAGGAAGAAAAAGAAAAATAGAGAGTGTGTGTGTGTGTGTGTGTGTGTGTGTGTGTGTGTGTGTGTGTGTGTGTGTGTGTGTGTGTGTGTGTGTGTGTGTGTGTGTGTGTGTGTGTGTGTGTGTGTGTGTGTGTGTGTGTGTGTCCTGAGGTTGAGGTCAGAGCCTGCGCAATTTTCCTAAGCTTTTTTGCCAAGGCTGGCACTCTACCACTTGAGCTATAGCTCTACTTCTGGCTTTTTGGTAGTTAATTGGAGATAAGCGTCTCAAGAACTTTCCAGCCTAGGCTGGCTTCAAGCCATGATCCTCAGATCGCAGCCTCCTGAGTAGCTAGGTATGAGCCACTGGTGCACCGATCAAGGGTGAATGATTTTGAGATGTACTGCAACTATATATTTAAACAACAACAACAAATAACTGTAATGAAAGCTGTTAATCAATAATACCCCCCTGATTGGGGGGTATTAGCAAGAGGGAGTAGGCTAATGAGGGTGAAAGAGAATGAACATGGTTGAAATAGATTGTTGGCAAGTATGAAAGTAGAACAATGAAGCATGTTGAGATTGTATTAGGAAGAAGAGAGGAGGGTAAAGGAGAGTGAGAGGTGGGAGACTGACAGGAATACATTGTATGCACGTGTGGAAATGTCAAAATGAAATCCCTCCTTGTATCGTTAATGAATGCTAATAAAGAACAAAAAAGAGTCATACTATAATTTTGTAAAATTCTGTTCCTCTTTTGTAAGTAATGTAATTAAGTCAAATTGAGAGTGGCAAGCCTAAGTCATAGAAAATGTGACAAAAACTGTTACAAAGAACAGACTATAAAAATTTGCAATATAAAGTGCAATAATAATTTTCCTGTTTTTCCAACTGTACTACTATCTAGTTAGATATAATTATCTAATTATTTTCATAAACTAATCAATTTTAAAATAAATGATCTGTGTTCTCCCTATCATAAAAAAACCATTAAAGGCAGGCCTTTTGGTAAAATCTCAGATCCTGAACTGCTGTAATTCAACTCTGACCTGTGGGATTACATGTTAGCCTTCTTCTATGAGTGCTCACTAAATTCCCAGCTAGTTTTTTTTAGAGTAGTGGGAATTTAACTCAAGAGCCTGGGTGCTGCCTCTATGCTTTATTGCTCAGGTCTAGCCCTCTACTACTTTGAGCCATAGCACCAATACCAGTTTTCTGGGCATTAATTGGAGATAAGAGTCTTACAAAATTTCCTGCTCAGGCTGGCTTTGAACCATGGTACTGAGATGTCAGAGTTGAGTCATGAGTGCCTGGCCTGCCAGCTGGTCTTTATGGGATATTTTGGTTTGTTTAGTTCTTCACTTAATATGTTTATTGGACTAACAGATTTTTATTACTCTTTCCTTCTTGAAATAACCAAAGAAAAGCCTTTCTCCAATCTCTAATCAGGATGTCTTACAATGCTCTCTAACATTAGAATCTGAGAATTCATTTCACTATTTTATTTCCATATTTTATCCTCTATAAAGTCTGCAAAACAACCACAATACATACAAAAATGATATTAAACAATTTTCTTCTGCTAAATCTTAAATATTCTATAAAAACAGAGATACCTTTTTCATTCTTAGACAAACTCTGACTTGCAACAGGAGAGTTTCAAAAATCATCTCATGGCTTGGAAATAAAACACTGTGTAAAATTTAATATACATATATAATATTTAATATTAATCTTTTCAAAATCATAGGCTGGGACAAAAAGGGACTGAAGTGTAAAATACAGATAGACACACAAAGCATCTTGAATGTAAGTTATCACATTATTTTCTAATGCAGAATTTTGAAAAAATTAATTTCTCTGTATTTTAGATGAAATGCTTAAAGAATTTATATTCTGTAAAGAAATCAGTAAAAACCCTGCTACTAATGTAAATTTAACACAAATTACAAAAGTGGCTAATAGTCTAAGGCTTTCTTATTTTGTGTGATTATTTTAAAATAACATTTTATTTCTATATGTGTTTAACTCCATGTAGCATTATATTTTTGAGATGGTGATTTACTTTTATCAGTCTTTTGATTATTTCTCTTTCTCATGCTCATATGTAAGGGTGTGTGTGTGTGTGTGTGTGTGTGTGTGTGTGTGTGTGTGTGTGTGTGTGTGTGTGTGTGTGTGTCTGTGATGCACATAGGAGATAACAGAGTAGAAAAGAATAATGTGGAAAATAGGAATGTCATTCATGATATGAAACACCATATGCATTTCTAATATATGGATTAGCCTTTTCAAATTAAAATCATCTGATAAAAAAATGAAAACATTTGTGCTGCTTACCCACAAACTTTTGTGGAGTGGAGCTTTTACGTTTTCCCATATTTCCCGCAAGTTTCTCTATGACAGCAGGTCTCTCAAAAGGCACCAGAGAAATATTGTTGTCCATAATAGGCTCTTGTTCCTTACAATCTTCCATAGGAGGTACTATATGAAACCATATAAAAAGGAATCTGATAATTTCTTCCACATTTTGAAAGATACACAGATGACATCTCAATATGTGTTAAAGAAAACACACTCATACACTTTAATAAAAGCAGGTAAGACAAACCTCTGTCAAAGAAAATTTAATTCTATTCCTGTTTCTCTCTCTCTCTCTCTCTCATACACACACACACACACACACACACACACACACACACACACACAAGCGTGCATGTAGGTGATTTGTTTCTATCTAAGTCTGTTTCTTTCAGATCAATGACATAAACTGTTGCAACTATTGGTAGCCAACATGTTCATTTGCTTTCTCATCTTATTTCTCTGAAAGTGTTTTTAACATTGATTAAAATCAATAGCACTTTAAGACTACTCTATTTTAAGGCTTTGGGAGTTTATTTTTCTTAGACAATGTAAGCAATTCAACTTGTTTTGGAGAAAAGATTAGCTACACACTCAGAATAACAGTACAATATTTGACCACTTTCCCCATCTGTTTTCATGCTGCACATTTTCTATCTGATGAGCTGCTAGCCATATTGGCAGTAGCTTAAATACCTGCACAACACAGGCTTCATGAAGGAGATCCAATTCTGAACATGTCTATGCATAGTAAATTGTGACAGCCTTATGATTATAATTTATTTTCAAAAGAGTTCTCTAGCAGGATAAAAAAAATCTATTTCTAAATTGGTACATGGTCACTCAAAACTGCTAACCCTAATTCACCTGACAAACTCTCTAACTCATTCTATTCATCTAAGTTGCTGTGGGCTAATATTGGTCCTGAGATACTGACATTCATGTTGTAGAATAAATTCAAGAAACTTAAGGAAAGTGTTTATGAGTTGGAATTTTGTCCAACGAATTTAAATTTAGCATAGGGCAACTTCTCAGACAGATTATATCAGTTGACTAAAACTATTATTCATAGTAAATACCTGAAATTTCCATTTACTAGGTACTCTAATTTGACAGCATGCAAGTAAAATGATTTACTTGGATCCTTTTTGTTTGTACAACAAAGTCCCCTGGTATGGAACATAATCCATTCTCATTTATAAGGAGGCTCTACTGGCTGACAATAAAATCAGAAAGCAAAGATGAAAGTGAACAAAACTCAGCGCACAATTCAAGTGACCTATTTAATAACCAATACAGGGTGCTGACATGGAAGGAAAAAACAGTATCAAAATGTTTTCCTAATTTAGACATCTTTAAAGAAATCGACATCCACTCTATGATTTGGTTAGCCTAGTTGCTGGGCCAGAAAAAGTTAATCATTAACCTACATTTTAATAAGAGATTCTCTGATTCCAAATAGCAAGGAATTCTGCAACAATTGCATGTTGATTTGGACAAATAAATTTCAAGATGAGATTTAGTAATAAGGAAGTGTTTATTGAACTGATGTTATTAATATGATCAAGTGGGAAACATATCCAAAAACATTACATAAAGTATTATATAATCTCTTTACTAAAAATGGCCAAACAAATCAAATATCATGGCTGTTCATAGAATTCAGACAAAAATATATGGAGGAAAAAATGTTGATAGTAATTTCCTAGCAAAGCAGGTTATGAGATGGAGATTATGGTCAATATCTTACTTTTTCTTTGGTAAGATTCATAGGCACACATCTCATTAGTGCAATAACCACAAAGTAGTTTATGCATGAAGCAAAGTTGAAAATATCACAAACCTAAATCTAAAATGAAAAAAAAAAATAGAAAAAAATTGCTGTTAATTTTTGCTAAAAACCAGCAAAACTGGTTAACAGGGTTTCCCCCCAATATTGAATGTTAATTAGTTTTGAAATGAGTAACCTAAAACTTGGCAGTTCTGCTGTAAGTCTCACCCTGAATTTTCTTATTTGCACACACTTAACACTCAAAACGAAACCTGCATGTGGGAACCGTTCCACACCACATCCACCTCAATTCAGATGATCTGTCCCAAGTTCAATGAGGCTCATATACACTGAAAACAATGATTCTGGCAAGCTTTGGTCTAAATTCTTCTTTGCAACTGCCCTCTGTGTCAAAAGTCAATCTTGTTTTTAACCATGTTGGCAATAATAACCACTAAGTGCTTTTTTGAGGCTTTACATTTAATATCCTATGTAATCCTCATGATATAGATGCTATTACATCTTTATTTTTACAGATGGGAAAACAAAGACTTGGAAATTTTAATAACATTTCTCAGTGTTTATGTCTACTTAGTAGAGAATGTTACAACAATTCAGAGCCAGTGCTACACTATACTATTATAGATATGAATGATATTATAGATATGTTTTGAGTATTTACATGTTGTACACCGGGTTGATATATGTGTAAGGAATGTCATGGATAAAAGACAAAACACACTTTTCCTAAAGATCTAATATTTATTTTTTTGCTCTCCTGAACCAGGGAATAGCTCAACAAAATGTTTTTGGATATATCCTCCAAACACAAAAAGGTTCTCTAGATACTTCATATCTGAATTGCATTAACAATAAGAAAATTATCAAGGCTACAGGTAAACCAATGTGCTGATATCTTCATTTGTTTGGAGAAAGCACTAAAACCAACCATCTCTTTTCTGACATTATCTGAAGTTGTAACTAGAACAAAAATGTATTTATTCTTGTATTATGCCATTATTTCATTATATCAATAAAGATAAAGGTAAAACCAAAAGGGCAACATTAGGCTGAGTATGATGGTATATACCTATAACCCCAGAACTCAGGAATTTGAGGCAGGAGAATCTCGAGTTCAAGATCAACCTACTATATATAACAAAACTCTTACTTAAAAAAAAAACAACAAATCAATAAGATGACATGGCTTTATTTATTGTTAGCCAAACCATCCACTCAAAATTCAAATTCCAAGAATAAATAAACTGAAGAATGAAGATCCTCTCACATGTTTTTACCCTAACCCCCTTGCCCCTGAACAGGAGAGGTCAGGTTAACTGACAGTTCCAAAGAACTACATACGATGGAGAAAGTTCTCTTAAAGGAAAAGGCAAATCTTGTTAAAAAAAAAAAAAGACATGGGAGAAGGAAGAGAAAGACAGATAATCTTTCCTATCGTTGAAACTTTTCTTTCTATGCTGTTGAATCTTAAATCTTTCAAGTTATATGTTATTTTCTGGACAGGCTATGATGTTGCAATACTGGTCCTAGCTTCTATGAAGTAAGTTTCTATACTCCTGGCCCTGCTCTTCTCATCTTCATAGCTTCTTTCCTCCGATATTGCCTTATGCTACAGTTTGGATATGAAATGTTCTCTCGACCAATCATGTGCTAGGAGCATGGTCCTTAGTGCAACAGTAATGGAACATGCCAGGACCTTCAAAAGATGAGACCTAGTGTAGTAAGGTCACTGGGGACATAGTTACCAAGGGATTTGGGCTGGTGTCTCAAAAATAGTAAGGTCTCCTATGAGTAGATTAGTTCGTAGAAAGCCCACTATTGTAGAAGAGGAAGACTAGGCCTTCCATGCTTGCTTCCTGTTGTAAAGTACTTAGTCTTTGGCATTTTGTTACAGTAACAGAATGATGTCTATGAAGTTTTCACTTTTTTTCTTTTTCTTTCTTTCTTTCTTTCTTTCTTTTTTTTTTACTGAGATCTTGAGATCTCTTTCAATATCAAAGTCCAAGATAGTTTTACTTGGCTCTTATAGGTACCTAAAAGATGTGTTCAAAAACTGAAATCTTCCTTTTCCTCACACAGGCTTTCTCTAATTCCCACCCCCAATGAATGGCTCCATCATTTACTGCATCACCTACCCCTCATCCATGCTAGATATTGGCAGATACTAGATTTCTTTATCTTGACTTTTCTACTCCCTACCACATGAAAAAATGTGGAGGTATAAAGTATTTTAGACTCTCAATTCCCTAATGTTTCTATTCAAGGCTACCCAGCCCATCTTGACAACTGCAACAATCTCCTAACAAGTCCAATTGTTTCTTGACTCTTCTAACCTTTGCTTTATATTCCAGTAAAATGTTAATATAATTATGTGTTTTAAAGTATAAAAATTATTTGCCTAACTATATAACAGGCAGTTGATGTTCTGTCCAGAACTTTTCCTCTAATCCTATCACCTTCTTGCTCCAGTTGTACATAGCTACTTGTAGGTCCTTAACTTTCCAGGCTCTTTGAGACTACTATTTCTTGGCATATGCTGTTATTTCTGAATGAAACATTGACTTATTAGCTTGTCAGTTTAACCTTTCCAAATTCAGTTCTAACATAACTTTTCTTGAAATTTTTCTTGGACACCCAGTCTGATTTAGGTATCTGTTCCTTACCACTACCCAGTGTACTTAACAGAAGATACTCCAATAATTGTTGGTTTACTGTTCGATTTCTTTCACTAGAAATTGCATTTTATTTAACTGTGCCTCTCCTGCTTATTAGATGAGAAGTATTACATTCAGTGGGTGATTATTATATGACTTAATGAAGGAAATAATGTCACTGATGAAAAAATCAAACATAAAATTTTGCAGGTTCCCAATTATATCACCTCCTTGCTTGCACATAAAGAACCCTCTCTCCTGAAATAATTGAAAGTAAACCTAAGAATACATAGCTTTTAAGTTGTTATCTTCCTGGTTACACAATTTCAATTTTGAGTTCAGGCTTTAAGGGAAAAGGTAATTATACAGTTTGCTTTTTAAAGCTTGTTTCTCAAGCTGAACAGACTTGAAAAATGAGCATAAAGATAACATTCAAATAAGATAAAATAATCTGCCATAAAACCCAATTTATTGTTATCTTTATTTCCAACACCAGAAGTCATAAAACTGTTCCCTTTGTTCAAACTCAGTCAACATTTGTAACAACTTTTTCCTCTGCATGCTAATAGCTGTTCAGTGTCCACTGTTCTCTCATCCTACCCACCCTTTCATCCTTTCTTTTACATTATCACTTGCTGTCTCTCTTTACTCAAACCCCTTGCTCCTGGCAGATGTCAATTCTATATTCTATGTTGGTCATATTTTCCTTTAGAAGATACACAATTGATTATCAATTGGCTCCTATTGAACCAACTACAAAATCCAATCACTGGATTAAAAGAACAACATACTCTTTTAGCCTTATTTCATATCACTCCTTTAACTTGAAATATATATATATATATATATATATATATATATATATATAGAGAGAGAGAGAGAGAGAGAGAGAGAGAGAGAGAGAGAGAGAGAGAGAGAGAGAGATAAATAAATCTGTCGATGAACCTTTATTAGTCCATGTCTCTTCTCTGCATGGAATATACATGCTGTATCCCATCAGATACATGCAATTTTCATTCACCCTCATGCTCAGATCAAACACTGAGAAATGGAAGACATTTTCTTTGAGTTTTCTACTAAGTTATCCCAATCCTTAGATTAATGGAGAACTATAGACACATCTTTATTACAGTTTTTGCATCAGTTCATTTTCCTATGTTTAAAATGAATGCATTTCCTAGCAGAATATAGGTGTATAAATGAAATTATGTTCATTTATCTTTGTATCCCCAGAATGTTCATTAGACACTAGATGTAATCTCAACAACTGGGAGTGGGAGGCAGGAGGATTGAAAGTTCAAGGCTAACTTGCTACACAATGAGTTAGAAGCTGGCCTGTTAGTTAATAACAGTAATATAAAGATACATGGAATCAATTACAAAAATGGAACTAAATCAGATTATTTTATATTATAGAAGCTATAATTAACATAAGAATATGCTTATTTAGAATAACAGATATTTTGTATTTAAAATTCACAACCCACTAACATATCAACACTATCTAGTAAGCAGTTTCATACTTCATACTATATTAAAATAATCAGTTACACAAATCATCCTTGGAACTATGTCTACATTTTCAAAGTGTACAGAAAACTATATCATTTAGCACTGGTCATTTAACTTTTAAAGTAAAAGATATAAATATATCAATAATTTAAGACTTTTGTGTATATTTATATGAATAAAATAAATCAGTATACAAACACAATTAGAAAAAGACAGACACAACAAATGTAAAGGACTGAAATCTATTACTTTCCTTTGTAAGTCCAATCTACAAAAATTAACATTTTAGGAATTAAGAACTATTAATTCAAATTCAAGGGACTACCTAAGTAGGGATTGCCATCTTAACTGTGTCATGGGTTGTGAGAACCAGGATCGTTTGTTTAGAGAATGATTTTTTTAATGGAGGAAGATGGTATCTACTTTAGATCTCTTACACATGTAGAAAGCAAAATTATTTCCCAGACAAATTATAATACAGTCTGGAAGAATTTCAAATTATATCACAGATCATTTACCTACTAGAAAATAAATAATGGACACAATTAATTCACTCTTTTAGGAAACCTGCAGACATCTATGATAAGCTATCATATCCTAACTAACATTGGGATATAGAAATGCAAGAGAAAAGTACGCATATTCAAACACATGGGCCATTATTACACTAATTCAAACACTTTATCAGAAATAATTTGGGAGGAAGACTACTCAAGATAGCTTGTAATATATTCCAAAGCTTAGCTCATTTCAAGTATCTGAGACGATAATCCCATACAATGTTAATGTGGTCTCAACTTGTTTAAAGCAGAGCAAGATTTTATCATCATGCTCACTGGTGGAGGGAACTACTTAACCCATAAGAAAAGATAAAAGCAGTGTAGTCAGGAAGGAAAAATCACAAATGTCTTTCTACCCACCATGGTGACTCATGACCTGCCCGGCAGCCTCCATGCTGACATTCTGGAGATAGTTGTGGCAGCGTTCCTTGTGCTCCTCCAGTGAACTGCGCTGCTTGTAGCTTCGTCCACAGTAGTTGCACTTGTGAGGTTTACCCACTGTAAGGAGAGCTCAGGGTTAGTGTCTTGTCCACAGCCACATCCAAAGAGAGTTGTGAATTAGCTTTTGGTAGGTTGGAGGAAGCACTTACATGCTATTTAGATTTAGGTCCCTTCCTCCTCCACAGTCTAATTTGGATGAGAAAAGAGAATAAATTTCTACTAAGAGAAAAATACAGCGAGAACATAGACTGTACTTCTAGTTTCAGGGGAAATACTGAATCAAACTTGTGCTCTGACTATATTCCTGATCATGATAGCGTGATGATCAGTTCTCAAGTTATCTGACTCTTTACACATTTTCCCTTTTAGGTATGTTAGCCTTGACTCACTCAAAAGATACCTCGGGGGTATCCTACACACATGAAGAATTGCTTTTATGGAGGAGCACATATGTTTTGGGGAAAATGGGAACTTTTTCTGAAGAAAAATAAAAATGCAACCATCTGAAATGTATTGCTTAAATAAAATGAGATTATTTATGTGTAGCAAGAAGGTTAGAAAAAAATTCATGTGGTGAGAAAAACTACAGATGATATGGTGAGAAAAACTACAGATGAAAGTTGAGTGTTTCTCTTCTTTTTCCACGGTGGTAATACCTGTTCACATATGCAAAGCTTTTCAGTAAATGAAGTATATTCTCCTCATCGGAACTCTTTGTATAATACTAACAATAAACCTACTAGGTACTTCAAGTCAGAATTGTTAACAATAACCACTAAAACTTTAATATATTTAGTTATGACAGTGATTTTTTTCAAAATACTTTTCATTCAGAAAATGAATTTTTCCTTAGTAGCCAAGGAGCCATTATCTCAGTACATCTATTAAAATATACACTGTGATGCTTACGTAGACAACTTTGAAAACAATTCATTGACAAGATAAAAAGGCACCTTTGTAAAAAAAAAAAAAAAGGCATGTTTCAATATAGCACTTCAATTCTTGGTGGTAAATTGATACAAAAGAACAAAAAGTATAAAGAATATATATGCTGATGCCCCAAGATATAAAGGACAGTGTGGGAAAGAGTTGATGTTTTTCATTTGACTCCCATAGGAATAATTTAGCTTTGAACAGAGAATAGACAAGTTTTTTTTTCATGACTAAAGATAGCATCCTAAACTCCAGCCCCTTAACATATATATGTGATAATACACACACACACACACACACACACACACACACACACACACACACACACACATAACACAGCGAAGAGAAACTAGAATACCATAACAAGAAGTGAAGTACTCAATATTGCCTAAGATTCACTGTAATCACTCAGAAAACAAACAAACCAGAAAACTGCTAAACACACAAAAAAGGCCAAACCAATCTTTATATTATATTTGAAGTATACCCAACTTAAAGTCAACTATTTTATAACCATACTTTATACATCATCTTTAAAAAATAGCTATCTAAAGCATGATCTGTCATTTAAAAAATAAGCAGAGTACTATATTTTGGAACCAAGTATTTTTAGGCAGTATCTATGAATACTGTGCAATACTTATACCACTTACATTAAAAAATGTTAGAAGCATTTTCAGCTGAAACAGTGCATATAGTATAAATATATTTACATATAATTACACTGAGAGACATGGATAATTATATTGTGAGACATGGGAACTTCATAACAAAAAGCCCTTGTTGCTTTTAGCATTATTTTTAAATAATTTATACTAAATAAATCCACATGACCATGTCAGTCTACAGACTAAGTCTACTAATTAATACTTAGTAAGCACTCATAAGGACTTTAATCCTCTATAAAGTCCTAGCTCACCTTATAAGAGAAAAAAATTTTTACTGCTATCTACTAACTTTTAACTATTCTTATTTTTGAAGCCTATTTTATCTGTGTCACTTGTGCCTCTCCTATCTTGTCAGGTTTATTTTAAAACACCTTTCCACTTTACATTATCCTGTTGTTAGTGAGCTTATTGGGAATCTGAGTAGTTGTTTTAAAAGCATATCTTCAGTTTTCCCTCTTCTTCATCTCTACTCATATCAATCAAACAAGGCTTCCATATTGGATTTTGACATGTCTTAAGAGCATTCAATCTCTAAGAAATTTGGTCTTGAAATGCTCTATCCTATCCTTCTATCTTTCTCATTTATTCACTAGCGTGGCTAGAAGTGGTGAGACCCACTTTTGATTCCAGCATGAGGGAGGCTGTGACAGCATGATCATAAGTTCTAGCCCAGTCTAGGAGTTCCAGGCCAACCTGGACCACACAATAAGACCCTGTCTCAAAGCAAACAAACAAAACAACAGCAAACCCTTCTCCCCAACCTCAAACAAAGAAAACAAAAAGCCCAGAAGACTGCTATGTACCAACATGCTGAGATTATGGTGTAGCTACAACTCATAAAGCAGAGGACATGTTCTCATTGTGTTTATCCTTCTCCAAGCGAGTCTTATAGGAATACAGATGGTAAATATACAAGCAATGTGCCATAGATTATGGGAGGTTCTACTGGGCAAATAAATGGTGTGTTAATATAGCTTGGGAAATCTACTTTAATTTTGAGTGGATGGACAGGAAGGTTGGTCTAACTAAGATAGGACCACTTAGGGTAATGCATGAAGAAAATGTGGCAGACTGAGGATTACAGTGAGAAGGAAAGAGGCAGAATTTAATGATTTTATGAGAACTGATGTAATTTCTTTTTTCTCAAAGTTGTTTTCAAGCAACAGTAACAATTCTTGCTAAATTCATGCATGATTCAACTGTCCCTGTAAGAACATTTCCTATTAGTTCTTTGATGTCATTTTTTTAAACTTAAGTTTAGGAAATATTGTTTCTATTTCTTTTATCTTGAATCTCTTGCTGTAGTTCCTGGGATCAGATTCTGTATTCACCGTCACTGGCTTTATTTCTCAAATCTCCTCCCATAGCACCAAATATCTACATGCTGTCAGTCTTTGCTTTGACTTCATTTCTATGAACCAGCCAGGGTGCCTGGAATACTTACTTATTTGAAGTTTTTACTGGACATTTAAACCTTCATTCTTATACTTCCTTCCAAGTAATCCAAACATTCTTCTCTGTTCGTACAACACTCTGTTTATACTCTATTGATCCATGAATATGACAAATGCATTGTATTTATCAATCTGATACCTATTTCCTTAGCAGAAAGAGCTCTGTAAGGACAGAGATCATGCTTTACTCAATTTTAAACTGATAATGTTCATGGTAGTTATTAAATATTGGAGACCCTCAACATTTCATTTTCTGAATATCTAAATTTCGAAGCCATATTCCCAATTTACAGATACTCCCATTAAAAAAATAAACACCCCAGATATCCAAATCCATTTCATTCCACAAAACTCCAACCTTGTTCTGATTGCCCTTGTATGCTAGTGTTATTACTATTCGAATAATTCAGGAGGTGCAGCAATTCTTGTCATCTATTTATCTTCATGCTTCTAAATAATATTTAGAGCCTATGTATGTTTTCACTGTTTCTCAAGTCTGATGCTGCCTTTCATCTCCTATATCAATATCCTAGTTCAAGCCTTTATTACAACTAACCTGAGCAAGTATAATAGACTTCAAGTGAGGTTTTTCTTACTGGGTATAATTATTTCACATCCTCTTGAAAAGAAACCTTCAATGACTGCTAACTTGTACTGCATACATCTTTTCACCTGGCTTTCAGTACCCCTCACAATTCAATCCGATCTCAAAGCATATTCTTATCTTCTACCACAGATTTGAGATCTGTTTTCCCCAAGAATGACTTCCATAATTTTTGCCTCTTAAAATTTTCTGCATCCTCTACTTCCAACTTCCTCAATACCCTTCCATCTACAAGTGCTTTTTTCTCATCAGAGAAGTGTAATTGTGTTGGCCCTCATGTTTAGGACCCCTAACATCCTGCTTTGTGTTCTTTTAGGCTTCTATTCATGGTATTTATAAAGTCACTTAGATCTGATGTGTTAGAAGTTATCTTCTTGAGAAATTAGAACAACAACTTGTATATCTTTGTAAACTCAAAAGAGATTTATCATGGTACCTTGTTTAATTGAAAAATAATAAATGGCATGAATTGCATCATTTTCTAACTCATTAAATAGGTGTCTGACTCTTTAAATAGGATTTTTAAAGCTCAGTTTTTCTTATATCATTTCTAATTCCAGTACATTCATATAAAACTGTAAAAATATTAATAAAAAATTCATAATTATAACATTTAAAAATAAATTCTTTGGTATTTCTGTCTCATCTCTTACATTTTTTTCTATGTGCATAAATACAAATTTTGTTATAACTATTTTATATACTGTATTTTATAATCTGTTTATTTTACTGAGCAATATATCTTGACTATTTCTCTGTCATGAAATAGTACTTTTGTTCTGGCTATTACATACTAATACTTCTGTCAGATTCTAAAATTATGGTAGCATGAAACCATTTAGTTAGCTCCATTCTTTTATTTTTTATCAACATCCAAGGACTATTTTAATTATGACAAACACTATCTATGTTCCATATCTAAAGGAAAAACAGTTGCAATGCTTTCAATGATTCTAGTACCCCAATAATATCATGGGGTTGGAGGTGGGTGGTATAGGTTGAAGTCAAGTACTAATGATTGTATCAAAGCCGTAAATTTATTTTATCATTTTCTTTTAATTTGGTGATCATTTCTCTCTTTCTTTTTTTTAAACTGCAGTTACATATGCCCTTACTTAAAAGCTACTAACAGGCATAATGCTAACAGGCATTTAATGTGTAGTCTAGTCTGTATCCGGTCCCCAACAATTTAATTATAATCTATATAAACAGCCATTTTCACAACTTGTTCTTTTAGTGATAATATCTATGTTTCTAAATAGTAAACAATCTTTTCTTCATTCATGAGGCTTAGAGATTATATTGACTGTCTCTAAGGATTTTGTGTTCATAAATATCTTCAACCCTTCTTTCAACAATTATTAGAAAATTCTAATTAATTGGATAAATGAAACTCTGCATTATAAATGTAAATATTAATCATTCTGTATTACTACATTGGTTCAATAGTGATTATGTTTCATTTTATGAGCAAAGTGCAATTTTCCTTATAGCAATTGTTTTACTTCTTTTCCCATTGATCGGTGTTTCTGTTCAGCAAACTACTTATTTTGCCCTCCAAATATTCTCGTACCAAATAATAATTGTTCTAAATATTAAGAGTCCCAAACAATGTCTCAAGTGTTATCTACCTCCACTTCCATCCTGCCCTTGAGCATCCAGGTACATTTCCTGCTCCTACTAGAATGGATGATCCTTTGGATTATCATACAAGTGTTATCCTGAGATTCCTTTGTCTATCTCATGACTGGCTCCCTTCAATGCCTAGATCTCATGTTTTCCTTATGCATCCTTGGTATAGAGGTCGTTTTCCCTTAACATTTTAAAGGCGTTGTTCCACTGAACTAGTAGTAATCTTACAGCTTCTTTTAAAGTATTTGTTGCAAATTTAAGTTTTATGTGGCTTACTTATCAGAAACTTTTAAGTATCTTCTATTTGTCCTTGATGTTCAGACATTTCTAAAATATGAGCTGTACGTCTTTGGTCTAGCAGCTATGATTATTATTATACAAACTGGCTCTCAAGAAATGTTCATTATAGCCAAATATAATGTTTATAAAGTATTATAAAATATATTGAGACAAAGATAACATGTATATATGTGTATAATACATAAGTGTGTGACACAAGGTTATTGTAATTGCAAATAATCTGTGATTATTTTAATTAAATTTTATGTACAGTATGAGATTTATGCCATTCATTTTAATAATAGGATTATCCAGTTTTCATGTAATTTGTTGAATATAATATCCTTTCAGACAAAAATAATAGTACATTGATAAAAACCAATTGACTATATATTTCCTGGCTTTTTTTTTTTACTTTCTTTTACTCCATTAATCTCTAGATGTCTTTTTTTTCTTTTCTCGGTTGTGGAGCTTGAACTCTGGGACTAGGCACTGTTCCTCAGCTCTTTAGCTCAAGGCTAGTGCTTTACCACTTGAGTCACAGTGCCACTACTAGTTTTCTGAGTAGTTTATAAGAGATAAGAGTCTCACAGGCTTTCCTGCCTGGGCTAGCTTTGAACTATGATCCTCAGATCTCAGCCTCCTTAGTATCTAGGATTACAGGCGTAAGCCACCAGCACCTGGCTTAGGTGTCGTTCTTTCTTTCTTTTCCTTCTTTCTCTTTCTTTCTTTCTTTTTTTCTTTCTTTCTTTCTTTCTTTTTTCCTTCCTTCCTTCCTTCCTTTCTTCCTTCTTTCCTTCCTTTCTCTCTCTCTTTCTTTCTCTCTTTCTTTCTCTCTCTTTCTTTCTTTCTTTCTTTCTTTCTTTCTTTCTTTCTTTCTTTCTTTCTTTCTTTCTTTCTTTCTTTCTTTCTTTCTTTCTTTCTTTCTTTTGTTTCTTCTTATAAAAATTGAACTCAGGGCCTTGTACTTGCTAGGTAGTACTCCAAAATTTAAGCCATGCGGTCAGCTTATTTGTCTGTAGTTACTTTTCAAATAAGGTCTCAGTTTACTTTGTCTGGGTTGGCCTAGATCATAATTTCACTACTTACACTCCTTGCAGAGCACATTTGGTCATACTGTTTTTTTTTTAATTTGTTGAGATGAGGTTCTAGGGGACTTTTTGTCTGAGCTGGTCTTGAACTGAGATCCTCCCAAGTAGTTAGGATTACATGATCAAGTCTTACTTTCTTGGTAAGACTTAAGCATCAAGTCTTCCTAAGAAATTAGTTTTAAATTAGGGAGTACAAGTCATCCAACTTTGCTTTTTTTCCTTTCCCTTTTCTTTTTTGATATTTTAGGTCTTTTTCCACTTCCAAATGAATTTTGCTCTATTTTTACCAGTTTCCACAGGAGAAGACAAACCTGCTGGAACATGTTAACTAAGATTATGTTGAAATGAGAGGCTCAGTTTCAGGAGAATTAGCAGTGGTAACTCTTTTATGCTGTAGGTTGAGGTTTTACAAACATGACTTTTGTCATGTTGAAAAATTCCCTTCTGCTCTACTGCTGAGAATTTTTTCTTTTTTTTAAATAAGTTTTTTATTATGAGAATACTGTACAGAGGGGTTACAGTTACATGATCAAGGTAATGAGTACATTTCTTATCAAGCATTGTTGCCTCTCCTTTGTTTTTCCCCTACCATCCCTTCCCTTCCACCTCCTCAACTACATTCCTCCCCTCCTTTCCCCTCTCCCCCTTAAATTGTAAAGTTCAATTTTTGACATAACGTCTTGTACATCTCATTGTTGCAATGGGTCAACCTGTATCCCTATTTAAACAATTTGTTTTTTTCCCTTCCCCTCCACAAATTATACCAACATCAAATACAGTGAAAACAGGGGTTACACCATGGGGGAGGGACATACAAAGCAACAACAACAACAAAAAATCACACGGTACCTTATATAAATACATTAGAAACAATAGCAAGAAAGAAAAAACACTTGTGTCCCTATCTTGGAGTTCACTTCACTTAGCATCATCTTATCTGACCTTTTCTGCTTGTCCCAGACATATACTAGTTATTGCAAATAAGGGAAACCACGGGACCTATGTTTCTTTGGGCCTGGCTTACTTCACTTACTATAATTTTTTCCATTTCCTAACAAATGGGCGATGTCATTCTTTCTGATGGAGGAACAGAATTCCATTATATATATTATATTATATTACATTACATTATATTATATATATCACATCACATTTTCTTTTTTGGGGGGAGGGTCTGGTCATGGGGCCTGAACTCTGGGCCTGGGTGCTGTCCCTCAGTTCTTCAGCTCAAGGCTAGTGCTCTACCACTTGAGCCACAGCGCCACTTTCAGCTTTTTGCTTTTTGCTTATGTGGTGCTGAGGAATCAAACCCAGGGCCTCATGCATGGCAAGTGCTCTACCACTTAGCTACCTTCCCAGCCCCCTCACATCACATTTTCTTGATCCATTCATCTACTGAGTTGAGTGCTGAATTATTTTAAATGATCTTTCTATAACTATGAAGATGATTACATGGCTTTTCCTTTTTCTCTGTTAATATGGAGAGCTATATTGATTGATTGTTGCCAGAGTTGATTGAACTTAAATTCCTGGAATAAATCTTACTTGGTTTAAGATATTACCCCTTCCAAACATTTCGAGACTCCATTTGTTAAAATTGAATTAAGTATTTTACATCTCTGTTCACTGTATAGTTACCATCATGCAGTTGTCTTTCATTCTGACATCAGAGAAATGCTGAACTACTACATTCATTTGGAAATAATTTTCCCTTCTTTTTTCTCTAGAAGAATTTGCTACCTGTGCTTTCTCTAAGCTGTACTTATCTTTAAATGTTTAAAAGAATTTACTAATGAAGTTCTTTGGACTTTTCTGTTTGGGAAGGTTTTTTTTTTTTTTTTAAGATATATGCTAACTACATTATTCTGATAATTCCTGGATCTGTTCTATCAAATGACTAATCTTTTAACTGTAGATATTTTCTCCTTTTTCAAGTCTGTTAGATTTTAATGGGATATTGGATTTTATGAATTTTGCATTAGTGGGTTTTAGGTTTTACTGCATATCTTTAAATTGTGATTTCTTCCAGTATGCTTCTATATTACTACCTGGAATCAGTTTGATCCTTTTGATATTTGCCTTTATATTTTCAGGAAGGTCCAGAGAATGTTTAAAGGGCTATGTTAGCGTCTCTGAGGTTTTTTACTGACTTCTCACGGTCTTTCCATTTTGGTAAGAAACTATTCCTGGACTTACATTAGCTCCGGGAAACATTTGACTTTGTGTTTTCCCAGGTTCAGGTAGTTTTACCTCACTCATACTCAAGTAGCACAATACTTAAGGGGACCATTTGCAATATTCACACCTCTTTCCACATGGATTCTATCTAATATGGTTTAACCACATTTGTCTTCCGGGTCTGTCATATCTGCCTCAATTCAGTTACTGAGTGCCTGTTTCTGTTTTGGTTTGCTTCTGTTGAGCTATATCTGAAAATTGCCTTCAGGAATTAAGCTGGGGAAATCAGAGGACTCATCAATTTTTTTTTTGTTTGTTTTGTTTTTCATCTCCTAGGTATCCAGCTCCTTGTTTGCTGTATTTTCATTACCTAAAAATTATTTCATATACTTTGTTCAGTAGACTAGTTGTTTAAGAAAGGAAGATAATTCTGGTCCCTAAAGATATGACCAAGAAGTTGTGCTAAGCCAGGTACCAGATATTAAAAAAAAAAAAAGCCTATAATCCTAGCCTCACAGGTGGCTGAGATCTGAGGATCTGTTCAAAACCAGCCGAAGCATGAAAGTCCATAGAAACTTATCTTCAAGTAACTATTCTTCCCAGCAACCCCCCCCCCCAAAAAAAACAACTGGAAGTGGAACTGTGTTTCAAGTGGTAGAAGGCTATCCTTGAGCAAAAAGATCAAGAACAGCACCCACGCTGTTTAAGCCCCAGAACCAGAACACACACACACACACACACACACACACACACACACACACACACTTATATAAACTTTAGAAAAAAAATGCAACTCAGGTAAATTAGAAGATGAATTATGATACCAAAGATTCTAAGACAAAGAATATAGCAGGTATTTCCAACAACTTCTCAAAAGCTAAAGTTTAAGTCTTTTCTTTAGCAATGGTTCTTGATTTGATACATTTCTCTTTAAAATCTAATTCCATTCTTATCATGCTGATCTTTCCTTCACAAAAGACCCCCACTAACAAAAGTAGAAGATTTACAACCCGAATCTGTCAGAGATGTAGATTCAGACTACTGACCTGAGGAATTAATTATAAAAAGAAGAATTTGAAGCCGGGCGCTGGTGGCTCACGCCTGTAATCCTAGCTACTCAGGAGGCTGAGATCTGAGGATCGCGGTTCAAAGCCAGCCCGGGCAGGAGAGACCGTGAGACTCCTATCTCCAATAAACCACCAGAAAACCGGAAGTGGCGCTGTAGCTCAAGTGGTAGAGCGCTCGCCTTGAGCTGAAGAGCTGAGGGACAGCGCCCAGGCCCAGAGTTCAAGCCCCACAGCCGACAAAAAAAAAAAAAAAAAAAAAAGAAGAATTTGAACACAATATAAAACAAAAATACTGATGATTCTGCCACAACTATTCAATCAGAAAATAACAATAAAGTGATTGGCATTTACTACAGTTTTCCCTATGTTTTTCTATGAAATTGAAAATTTTAAACTGCTATCTCTGTACTCCTAGAATTCACACACGCCTATGTAAAAAGAAAACTAAAAGAGCCATAAAGAATTTGAAACAGGAATGTTTACCATAAGTTCATAAGGAGTTATGAAGATATATAGCACAAGCAAGTCTTGGTCACTTATAATTTCATGAAATAGGTCACTTCAAGAATTTTCCTAGTGAACCTATAAAACAAATTACAATAGTTCTAATGAATTTGCTAAATTTTCCATATTATGTTCATATATTTTACTAGAATTAAACATACTTAGTTCTTATAAATACTTCTAGGACTAAAACTAGAATTTTTAATATTTGATTCTATCTGGTAATTGCCTATAAAATCATAAATCAATCTGAAGAAATATTACCACTAACATATGATAAAGTATTTACATTTTTTCTGTTTCCACAGTTAGTCTATCTGTCTTAGTGATTTGTTTTATCATATGGACTCTTATAGAAAAATTTTAAAGTACTTGATCTCTACTGTTATACTGCTCAATCAAAAGCTTTTGCAACTTTATATGCACACTAACAGTATTGGAGATGGCTGCTTTAGTATATTGCTATTAACAAAGAATACCAAGAAAAAATAATAAACTCTCTACTTGTATGCTAAGGTCTATGACTCAGAATTGTACAAGGTACTGAATCAAACTCTTGGAGAACTATGAGATAGTTTCTATTTCTGAAGGAAATAATAACACCTCTCAGTACCATGCAAACTATTTGCTCACAACATTTAATGACATAATAATTTGGTAAAGATGAGTTTCAACTCTGGTATACTGTGAGTGTTCAATATAGGTATGGAAATGAAGGAGATATGGTCTAAGTTGATGCTAGGGTTTGGAAGGTTAAGGAGGAAGCAATGAGGCACAAAGGCTCACATAACTGTGACTAAGAATGAAATAAAAATATTTTTGTTTCTCAATCAGCAATTATCATAATGTCCTCAAATGGCTGTTAAGATGTAAATAATTACTATTTGGAATTGATTACTTAATAAGCGAAACTGTTAGGTTTCTAAGATTGATACTGTGAAAAAGTTAGACATTAATAAAACAGTGAACCAATAAAGCCTGGGAATGTCTGTTCTAGGCAATATGATAAAATACATATTTCTTTTTAATTTGCATTAGAGAAACAATGTTATTAAAAATATTGGCCATTTAGTACCTTAACCTATTTTTTCAAATATAATTGCAATACTTTTGACTTTATTACCATTTTATTCAATCTGTATACACAATAGTGCTAATAACACCTAGCCAAATCAAACACAACTATTTTTTGAGGTTTAAAGGATCTTTCCTTCCCCCCTCCCTCCCTCCTTCTAAGCACCCCCTCCCTCCTTTCCTCCTTCCCTTTCCTTCCTTCCTTCCTTCCTTCCTTCCTTCCTTCCTTCCTTCCTCCCTCCCTCCCTCCCTCCCTCCCTCCCTCCCTCCCTTCCTTCCTTCCTTCCTTCTCTTTTTGCCAGCTTTAATTCTTGAACTCAGCCTGGATGCTGTCTCTGAGTTTCTTTTGCCCAAAGCTAGTACTCTACCACTTTTCTGTGATTATAATGGAGATAAGAATCTCAGGAATTTCCTGCCCAGGCTGGATTTAAACTACATTCCTCAGATCTCAGCCTCCTCAGTAGCTAGGGGCACTAGTGCCTGGGTGGTTTAAACGTTCTTAATTATCATGTGGTCAAAACTTGTGATCTATTTTACTGTTACACATTTCAAAATATACTCTGAGACAGAATTTTTGAGCAATATCCATATCTACTTTTTTTTCTAAGTTTTTAGAAGTCATAAAAACTTCAGATTAAAAAAAATGATGATTGAGTAGGAAGAGAACATTTGAGAAAGTGAAAAGAGGAGTACCTGAAACATCATCTATATTTCAAAGTAAATGTCTATTATATTAATTGTATCAATATAATTAGATGTCAGTCTAGAAATGATCATAGTCAAATAACTTTGATCTGTCTAAGAGTATATTAATGAAATGAGGGGTTGGAAAAATGATGTAAAGTGTTTCATCAGATCTGTGAAAAGGCAGATCTAAAGAATTCTTAGAGATTTACAATGCACTTGAGTAGAATAAAGGTTCTTTTGGATATTTTGATTTCTTAAAACAAGATAAGAAGGCAAACAATCAAAATTTGTTTAACCCAATGTTTCCCCAAATTATTATAATTGTAAAGATTTTTTTATTTTAGCAACTATTAATTTTCCAAGTTAGCAATTATTCTATGAATGCACTTTGAGAAGATGTATGCTACTACTAACAAAAAGTCACATAAGGCTGTCATCAATCGAGTTCATGTTCTTTTATAATATCTGCCAAGAGCTGAGCAAGAATGAGATTCCTTGAATATTCTCTGAATATACATTTACTGAGAACCCTCAGTGCATCACTGCCATGTTCCACTGCTCTGGATACAGCAGAGAACAAGAAAGACATCATCATTCTTATGCCCCAACACTGACTCTTCTGTCTTCCCTTTGGTAATGCAATGTATTAATATGCTCTTCAAATTAAATTAAAATTCTTAGACACTGGCAGTTAAGTGAAGTAAGTCAAGCATAGAGAGACAAAAGGCCCATGTTTTCTCTCATATGTAGAAGCTATATCTAATTTATACATACATAATTAATATATATATAGGGTCATACATGTGTGTACATGTGTATTAACAAAATATGGTATATTCGGGGAGAATTCAATTGGTGTAAATTCTTAGGACAACTAATTCACAATCTAACAAAATGAATACCAAGAAGCTGGTGTGTGGGAGGTGTGTGGGAGGGAGATCAATGAGAGAGATTTCAGATGAATGGAGAAACAGTCATAATATTTAATGTCTAGCCTATGAAACTAAGAAGACTGATGTTATGGATTGGATAGGAAGAGATGGGGGGAATGATGAAAGGAATGACAATGATCAAGATTCACTGTACTCACAAACTGAGATGTTGGATTGTAACCCCTTTATAAAAATACTTAAAGATCATAAAATATAGTTAAAAATTGATCTGTCAGAAAGAAATTAAAACCCTTACAAATATATAAACAAGAAGGGAAACTGAATGCAAAATCACAGGTGAGCTTTTTAAATGAAAAACAATAGCACAAAACAAAAAATAAAAACATTCTAAAATTAAAAAAAAAATCTTTTTATTTCCAGCTCACAAAATAGTCACGGTCCAAAACAGATCTCATGTAAGATTATTTTTGTAAGAGTGGAAATTGATAGCATTACTTCCATATCACTTTGTTTAAAGTGATTTAAATGATTTCCCCAGAATTCCTCAATTGAATGCCTAAGTATATAAAACGCAATTAAACAAAACATGCAATGTAAAATACCTTGGTAATATAAGAGGCAGGCTTCTTTTTTGGGGGGAGGGGTGTCCGGTCATGGGGCCTGAACTCTGGGCCTGGGCGCTGTCCCTCAGCTCTTCAGCTCAAGGCTAGTGTTCTACCACTTGAGCCACAGTGCCACTTCCGGCTTTTTTCTTTTTGCTTATGTGGTGCTGAGGAATCGAACCCAGGGCCTCATGCATGCAACACAAGCACTCTACCACTGAGCCACCTTCCCAGCCCAGCAGGCTCTTTTTTAGCACATAAAATGTTTATATATCTTGTTGTCTATGTATTACCTAATAAAAATTACTTAAACAGTAAACCGATAAATTCTTTTTTTTGGAGGGGGGGTCCGGACGTGGGGCCTGAACTCTGGGCCTGGGCGCTGTCCCTCAGCTCTTCAGCTCAAGGCTAGCACTCTAACACTTGAGCCACAGCGCCACTCCGGCTTTTTTCTTTTTGCTTATGTGGTGCTAAGGAATCGAACCCAGGGCCTCATGCATGCAACGCAAGCACTCTACCACTGAGCCACCTTCCCAGCCCTAAACCAATAAATTCTTAAATATCTCAAAATATTTAGAGCTTGGTTTAAATCATATGTTGCCATTTCTTCATTTATGCGACTAGTATATGTATCAACTAGCTACAATGTGCTATGTATTATCATAATAATAAACAATAGCCAAAACCACCGAACTCACTGCAACTATAATACACATTATTTGGCTAATTGAAGAATTCAGGGAAAAGAACTAGAAGTGCAAAAAGTTACAACGTGGCAAGCGGAGAGAAAAGACAGAAAAAAGACAGCTTATGTTACTGGTGAAAAATGTGCAATGCATTCTTTAGGGTGATAAAAAGAAACAGAAAGTAAAGCAAGAACTGTCTAGGAATTAAAAATAAATGAACAAACTGAACAAATGATCCAATCATGAAATGTTTCCTTTTTGATGTAATTTCTATTTTTAAACTGTTTTTCTTCATCTGACTTTGCAATATTATAACTCACACCACAACTGAGAAAGACACTGGGATAACTCATAGGTCCAAAAATAATTCATTTGGAAGCAGATACATTGTACAAATTTATGATCTATTCATAGATTAAGGGCTATATGTGTATATATCCAGAATATGGTTTCTTTCTTGGATTTTGGATTACAGCCCTCATGCCAGCTGTGTGTGAATCCTAGATTAAGTTAAATGAGGAAATATTGGTACCAACTACAAACGATTTCATAAGAAATTGTTTAAATATTCATATGGGAATGCTACAGAACATGTCACGTAGTCAAGTACTCAATAAATGATGTCAGTACATAATAAATGGTGATCTTCACCTTCTAATATACTGAATAATTTACTTACTGTATTTACTAATTATTGCTTATGGTTTCTCATTAGTATTCAATGATTGATAAGAAATGTACTCATTACCTTGCTCATGTAATTGTAACCCCTCTGTATGGTATTTTTCACAATAAAAAAACTTATTAAAAAAAAAGAACAAGTAGATATCACACTTTCTATTCAATACCCAACCACATTTTTTTTTGTTGGCACTAGGCTTTGAACTCAGGGTCTCATGGTTATGAAGCAGGTGCTTTGACATTTAAACTATGTGCCCAGCCTTTTTTATTTAGTTATTATACGAGTTAGGGCCTCATGTATTTCTTGCCTAGAGCTGACCATGGAATATGACCCTATTACTTATACCTTTCCACATAACTAAGATGACAGGTATGTGCTACTAGACCTGCCTTTTTAATGGTTGAGAGAGGGAGAGAGCGTTTGCTAGCATTGTGCCTGGGCTGGCTTGGAACCATGATCCACCCAGATCTCCATCCCATAAGTAGCTAGAAATACAGGCATGAGGGCTGGGAAGATGGCTCAGTGGTAGAGTGCTTGCCTTGCATGCCTGAGGCCCTGGGTTCGATTCCTCAGCACCACATAAGCAAAAAGAAAAAAGCTGGAAGTGGCACTGTGGCTCAAGTGGTAGAGCGCTAGCCTTGAGCTGAAGAGCTGAGGGACAGCGCCCCGGCCCAGAGTTCAGGCCCCACGACTGGACCCCCCCCCAAAAAAAAAAGAAAGAAAAGAAATACAGGCATGAGCCACTGCACCCACTAACAAACATTTTTTTATCATGTCCCAAATGCAACTGTCAGAGCTTTGAATACATAGATAGACGACACAGAAGAGGCCCATGTCCTCTTACATATGAGAAGGGAAAGATGGACAACATGTGGAGATAAACAAAAGCTTTAGATAATGGGAGGTACTCATTCAAACTTAAGACACTGAAATAGACAAGAGGTAGAAAATAACTAGGAGGGAATTTCAGGTAGAACGGTCATAGAAGCCGGTATTTTCAAACAGATGAATGTTTAAACTGATAACCTGGAGGATGATAAGGTAACTCTGCCAAGAACCAGGGGACCAGCTGTATATAGTAACTTTTTACTTAGCCATCACTGCAAAATTCCATGGGTGGAAGAGCCAAAAGGTATCTGGGGTGGTAAAGAACTGAGATGAGGGGAAAGGTGGTGAAAGGTGAGACAGAAATCTGGGCAGAAATTCCAATAGCCATTATAAGTAGTTTGGTTTTTATTTGAAGAGCAATGAAAAGGTACCACAATTTAAATTTTTTAAAAATAAGATTGCAGCTATTGTTTGGAGGATAAATAACAATACAGGTATATAGGGGCCATGTGGATGGGCCTTGGAGTTTCAAAGATAAAAGAGTTCAAGGCCCAGTTTTTCATAAATATGTTGGATTTGTATAAAATGTATAGCTTGTATAAAATGATAGACATTTTGTCATATCAGAGTATATGTTAAAAGTACTTTCACAAAGGCACTTTGTACTATTCTAAATTTATTTTGTTCTTCCCTGCTTTATATCCTTGTATGAATACCTTGATGAATTATTTCTTTGTAAGGAGCATGACATAATTCTTTAGGCTTATCATCATCATATGTGTATGTATACAAAGCAATACAATTACAGAATTAAAGAATACAATGAAAGAATACATATATAATATATTAAATCTGGCTATATACAGTGGCACATGTCTGTCATCCCTGCTACATAGAGAAGCACAAACAGGATTGTGGCTGAAGCTAGCCCAGGTATAAAATGAGATATTATCTCAAAAATAAATAGCAAAAGCAGGTTTGGCAGAGAGGGTTGCTGACATGGTTGAGATAATATTAGGCAAATATCTAGCAAGTACAAGGTCCTGACTTTAAACTCTAGTACTGCCAAAAAGAAAAAAATAGTAAAATAATAGATCATGGGTAGATTAGATAATCTTCCTCTTAAAACTTGGCTTTCCTGTAAAATAAAAAATGCTTATCACAAAATAACAATACTTTAATCCATAATCTAAAAATTAAACACTAATATTTGTTATGTATTAGAAAGTATGCCCCAATCACTACTGACCTCCACTAATCCTAAACTTTCTAATCCATGTCAGAATATTCCGATGAAAGTGTTTACTCATTCAATCAGTCAGTACATTAGGAAAAGGATAAAGATAGATGAGAAAATATAAAATAAGATATCTTGTTTTGAGATGCCAGATATAGGTTCTTTCAATTTTAATCTATTTGTTTGTCATCACCATAGCTCTGTATAATTTAATGGGACACTACTAACAGATGATTGATGGTAGCTTAAGTACAATTTTAAATATATTCTAAATATATTTTATATGTTGATAATGAGTGATGCTTAGTTTATAATTTTTATTTGATTTTCTATTATTTGAGCAACTTTATAAAAGATTAGTCAGAATAGTACAGGCTATGGATGAACGTTTGTTTCATTCACATAAACAATCATGTGGAGGTTAGTTTATTAAATGTAACAAAAGCAAACAAAACAAAAAATTTAAATTATCTTTTCCATCAAAGGTGCTGCTATATGCTCTTTTGGACACTATAAGAGCAATGTATTTGGCATGCAGCCTCTCCAATTCTACCACAGTGTTCCAAACACATCAGGTGAAGAATTGGTGCAGAAGGGAAAATGTGAAATGGTAACAAGTTAAGACTGTCCATACTTACGGCCAACAAGGATGCAAAGCTACTAGCAAACTCTGCAGTCAGGAAAATATCTAGAGAACATTTAGAACAATGAGAACAAGAATCGTGATTCTTACCCATTTATTTAGGACTTCAGAGAATAGAGAAAGATAGAGAGGAAAGGATTCTACATTGATTTAACAAATGACTTTATACTAGAATGAAAAGAGGTACACCATATGAATGTACATTACAAAGTAGAGACTTATCAATAATTCATTTTAGAAATTAAAGGAAGCATGGCTAGTGACTTTTGTAAAAGATGATATTATACATGCTATTAATTTTTTTTTGGTCAGTCGTGGGGCTTGAACTCTGGGCCTGGGTGCTGTCTCTCAGCTCTTTACCTCAAGGCTAGCACTCTACCACTTGAGCCAAGCACCACTTCTGGCATTTTCTGCAGATGTGTTGCTGAGGAATCAAATCCAGGGCCTCATGCATGAAAGACAAGCACTCTACCCGAGCCACCTTCCCAGGCCCACTATTAAAATTTTTATATGCTTTGTAAAGAACTTGTAAGCTACATAGGTAACAATTACTGGTCTTGAGGGAAAAAAAAAAAAGATTTGTTCTATAAGGTAGAAGTCCCTGTGATTGTCTATTAGTTTGTCTGACTGACCTAATTATCATATTTCTATGAGACGGGCCTCATATGTGTGTTTAAGAGTTGGAAATTGAAGATACTGGTCCTATCCCCTCTGGTCAGTGCAAAGGCTCAGTACTTAATGGGCAAAATGAGCCCTGGGCAGCTATGCAAGTCATTTTCACCAGTGACACTGCATGGGTAATTACCAATGTAGTTCATTGCTATCAACTACCTCCAGGAAGGGAAGGACGGGTGAGGGTGGGGAAAGTTTACACTTGGGAGCTCACCCAGAAAATGGGCCAAGAGCCAGGTCTAAGAGCAGCTTAAAACAATTCCTTCTTATGGGAAGCCTTCAGGACAAATTATACTACACTTAATGTGCCAACATTATTATGAATGGGCCACACTACATCCAGTTTTTGAGCCTGCATAACTTAATCCCAGGTGCCTATCATTACATGGGACCATAGATTTTTGCTTTAAGATCTCTTTAGCAAATCTTCTACTAAACTCATGGTGTCATGTAAATATGAAAACAACTGATTATAATAACCTTGTACTCAAGTACCTAATTTTCAAATTTTTTCCCACACTCATTTAATAATGCAGACTTTAATATCCAAAGGTCTATAACCTACAGCCAACACCTGTTACAAAACACTTTGCATATTAAATAAACCAATGATGCCATTTATGTACTTTTATGTGGCAGTCATCACAAAAATAAGATGAAGGAATTCTGAGTTAAATGGTTGTTGGATTAGGGACAGGACTTACAAAAAAAAGAGTACGGAAGAAACCTTGAAACAATAAAAGAGGAAAATATAATAAGCCAAATGGGAAATGGCATATTAGAAAAGGAAGTGAGTAACCACAAATGCCATGTATCCTTTAGAAAAGGCTTAAACTGGGGCAGGGGGAGAATGGGAAGGGATGGGAAGGGGAAACAAAGGAGGAGGCTACAATGCTTGATAAGAAATGTACTCATTATCTTGCCCATGTAATTGTAACCCCTCTGTACAGTATTTTCACAATAAAAAATACCATAGTAATGAAATTATAGAATGCATGTTCTCGGCAAAAAAAGAAAAAAGAAAAAGTTTAAACTTACAGAACTGCTGACCAATGAGTGGCTTAAAAAATAATATGGTAACAGGCGTTACTTAGTAAAAAATGATAATATTTTTGAGGATATATCTTCCTTATGACCAATAAGCAGCCTGTCTTATATCAGATTTAAAACTAGAGCAATTGATGTTAGATCATAGAACTGTAGTTCTATCTCAAAACCAAGCCAGAGATAGTAATTCTGAGTTTTATTTTTAAGAACTTTCAAGAAACAAAAGAAGCTATCCTATCAGATTAGATTCTCCAAGGGCATGTATAATTTAAAAACTGTACTAAAGGTAACTATGCAAATATACCTAGAAGCAGAGTAGGTCATAATACCTAATTTTATGAGAGTTTTCTCATGATAGGTAAAGGCACAACTGAAGATAAAAATATAAATAGAAATATTTTTTAACTTTTTTTTTTTACTGTGAAAATACTTACAGAGGGGTTACAATTACATGGGTAAAATAATGAGTACATTTCTTATCAAGCATTGTAGCCTCCTCCTTTGTTTCCCCTTCCCATCATAAATAGAAATATTTAAAATGGCAAACTCAAGTGAGTTTTAAGAAATCAGTGTACTATTTTACTGGCAAGTTTTTGAAAACTATTAGGAACTAATATTAATATTCCATAATTCTGATCTATTTGGTAGATAAAATATAGTCATTGGGATTATAGAGAAATAAAGATATCTAAAAATGTACAATAGAGAGGAAGTTGTTGTTATTTTAACAGATGGACATTTATGTGGAACATCTGTTCCAGTTCCTTTTATAGGACAAAATAGCTTTAAACTGACAATTAGACATAAACAACCAACTGCTTAAACTGAAATCTGTCAAACATTGAATAGGTTGCAAAGTATTGTTGTAGAAAAATCAAGATTTTCACGATTAGAAATAAGTTAGATACTTATTAAACCCCATCTATCTCCATTTTTTGGTGTTTTTTTATTTTTATTTTTTAAGTCTTGTGTATGCTCAAGTCAGCTTGGAATGCGATAGATATAAATACAAAAGGATATACTAAATATTTAGTTGAAAGCTACTTAGAAACTAATAGCAAGTATTATGAAAAATATGAAGTAATTCTGTTTGCAAATGAGCAAAAACAAAACAGTTCCTACACTGAGCCGTATACTTAATATTTTCTTTCCATATTTTTGAATAATACCTCAGAATCAAGAAATAAGCATGTTTCCAGGTGCCAGTGGATGCATCAGTATTCCTAGCCTCTCAGGAGGCTGAGACCAGGAGGGCTGTAATTCAAAGTCAGGTTGGGCACAAAAGTCTCCAAAACTCCATTTCTAATTAATTAGCAAAATGCTGGGCTGGAGGACTGTTTTATTTGGTAACAGCCATATAAAAGCAAGTCAAGGGAGAACACAAGGCCTTGAGGTCAAATCCCATTAAAAAAGAAGTAATATACATGTTAAAAATATGGTACAGATAAATGTTGATTTTCTTGAATATAAAGGAAAATGCATGACCTTAGAATAAGATTTTTTCTTTCATGTGTTTTAAAATGATTGCATTTTTGTAAATGATTCCATCTTTAAGTAATAATTATTCACAGTAATCTGAATTCAGTAAAATTCCATAGTCAGATTTAAATTTTGGGCATAGCATAATTATTTTTATTTCATGATAGAAAGTCTTACTCATTTTTCTCTATTTAATTTTTTAAAAGGTACTATACAAGTTTTCTAGACATTAAAAACATGCTTCTCCTTTACATATTTATATACTTTATCAAAGTAGATGAGAAATATTTCTGAAGTGCTAACTAGACAAAACATGCAATTGTAGTTTATCTCATAATTTTAAAACCAACGTGTATGCTAAGTATTATTTGGATTAATAATGGTACAGGGCTAAAAATATTATTTCCTTCAAATATTGGATATAATAAATACATGGAATAAAATATAATGGACAAACACATTAATTAAGACAGACATGTTTATAACCTCAGCTACTAAGGAGGCAGAGGCAGAAGAATCTCAGTTCAAAGTCAACCTTGAGAAAAATGTGAAACCTTATCTCAAAAACAAAGTACAAATCAAAATGTTTGGGGATATAACTCAATTGGTAGAAGACTTGTCTAATAAACACAAGGCCATGAGTCTACTCTCAGCCTTGCTCAAAAGTAAAACAACAAAACCCATACTAGCCTATTCCTTTCAAATGAAAGGACTGTAATTGCTTATTAAACTTAAAATAAAAAAGACAAGGGTAATAAAAAAAAACAGGGATTCATTGATTTATCACCAAATCACATTAATGCACAATGTGAATTTACATAAAGTAAGCTATATAAACTTATATAAACAGAATTTATATGGTTGTATGGCATATCACAAGATTATGGAATAGCAAGAGTAACTTTTATTTTGCCCACAACTTTAAATAAAACATATCTGGAACATGTTTTGAAAACAATAGCTCATTTGCTCATTCAGCTGAAAACTTGATTGTGATCTTTAGATTACACATTATTGAGAGTACATCTCAATTATTTATTTCTCTTTTTTTCCTTTCCTCCTTCCTACTGTTAATAAGTTATCTAAACTTCGTGTCGCATACATGACGTGGCAGAGAACAGTAGGGAAGAAAAACCTGTGCTGTGCAGACTCAAAATCTTTATAATGTTAAATGTTTCATATAAAACTATTTTACAAGTGAAAATGAATTATATAAAGTGTATATAAAAAGTTTTTTATAAAAAGTTTTATGAAAGTTTAGAGGGAATGATCACTACTCCTTAAAGTTTATTGTGATGACTGAATAGGGGTAACATTCAGGTGGAAAAAAGTCATTAATATTAGTGGCAAAGAGAGACTTAAAGAGCTAATCAAATAACTAGACAAATGCTACAGCTAATTCATAGCAAGACTATTCTTAATCATGTATGTTTTGACTTTTGCCTTCTAGAAAGCCTTCTTTCTTTCTCTTCTCATTTGGAGTTACTTCATAAGAGTTAATGTTTTATAGGATAAATCCATGGAACAGTTTTATGAATAACAAGACAAAATCTGCAAAGGATAGATTTTGCAGTTGTAGTGCCTGGGTTAGAATCCAGGCTCTGTGTGACTTCTTTCTGCCTGTCTACTCATTTGTTTAACATGAATAGGATGAAACTCACTCAACTGATTTCCCATTGACTGTCTATTCCTTTTCTTTTTTGCCAGTTGTAGGGCCTGAACTCTGGGCCTGGGCACTGACCCTCAGCTCTTCAGCTCAAGGCAGCACTCAACCACTTAAGCCACAGCGCCACTTCTGGCTTTTTCTGCTTGTGTGGTACTGATGAATCAAACCCAGGGCCTCATGCATGCAAGGCAAGCGCTCTACCATTGAGCCACCTTCCCAGCCTGTCCATTCCTTTTTTAGACACATGAGTAACCGGAAACACTTCAGTAGGTCCAAGTTGAACTCCAGGGGATAAACTGTGTAGTCATAAAGTCAAGTATGATTGTAGCCAAACCTATAGATGCAGCCTATACCTTTAATTACAATTACATAACTACCCACATATTCGATTTCTAATGAAAATTATAAAAAGGCAATTACTAATTAAATGGTTTATTTCACTTAAAAATATTCAATAGGCTGGATGCTGGTAGCTCATACATATAATTCAAGCTACTTGAGAGACTGTAGTTTGAAGTTAGCCTGAATTAAAGTTTATGAGACTTCACCTCAATCAATAGCTAGGTATGGTTGTGTGCTCCTGTTATCCCAACGATGCTGGAAGATGATATCAGAGGAATCATGGTTCCAGGCTAGAAGGGTAGAAAAGCTCATAAAACCCCAATAGGGGTTTGCAATAGGCAAAGTTGGGTGTGTGGCACAGGCTTTTCACACCAGGTATAATGAAAAGTATAAATAGAAGGGCTGCAGTCTGGGTGTCCCCAGTAACAAAAGAGGATATATATATATATATATATATATATATATATATATATATATATATAATATATATATAATATATATATACATATATAAATACATACACACACATATAATATAGAGCAACCAAAGTTAGAGGTATGGCTCAAGTGGTAGAGTACTTGCAAGTGCAAAGCTGAGTTACAACCCTGGTACTGAAAAAAAAAGTTCAAGGAAGATGAGCTGCTGATAAAATTAATTTATGAATTGGATTGTGTGCAGTGATAATCACAAAAAATTACTGAAATTATATCTCAAAATAGAGGTTTTTAAGTTCTTAAAGAAACTGAAAATAAAATTACAGATCATATATCATGGCAGTGGTTTAGGCCAGACAAACTGTATAGTGCTCAAAAACTAAATTCCTCTCTGAATAAAAAGAGCTGGGTTTATATCAAAAGATAAATTACTAAATGCACATATGATAAAAAGGTAATATTTACTTTTTTGGGAGGGGGTCAGTCCTGGGCCTTGAGCTAAGGACCTGAGTGCTGACACAGAACTTTTTGTGCTTAAGTCTAGCACTCTGTGGTTTGAGCCACAGCTCAAGTCTGGCTTTTTTGTAGCTAATGGGATAAGAGTCTCAAGAGCTTTTCTGCCTGAGCTGGCTTTGAACATTGATGCTCAGATCTCAGCCTCCTGAGTCCTAGGATTGCAGATAGTAACAACTTGCACCTGACCAATATTTACTTTTTTAGTGTAAGGAATTTTCTTCTTTTCTTTTTTTGGGGGAAAGGGGCACAGATGGTACTAGAGTTTGAACTTGGGACCTCAAGCAGAACTTGGGACTGAGTACAGGCTGTTCCTCTGAGCCCTACCTCTAGCTCTGTCTATTGTTGGTTATTAAGAGAAACAGTCTCAGTCCCTGCCCAGTTATGTACCAGAGTGTGATAGGCCTATGTATCTGGGATGTCAACTGCACACCACCATATTCAGCTCTTCCTTGAGAGAGGTTTCACAAATTTTTATGCTCAAACTGGCCTAGAAGTGTAATGCATTGAATGTTCAGCTGTAGCCTCCCAAGTAGCTAGGATTACAGGTGTGAAGCCACAGGTGCCCGACTGGAGGCATTTTCATTAAAAGCACTTTCCTTGCTTTAAGGCTTACTGTTACTAATCTACAAATGTTTCCTTTTGCTTAGGCTTTATAAAGGTTTTTTATTAAACAATCCATAGAAAGTATTTGGTATATTGTTTACTGTATGTAGAAGGCTCACAAATGCAAGCCAGTATCTAAAGATGGCACAACTATTGTGCCTATACAATCAAAAACCAAGACACTACCTCATGTCTTCTAGGGGATGAAAATATAGTTACAAATAAAAATTATTAGATTTATAGGAATTATACAAACACAGAGTACTGAGGGGGGAATGATGAAAAGGTGACATTGATTAAAATGCACTGTACTCATACATTGATTCATTGGATGGAAACCTATTTATGAAACTACTTAAAGATAAAATAAAAATACATACTATATACCAAATATTTTTGTTAAGAGTTTCCCACATAATTTGTATATATAAATGCACTCACTAGAGCTGGATTCAGTAGGAAAATACCATAGAAAAAATTTAATATATCATACCAGAAGTCAAAATATGGTATTGATAGCCAACCTAATAATGGAAGACATAGAACAGTAGGCAGTCACCACCCAGAGGTTAGGTTAGGGAAGCTATGATACTTACATGCTAATGCAGCAGCAGTATGTATGTAGAGAGAAGCTTATAGTATGACGGGGCTAGTTCTGATGATCCCCGAAGGCCACAAAAAGGTGAAATGACCAAAGAAATGCACTGAATGTTCAAGTCAGAACATAGATGAAACATGACAATGTTTATCTGTTAGGCTTAAACATCCCTTATTTACCTAAGCCTGGGAACAAATAGAGCTAAAAACCTACTCCAAAATCCGATTCAGAGTGCTATGGAATTGTACTGGCATATAAAATGAACAATACAAAAAACTAGTAGTTCTAGGTTATGGGGCAATGGTAGAGCTGAGGTAATGCATCTCTGGATGAATTATAGATATGAGTGAGGTTGTCAGAAACTGAAAGATCTGGAGTGTACCTATATATATACCTATATGATCTGTGGATGAATGCAGACTTAGTCATATCATAAAGCCAACTACAAATGCAGTTCTACCAGAAGAATTCATTGGAGCATATTTTATCATAGACCTTGACTTCAGACACAACGCCATGAACTCAATTCCTTTTAAAACAATTCCTGTCAACAAAGATTCTGAAGCAGTTTGCCTTGATACTATAGGGAGAGCATATTTTCACTATGTTACCTTAAGACTAGACAACTTTCTTTTTGCCATAATAAAACTAGAGAAAACTTGTTCATCCTAATGTACCACAAAACATCAAGCCAGTCTATTACATTCATGACACTAAACTGATTGGGTTTGGTGAGAAGGAAGTAGTGAATATCCATGATCCTACATAAGATAAATGCTGGAGGATAGTGAATAAACTCCAGGAAAGTTCAGTGACTTCCAACATTTGTGAGATGGGAAATGTTCAGTAGTATAGGCATAAAACAGGCCTTCTATAGTAAGTGATATATTGCTCTCCCTTATTTTAAATGATGTAAAACAAGGCACAAATCATGGTGACTTTTTTTTTATTTTGGAAGCAGCATAAACGTGCATTACATAAACTACAGAACTGCCAGTTCTGAGAGGAACCTGGGACATAAAGGATTTGCAATATTATTCTGTCTTAAGGAAAGGTACCCTTCACTCATTACTAAGGGCAGAACATACAATGATTGAGATGTCTGTGGCAAATGGAGATGTGTGAAATCTCTGTCAGTGGAAGGCTCTGCGTGCAGATTCCTAATAGTTTTGCAGTAAAGAACTTCAATTTAAAATAATTCTCCATTTAAAAAAGCAGCTCCAAAATAGCTGGATGTTCTTTAAGACTTAGTAACAGATACAGAATTCCAAACAATTAAGCTGACCAAACTATTCATCATGAAGTAGGTATGATCTGATTCAACATATCTGAGAAGAAGAGGTACAATATTATTTTATTGTTAACATAAGACCCAGTAGTTTGGGACAGACATATGTAGTGATAAGCAAATAACTTGTGTCCACAGCAACTGCTAATACTATGTCTACATCTGTTCCCTTAATACATATCATCATGTTTTGGGTTGTTCCCTAGAACAATTAACAGAGAAGGAAATAAAGTGGGCCTAATTTGTAAATGACTTGCATGGTGTTTGGCACTAGCTGTGATCTCTGTACTTTCAACTCCACTTCAAGGGACTAACATTGAGGTAGCTGTGAGAGGTTATCTCCCAGCAGCTAGGATTTCAGCTCCTACATCTGATTGCACACTTTATGTGGAAGAAGAGATAGCTGAGGTAATGATACATCACATGACCATGTGGTCAATGAGTTCAAAGAACTAAGTGGAAGATTGGAAGTAGAAGGTGTAGGGGGGATTATGTGGATGCCTTTTATTTTAAGAATTGGTACAAAATCTGGTAATATGTCATACTAATTCCTTTTCAGAATATCCACTGTGTAGAAAATTCTTGATAATCTAGAAAAAGTAAAGCCAAATGTTTACTTTCCTGCCCTAGTTTTGCTCGATGGGCCATGTACATGGCAATACTAGGAGAAGGAATAGGAATTATATATATGGATTCAAGTATAAGGACATGTAATACATTACCTGTTTCTAGTTCTGAGCTAAAATATTCAAATGCAGAGATCCTGATATGGAACCAATTGCCAAGTATTTTACATTGGACTCCTTCCAACATAGAGGAGACAGAATTTTATTACCAGAGGAATCTCTAGACATTTAGGATAAAGATTTGCCTTCTCCTTCAATATATTTTTGCATATTTCATGCATGGATTTATCAGAATCTTCCATGTGATATTCCTTAAGCATTGCTTTCTACCAGGAAACGGATTTTAGTGGCAAAAAACAACAACAACAAAGATTAGCACCCTATAGAATTCTCTTGTCTCCCCTCCAGCTCTATCATCAGAACCAGCTGGCTAATGGAGGGTAAAATGACCTACAAATGGAATGCTTCTTATAGGAATGCCAGCTTGGAGTTTTTGGATGTTCTATAGGATGGAGTATATGCCCAAAGTCATTCTACTATAGCCAGAATGACTAAATCTGAGAATAGAGATGTTAAAGAAGTGGTTACTCTAACACATTTCTCTATCCCAAAACCTTGGGATTAGAGTTTTGGAGATCTCAGTCCTTAAAGAAGTGTGCTTTAATCAGGATTCAGAGTTCTGGCATGGCTGCATTAAGATCTATGAACACTCATTGGTTATTTTAGGCATCTCAAGTTGTTGAACTTACAGGGAAAGAAATGGGCTGATAATATTTCCAGATTACCAAATTGACTTTAAGAAGAGCCAAGAGAGAAATATTTGAAATTCTTGAAATTCATTGTCATATTTTTCAAACTTATAATTCTGGTTATTGAAGAACTAGAGTAAACCAAGAAATACAGTACTACAAAAACTGGCTAAGAATTAAGACTTGGGTTACCAGATAATGAATCTTATTTTGTCCAGGAGGATGGTCTAGGCTAAACAAAGAGGATTAGAAGAAGAAGATGTAAATGAGTAGAGGAAGGAAGTTAACTTAAAAAATCAATTTTGAAAGCTGGGCACTGGTGGCTCACGCCTGTAATCCTAGCTACTCAGGAGGCTAAGATCTGAGGGTCATGGTTCAAAGCCAGCCTGGGCGGGAAAGTCCATGAGACTCTTATCTCTATTAGACCACCAGAAAGCCAGAAGTGCTAGCGCTGTAGCTCAAACTGTAGAGCCTTCACCTTGAGCTGAAGAGCGCAGGGACAGCGCCCAAGCCCAGAGTTCAAGCCCCACGACTGACAAAAAGAAAAAGATCAATTTTGAGATTTTTGACTAATTAGAGAAAAATAGGCTTCAGTAGCTAAGTCTTACATTCTAGTTATTATGAAGAGCATTGCTGATGGTTAATATAAATTCTTTTGGAAGTAAAATAAATTATTATTACTCAATGATGCAGTAGCTGAGAACCTTCTCTATAATCAGCCCCAATTCTCTTATTCATATTTATTTGACAATGCTGTTTATCTACAGAAATCGTGGTATTCTATATTTCAAAACAGTACAAAGCAGTTATAAGGATCATATCTTTATGAAAATAGATAAAATAACATATAATAAGCTGTAATATATAATATGTAATATATATAATATATGTAACATATGTAATATATGTAATATATAATAAGCTGTAATATTAAAAACAACAGAATTGTGTAAAGAATGAAGCATTATAGTTAACTATTATATGAAGCTGAAGCAAAGCTTATATTCATAAAATCCTAATCATTGTGTATATTTTTGTCAACTCAGTAATATTTCATAAATCAAAATGGATAGCTATCTAAAGGAAATACATGGCCCATCTTAAAATATCTTTCAACATAAGGTATATTTCAATAATCAAAAGAGATAATTTTAAGAGAATTTTCCTAGCATAATTTTGAAATAACACAAAATGGAATAACTTTTGAGTGAGGAAGGAAAGTAAAATGCATACTTAGAATATTTTGTCTTAATGTTTTCATTAAATTTATTTTAAAGATGGGCTAAGAAGGTGGCTCAGTGGTAGAGTGCTTGCTTTGCATGCATGAGGCCCTGGGTTCAAATCCTTAGCACCACATACGCAGAAAAAGCTGGTAGTGGCGCTGTGGCTCAAGTGGTAGAGCACTTGCCTTGAGCTGAAGAGCTGAGGGACAGTGCCAAGGCTCAAAGTTCAGACCTCACAACTGACAAAAAAATAAAAAATAAAAATAAATAAAAATAGAAAATGATCCCAGATTTACCATTTAATGTGTAAATCATTTTAAATAATTTACATTCATGTCAAAAATTCTGTTCAGTCTTAAAGACAAGAAAAAGTGTAAAGAAAGATAACATTGTCTTTACTACCTTGAGAATATTTAATACAATCTCTCATAGATGAAAATTTATGCTTTCTTCATATATTTATATTAAAATTAAAATTTAATGTGTCATTATAGACAGAAAAGGCATAAAAAACTAGTTTGAGAGTATTCTATATTAATTCCCTACCTTTAACTTCTTAGTTATGGCAATTTATGCAAACAGTGAAATGGGATTTATTCAGATTTCTTATCCTTATTTTCTCTTTTATATATTTATTCTGGCATTAAAAAGCCAAATGCTCTAGATTATTAAATCATGTATAAAGCAGAGAAAAGTTTCAGATAGTGTATAACAAATATAATTTGAGAAACAAAGAAACAAAAGGAGAGTTAAAATATAATTAGTCTTAACAGCCAAATTTTAATGAGTATAGTATTATTTGGTTTAAAAATAGTATTTTCTCTGCCATTGAAGTCTGAACCTGATTACTGTATCGGGGAAAAAAAATCACAGTTTTCATTTCCTTTGTAGTAACTTTAGAATTTTATTCTGGCATTTCATTACATCTTCAATCATCCTAGGTTAACTATTTTACTATGGTCATTACTATTAATAATTATAAGGTTAAAAATCATAGAAAATGTATATAACAGCTGTTTTTCTTCCAACATCCAGAAATAAGAATAAGGCACTCATCAATTGAAAAAGGTTTATAACTCAAAACAAGAAGGGCCTTTGGCACTCTGCAAGTTATTGGTTATTTAACATACACAAACTCACTAGGTACTTCCTTGCTCCAAACCAAACTGTATTACTTAGTAAAATTATGTAGCAATTTCTTGCATTCTCATATTTTAGCATTCTTCTCAAAAACTAGATGGCACTTACCAGAATGGGTCCTGAGGTGTCCTGTGAGGGCGTCCCTTCTTCTACATGCGTAGCTACAGAAAGGACATTTGAACGGCTTCTCTCCAGAGTGTAACTTTATGTGTCTCAGAAGGTTGCCCTTCTGAGTAAAAGAAGCTCCACACTGGTTACAGTGGAAGGGGCGTTCACCTGCAGGGAGAAGTGGGAAAGATGTGTACTTTACTTACCAGTGACTGATTCGGCAACCACTTAATCAAAGCCATTCTCTATGTTCAGGATGTTCATCAGAACTCCTTCATAAGTCTTCTGATCACTGATCTTCTAGATTGTACATTGCTAACAGCAATGTCTCTAGTTTTAGGTCAAGCTGTCATTTCTCCATTTCATATTAACTGGACAAAGTATTTACCAGTAGTTGAGTACCTAGGTACAATCACTTTACTACCTTGAGGTTGCATTATACGCAGCATTAAACTCTTGTGATGACATTAATAATTTGATATTATGAATTTCCATTTCTAAGTGAAAACAATTTGAATTCACATATTACAGAAACTGATAAGAATCACAGAGCTAATGAGTGCTCATGCTGTGTTGAACTTGGTCAGTTTGAATACAAAATCTTGTTCCTTTTATTTTGCCATGCTATCTCTTTAAAATTCATAGAAATCTTACACTGAATGGAATAATTTGTCTTACTTCCTCACTCAGCTTTTAAGGAAAAGGAGCCTACACAGGCATATTATATGAAGGAGCTTTGATGCTCATTACAAGATCCCCAAACACTGCACAAGTATCTTGATTCTCTTGGTGAACAGTGAAACTTTTTGCAAAATTTCCTGATAGAGTAGGATAAAAATTCAAAGAAAAATTTCATCCATACATTCCCCCAATATTCTTTACAATGATTTTCTGTTTAATGGTAATATCCTCTCATTTTTCTCTTATTACTAATATTGCTATAATTGTATAAGTCTGAATTAACAGTTTATTCTATGGTGATAGTCTCCTTAATAGTGTATTTCCACTAACTAATGTCATCAAACATAAAAACATGTGTGTAATGAAGCAGTAAAATAGTCAACTAAGCTCAAACTGATAGTATTATTAAACCATAGAGAAAATATTCTTACATTAACTTTGCCTTTCACTAAGTACAGAGTTAGGCAATAAATGAATAAATAACTGAATAAGTGAAATAAAGTACAAACTAATATATAAGGAAATAGTAAAGCTATATTGTCCTAAAGCTCAAAGTTTAGAATAAAAAAATAGTATGACAACAACTCTTTTGATTGAACTGAGTATTTTCTTTACTTGAGACTAGATAATGTCTATAATATCAAAAGTGTTTTAAGCAATTGAAACTGATTTGTTCTTAGCTGAAACATTCATAATAATACTGAATAATTGAAACTCAATATACTGTTTGGCCCTTGATATAATTCAAACACATTGACTCTTATTAAAGAAAGCTAGGCCTCACATAAAGAAGACAGACCATTTACAGTCACTTTCTAGCAGACAGCTACTGAAAGTTCTGTTATATAGTTTTGTTAAAAAGCTTAAGAGAAATTTGAAAAAAAAATCGATAGGACATGTGTATCTCAAATTGTGTAGTTCTCCATTTGGAAGTTAATGACATATGTTAAAAGAATATAATCTTTCTGGGTGGTAGGAATTAAGGTTCCCCCCCTTAAAATGTTGAAAATCCTACAGTGAAGTTTACAAGAGGCTCTATAATAATATAAGGAGTTAAAAATATTCATCATTGTTAATGCTACCTTAAATTTATCTTATTTAACTAGTTTGATTCATTTGGCAAAATCTAAAACCTGTTCTATAAAGTCTTATTGAACAGGTGAAAGTGGATGGTTGAGCCAGGTGCTGGGGGCTCACATCTGTAATCCTAGCTTCTCAGGAGGATCAAATTTTGGAGCCAGTCTGAGCAGACAAACTCTAAGGACTCTAATCTCCAATTACCCAGCAAAAAAGCTGAAACTGGAGATGTGATTCAAGTGGCAGAGCACCAGCTCTGAGAGAAAAAGCCAAATGAGATCATGAGGCTCTGAGTTCAAGCCCCAGTATTGGGATACACACACACTAAAAATCTAATGATTGTAGTTTACTTATTTTTCCCATTTCACTTACATAAATAAAAGCTTAATTTGATTCTCTGCATTTGCATTTTTTCCTCCAATAAAATAGCAGCATAACATGCTTTTGAGAAGTGAGACTGAGGTTTGAATTCGTGACTTTCATACTTGCTAGGCAGGAGCTTTACCATTTGAAGCTAGACTCAAGCTACTTTTTCACAACGTAACTTTCAAGAATTACAATTATCTCCGTCCCACCCCTGCCATGGAATTGGAAGTAAAAAGAAAGAGGTACTTCCTTCACAAATTAACAAGTGAAAAGGAAGAAAGCAACAAATAAAAATTATAGTGTTCATTTAAAGTTTTCATTTTTACTTTTGGAACCAGTATATGTAAATTTTCCCAGTCAAGTAACAAGTTATTCTGCAATAACTTTTAAGGAATGAAGCCACTGGGGGTTGCCTTCAGGACATAAAGCCATCTATAATATTTGAATTGAAATACTGAAAAAATCTCTCACTTAGATTAGTTAATTTAGCACTCAAAAATAATGCTAGTCTATGGGCTGGGAAGGTGGCTCAGTGGTAGAGCGCTTGCCTTGCATGCATGAGGCCCTGAGTTCGATTCCTCAGTATCACATAAGCAAAAAAGAAAAAAGCTGGAAGTGGCGCTGTGGCTCAAGTGGTAGAGAACTGAAGAGCTGAGGGACAGTGCCCAGGCCCAGAGTTCAGGCCCCATGACTGGACCCTCCCCCACAAAAAAATAATAATGCTAGGCTAAACAAATTAATAATACCAGGAGAACCTTTTTGTTAAAATAAGTTTTAAGTTTACCTACTTCAGTTTATGGGATTAATGATGAGGTAATTGAGCTTTTATATTTACAAATCCTCTAAATAGAGACTTTTTTTTTTAGTGGTAGAGAAAGTGTTTCTGAATTTATATAATTACCCTAAAAGAAGGGTGGAGAAATGAAAGGAATATAGAAACACCTGGAAATGTTGTCAGACTGCTGAGCATGCAAATCATGGTATGGAAGTCTGGAGGTCTTTGTACATTGCTGTGACCATGAGAAATGAAGAAAAGGTATTATCCAGGTCACCACTCAGTCTCTTCCATTGGTGAGAGAGAAAGCATTGAGAGCAATGCACCTTGGTTTCAACCAGATAAGGCTTTGGGAAACACTGATGGGAATTATGATGTTCTTTTAGATAGCAACTCTATAGTGTCCCTGATTTTATGGTAAAATCTATTTCACTATTCTTAATGCCTTGATTGTATAAAATGATAATGACCATTTCAATAATACAGTTTTAAAAAATTATAATCAACAATAAAGCAGTTGAATTACAGTGACATTCTCAATACTGCCAATTACTGGAACAAGAATGAAAGCAGAAAATGATCTAAAACTTTTTTGAAGTATACATGTATTTCAGAAATATTCCAAATACAATAAACACATCATGTCTGCTTAATAACAAAAAGAAGTAAATTAATTAACTCACATTTTGAAAGAAAATTCTGTAAGACATTAGGAATCCTTTTATTTGAAGTATGGGATATTCCATGACTTGGACATTACAGAGGTATATGTAAATCTACCTGATATTTAAGTAAAAAGTTAACTCCCTTTATAAAAAAGTATATATACAAAAATCTGTATATTGTCCACGGAAAGTTAAACAACACAACTTAACTATTTGGTGTTTAAACTAAATGGGCCAAATAACATTGCCCTTTTGGGCAGTTTAAAATTGGTATGAAACAAAACATATATACATATATATATTATGTATATATATAAATTATGTAAACCCTACATTATTATAAGCTACACTAATAATATTATGGAATAATCAATGTAAAAATCTATGAAGCTGCTCTACATGTGGCAGTTAGTCTTCCCATTGGTGGGCAGAAAAGTCTGGCCTAACAACTCTAGGAGAACAAATAAGGCGGTCATGCCTGCTTCATATCCTGTCTCAACTGTGCTTTCTACACCCCAGTCTTCCAATCTACTCATCCATGTATAGTTATTCACTGGATGAATTTATATGTCATGTTTATTATGGAATACTATGGAATGCAGTATATTTCAATAGCTTACATATTTTCATAAGTATATATTTTTAAAATTTTACATATTCCAATGAAATGCAAATACATCTGCATAAATTTGCCTTTGTAAATAAAAGGCAGATGGTGTTCCTGTGATAGATGGGACAATTACCTAGAAATATACAAAATCCAAGGACCTTTGTAGAGATCCCAGGCAAGAAAATGGTTATGGCAATATATGGTGCTCAAAATTAAGTCACAAAAAGGGGACTACTTCATTCCAAAAAAGAGCAAAATTGAGCATTTTCTAGACTTGCAGTGTTCTCATCCATTCCTTCTCATGTCTGAATGGATTTATTACCCCTATGTGTTTCCTTCACCCTATATTCCCAGTGAAGAGTGCCTGGAGTATCCGATGACAATATTACCTGATTTCTTACTCTAGAAGCAATGCCAAAGAAATAACACCCAACCATTAATAAGATTCTGCTATTGGCACTTTAGTAGAGTATGAAAGAGAAAGAAGAACAGTTGAATCAGATCTGATTCTCCATATCATTTTAATCAGTAGTTTTGCACCTGCTTTCTCATTGCCAGTTTAATTTAAATATTCCATGACCTAAAAACACTCCAAAATGTTTCTCAAAGGCTCCATAAGGATTCAAGTCAAAAGTGGGAAAATAAAGAAAGTAGTTCATGGTCTTACAGAAAAACATTTTGTTAATGACTAGATTCTAACTATATACTTCTTGACCTAGTTTAAAGAAACACAAATAACCCTATGTTTTCAAGCAGTACTAAAATGAAGTTCAAAAAGTCAAAACTCATTCAGACCTGCAAAATGGGTTGTCAAAAATATAACATCTAAATTTTCAAATTCAACAGTGCTTGACAGGTATCTCTTGTTCCTCATGAAGAGTTATTAACTTTAACAAATTTCTTAGATATGAAGAATGTGCAATAATTTGCCTAACAGACCAGTAAACACATTAATGAAGTCATAGTATTGCAAGCGTATTTAAATGGTTGTTTTGCCCATGTCTTTGCCTTTCTTAGTTGCCTAAGCTTTATATTCTTTGGAAATTTCTGAAACTATTTATAAAAATGTACCATGCCAATTAGGTCATTTGTAGTATTAAAATATTCAACTCTACTTTCGTAATAAAAATATCAAGCAGAGAGTAGAGCAGGAACATAATTGTTGTATTTGCAGACTAACAATTCTCATGAAGGTTACTACAGACAGTGAAATACTGATTAACCTAATTTTTCATGAAAGTGTACTGTGCTTCTTTGAATTTTCTTAACTAAAAACACAAAAGGTTTATTAAAACCATTCCCAAAATAGCATTTAGTATACACTTCAGCCTTGACATTAACACTGTACAATTCAACTGGAACGTAATTACATGGATTTTGAGTAATTTACTGGAAAGTTACACATGTGAATGAGTGTTTCTTATCTTCCTCAACACTGACCTCGCAAAATTCTGAGAAACAAATTTAATGACTCATAGCATTATTTTATGAGCATCGGCAAAAATTAAGATTTGTAATTTGAAAATTTTTCCTGTTTTTTCATTATAAGGTAAATAAACTTTATCTTCTCCTAATACATAAGTAGTAGGTTTCTAATTACAGTCTTTTCTTCTTTTATATGACATACATACCAAGCTTGATCATTCAACTTTTCCCTAAGATATTTAATAACATTTAAAGGGAAAGAAAAAAACACAAGTGACATATACGTTTTATAAATATGGTGTTGTTTAAAAAAGAAAGTCAAAATAAAACTAAAACAAAAATATTTTTGGCTGGATGGTTACAATGTGAGTCTGTGTGTGTGTATTCATATATATATATATATATATATATATATACACACACACACACATATATATATATGTGTATATATATATATATATATATATATATATATATATATATATATACATACACACACAGTTATATCGGGGTGAGTCTTTTTCTTTGGGATGAAGTAATCCCCTTTTTCTGACTAAATTTTGAGTACCATGTATTGCCATAGCCATTTTCTTGCCTGGGATCTCTACAAAGGTGCTTGAATTTTGTATATTTCTAGGTAATTGTCCCATCTATCACAGTGACATATCAGTGATTAATATTTTGGAATGTGATACTAGTTTACATTATAGTGAAAGCTATATTACCTTCAAATTACTATTTCACATAAAGTTGAAACTTTTTAAAGAATCAGTTATCTTCCTATAATCTCATCTATAATGTTTAAAAAAAATTGGCCAGGAATTTGAAGCTATTTAAGTAAGGCCTTCTTGTCTGTCTGATTTTCATGTGTAAAAAACCTACAAGGATAAATTAAATATATCTGAGGGCTTTTCCATTAAACAAATCCATATTACGCAAGCTACCTACATACTTTCCATTCTTTGTCACATCTGACCCTACACATCTGAACAGAGCTTAAAACTGAAAATTCGAGGAAGAGGGCAACATCCCTGACTAGGGAGAGGATCTGCCTACTGCAGAAAACTGGAGCAGTCAAGGACTGACTGGAAATCCCATTTCAAGGAGTTAATGAGATAAACTGAAAATGACTCACCCCTATATAAATGTGTGAGTGCCATTTTGTAGTATAAAATCTTAGGTAGTAAACTAAATTACCTGCCCATGGGTATGGTAAAATATGTATGGAAATAAAAAAAGATCAAATTACCTAATGAAATTCTCCTCTACCTTTTGAACCCTTATCGTATTATTGCTATATTAAGAACTGTGGAAACTGAATCCCAAACTTCTCTTCTGATATGCTATTCAGATTTGAAGGCTGGAAGTCAGGACCCAGGCTAACTCTGCTTTTCAGCAATCCAATACTAGCAGAATTCTGAAAAGGGAGTTTCACCATTGCTACCCCTGAATAAAAAGGAAAGAGAATAGATGTCAGGTAATATCAACATCAGATGTCACAGGCAGTCATCAGGTTATTCTTTCAGCTGCTTACCAGTGTGACTCCTTTTATGTACCATAAGCACATTGGGCCCAATGCAAACCATGCCACAGACGTCACATTTCAGTTTACCATTCGGAAGCCGGATTCCTCCCTCGCCTTGAAGCTCCTGGACTTTTCTGTTGTCAGCCACCTCGCTGCTCTCAATTAGGGGCTCTTCTAGGCTGCTACCCTCATCATGGCCCCTGATCTCATCTTCGCGGCTCAGGGGTTTCCTGTCACACTCTTCATCACTCTGCATTTCTAGCTTTACTGAATTTGCTGTAATTAAAAAAAGGAAATATTAAGTATATGCTATGTGCTCTTACCTACATCTCTCCTACTACCTGTCATTAGACAAGATGGATGCAAATGATACATAAAGTAGAATAGTGTCCATCATCAAGACCATGCTGATACATACCTTGCCTTATGGTTTTTCATTGAAGCTTTGCTAATTAGAGCTCTAGGTAAACAGAGAGACTCTACTTCTGCATAGACACATTCATTTGTTTAACTCAATTATTTTTGTTTTTTAAATAAGTATAATTCTCACCCTGGCTTTTGGGTTAGTTATTAAGGCAACTAGAGTGAGACACATTTATGGAAGACACAAGGTTAAATATTGCTTAACACACAGAGCCATGCCTCTTCTTAAACAACCATCACTATTTACTTCATATTCTCTGCTTCACATCATAGAACTTGTATAAACCTGCTTTCAAACAGAGCAAGAGAAACAAATCATGATCTTAATCCCCCTAATGTCTTCCACATATAAAGGCACACAATCAAGGCAAATGTCTTAAAATCAGACTAAATACAAATATTCATTTAAGACCTGCATAAATTCAGGGCAAAGTGAACAGACCTCATGTATCCTAAAATTAACTCTCCCCTTTTTCTTGTATGAAAAAAGAAGAAAAAAAGAATTCTCTATGGAACACATGAGTTTGCAAATCAAGTATATCTAACTAATCTCTGCACACCAAAAAGGAGTTAGTGACAGAAATGGCAGAGCATGCATGTAGACACTTGTGACTATTGAGAAATTTAATGCCTTCTGTTTGCTGTTTTTGGATCATCCCACAGAAAAGTTGGAATTCTGTTAGTACAGCCCTCATTCTGGATTGCTGACAAGTCTTTTCACAAAGCAGAAGCAAGCTTTAAGTTAATATCAGTTTTTAAATTTGGTGACCTTGAACATTTCTGAAGAAGTCATATCTAAGTTGCAGAACAAAACAAATTATTTAGTAGTACTTGAGTAAAGGAAACATTTTCATGGAAAGGAAATATTTTTCACTGCATGTATTTTGTTACTAATACTTCTCAGGACAAGCAGTGCTATCAAAATGGTTCTTTTCCTGTCCTCCTCAAAGTCCCCTTAACAAGACACAATGAGTACTAGCAGTATAAACCTGAACTAATTATTTAACCTTGACTTCTTACATCTTTCACTTGCAAAATGGAGATGAATTCAGATGAGTGAATTAAGTTAGAGCAGAAGAATTTACTGAGTAAGGGTGACAGTCCTTAACTTCTTAAGCATTTTAATGAACTTAAGATCTCTATGTCTTCCATAAAGTACAGATGATAACAGTACCTACCTCCTAGAGTTAATGAAAACATGAAATGGGTAAAAATAGAAACCTTGCTTACCTATCACTTTTCTCTAGAAATGCAGTGCTCTCTCTCTCTCTCTCTCTCTCTCTCTCTCTCTCTCTCTCTCTCTCTCTATATATATATATATATATATATATATATATATATATATATAATCAGATTTTTTAACATAGAGTATACTCCATAGTCTACAAAAGGACACAAGTTCTTGCTGAACCCAACACCGACACAACATGTACTGTTTGAGGTTTTACTTTAGTTAGAAACTGCTATGACCTTACAGGGATTTTAGAAATCTATGAACAAAATTTTCTCCAATGTGATATCCCTAGCATGCTCAAGAAATTGGGATACATAGCAGATGTTAAATTGATATTCACTGATTAACAAGTCAATTAATACATTTGTTACTAAGTTTATATATTCTTCTAAACTTGTTTAATACATTTAAAGAATAAATTACATAGTTAAAAAGAAACAATGTATTCTAAACAAGGTTCACAATACTTCAGACACAATCTCAAAGAGAAATCATGACCATAGTTTTCATACTCAGAAGTATGTCTGAATCCATTTTTAAATATAACTTTTTCATTTGACAATCATTAGAACTCTAAGATTATTCTTCTTTGTCGCCATATTAGAGTACTGTCAATGTGAAAATTGTCACTTATGTACAATTTTTAACATGCATTTAAAAACTATGAGCAAAATTGGCCACTTTTTTGTACAATTAAATATCAAAATCAAAATTATTTACCAAGGTTTTTTTGCTAGACTGCATGTCTTTTCTCATTGGATTTAAATGTTCCTTATATGCAAGTCGAATATCCCTTATCTAAAATTCTGAAAATACAGGATCTAAAGTGTTTTGAGCAATGATTTCATTTGACAGGTTGTAGTTAAAATGTAGGCACAAAAGAGAAATGTACACATTACCTGAATTGTGAAATGGTAAACCCCTCAGTACAACACCATAATAATAATAATAAAATCATATTTTTAAAAATGCAGGCACAATAAAAATGTGTAAAATTACCTTCAGGCTATGTGTAGGTTTTATATGGATCAAAATTTCTTCTGTCAACTTCAGTTCCATCCCCCAAAATAACTAATGTTATTCTAAAAATCCAAATAAATTTAGGAATACCTCTAATCCAAAGAATTTCTGACAGAAGATATTTAATCTATACTAATGAAGTTAGTTTTCTATTGCTCTGGTTTACAAATACTTTGGGTTTACCATTTTACTCAAGGGTATTCTCTGGCATATATGCTAGTTTCATATACATTTTTAAAGTTTTCCACTATAAATTTTAGGTTCAATATCTTTCTTCAAGAAAGTTTCTACCCTCAAGATATTTTGTGTGTGTGTGTATGTGTGTGTGTGTGTGTGTGTGTGTGTGTGTGTGTGTGTGTGTGTGTGTGTAGCTATTGGGTTGCCTAATGTAATCTAACATATTATTAATAATTGGTATTCAAAAGGGAAAAGCTGAAATAAGCACATGAAAACATGACTTTATAAAGCATGATTTAACCCAGCCCATGAATATAGACATAAAAACCTAACAATAGGCATGGAAAATATTATTTACAACTGATCACATATAAACATAGTTATCAGAAGCTTGTACTCCTAAAAGAATATATTAGAAGCCAATATAAAGAAAAGATGCTTTTGTTAGAACTGAGACAAAAAAGAAATGACTGTCATAGTATGATGAATTATTTCTATTAATTTATAAAGAATAATATGTTCATCATTTATGAATACGAATCCTAGTGCTGTCCTAATACAGCAAATTAGTAGTATAATGTATTTTAATAATATTTTATAAATTAAATTTTTTAAAAATGGTCTAATGTATAAACAATACCACAGTAATTAATTTTAAGGAAAATATCTAAAATGTAGCTGAAATTCCACATGTAAGAAAACTGGACTGGAGATATGGCTGAAATGGTAGAATGTCAGCCCAGCATTGAGTGAAAAGGAGAATACAAGACTGAGCTCAAACCCAGTCCTTGAATATACACACATACAAACAGACACACATCTTACTATTACAAATCTCAAGAATAATTTTTCAGGCTTGTTTTTCTAATATGCATTGAGGTTTACACACATTAATGTACACTTACAAGCAAGAATGACTTAACAAAAATAGTATTTTGGCTAAGGATGTGGCTATAGTGATAGAGTATCTGCCTTGCAAGCACAAGGACCTAAATTCAAGCCATGGAACTGTCAAAAAAAAAAAGGAAAAGAAAAGAAATCTTCCGAAAAACGGATTTTTGTAGAACACACATTATTAGCAATGGAAAGGGGCGATGAAATATGATTTTAGTTACTTCATCAGTTTATTCTTTTTCTATGCAAAATTGTATCCTTCAATAATTATAGTTCATAGCTAGAATCTAAAACAAAGTTTGGAAAAATTATAATATTTTATGAAACTGTTAAATAAATTCAATTATATTATAGTGACAATTTTCTTTCAACCACTATTATACTAAAACAGAACACTGAAAATTTCATGAAAGCTGTGCATGCAGAAAGCTATAGGTTCAAGTCCAGCAGCCTTTACTACACACACACACACACACACACACACACAAAACTTGCTTCTTGCCTAACATTTTGCTTAAAACTTTAGTGAAAGTTTTACATGAAAGGTAAAAGTATTAACTTAAGATACCTATATTAACAGGATAGTATGCACTCAGAAGTAAGTCACAAACATCTCTCAGTAATATTACACACACACACACACACACACACACACACACACACACACACACACACACACACACACACACACCACTTTTTATTTTTGTGTGCACTGGTATTTAATCTTGGGTCCTTAAGCCATGTTTCTAGTTCTGTTTTCATTCATTTTTTCCAGCAATCCATCTCTTGATGTTCAGGGCTGACCTCAGACTATAAGCTCCTTACATCTACTCCCAAGTAGCTAGACTTACAAGGATATACGTATACCCTAAAACCTGTGAGGGAAGAGTCTTGGTTTTCTGGGCTGAACTGGCCTCAAGCTCAATCCTTCTATCGCCAGTTCCTATGTAGCTGGGATTACAAGTGTCAGTCATTATACTAAATTTATATATAATGATTACACAATAAATTTATTTAACATGGGAGTAAACAAATGTTGAGTTTTTTCCTTAAAACTGAACATTTTACCTTTATACTCTAATTTGATCGAGTTACTCATATATGCAAGACAGCATATGACTTTCCAATGTCAGGCAATTGATTTCTTCAAATAATGTAAATATTTAACTTAAATCTTTTGAGAGAAAAGGATCATTTTAATGTATAGTGAAAAATATTCACGTAACTTCTGTTTTGAAATGGAAGACATATTAGATTCAATATAAAAATCTGTTTACAAAAATTTGGTCTTTAAATAATCTTATTAAATTTCAACTGTCATATTCTAGAAATACAGTAACTAGAACTGAAAATATAGTTACTGAAATATTTTGGTTACTCAAAGCTTTTTACAACCTAAAATTTTATAATTAGTGTGACATAATTTTACTCACAGATTATTCAAATTTTAGTCATGAAAATAATAAGAGAGGGATTAAGATTCATTTTCTTTGTTTAAAAAGATAAAGTTTTTTATCAAATAAAGTATAAAACACGTTTTCTAGATTACTGTCAAACTAGCGATGATTTCTTTCTCAAATCTTTCATATTTTCTTTTGCCTTTCCTCCCATTTCTTCTCCCTCTCTCCCCCCCATGCTCTGTCTCTCCCTCTCTCTTTCCACCTTCTTCCTTCCCTCCCTCGCTCCTTTCCTGTCTTTTTGCAGTACTAGAATTTAGACTCAAGCTCATGCTTACAAGTGCTCAAGTTCAGTCATATCTTAGCTTGCTGTATGTATGTATGTATGTATTATATATGTATATGCGGTTGAACTCAGGCCTTGTACTTAGTTGATTTTCTTGCTCACAACTGGTACTGTGATCCATTTCCCCAACTTAGATTTTTGCTGGTTATTTTACAGATGGAGTCTCTCAGAATTTTCTGTCTAGGCTAGCTTCAAAAGACAATTCTCCAGATCTTAGCCCCTGCTCCCATGCTAAAATTAAGCCACCAGCACAAAGTTTGTTTTCTCGAGTTTTTTCACTTTTAATGGGAAGAAGTTCAAGTAATATTTGTTTCACGATGGTGAGATAAAAGGCTGGTTTCAATTTTTTTCAAGTGTTATGTATAGGTAGACTTTATTGCTTGGTTTCTGTTATGTGAGAACTGGAATGGGCCCATAGGGGTTTTAAACCTTACAAGTATCATTTCCACCCAGTCTGGGCCATATATCTAAAACAGTATTAGGCTCACTAATTGAGTCAATACCTGTTTAATCAGATGAAGCTGGTTCTGTACTAATACACTCATATTCTTCAAACTTTAGAAATGAAACATCAAATGTGACTAAATCTGTGCTGCTAGATTAGCTATTTATATAATGTTAGAAAAAAAAACCACCTTCAAAACTTTGACAGAAACTACACCATTTACCAAACTCTTCTAATGGTCTAAATAAACTAAAAATCATAACCAAAGTATCTTAAAGTATATGCAATCATTTGTGTGTGTGTGTGTGTGTGTGTGTGTGTGTGTGTGTGTGTGTGTGTGTGCATGCGTGCGTGCAGGCATGCTTGTCTGCATCTGCCAGTACTGGGGCCTGATCTCAGGGCCTGGACACTGTCCCTTAGCTTTTCTGTTCAAGGCTAGTGCTCTACCAACTAAACCACAGCTCTATCTCTGGTGTTTTGCTAGGTAATTGGAGATAAGACTTTCATGGACTTCCCTGCCTGGGCTAGTTTGAAACCAGGATCTATAGATCTTAGCCTCCTGAGTAGCAAGGATTATTGGTGTGAGCTACTGGTGCCAGCTTACAATGTTTTCATTTTTTTTATTAAACTGGGTAGAGAGAGAAGGAAGGGTGATATTGTCCAAAAAGAAATGTATTCATTGAGTTTTTTTCCTTAAAACTGTACATTTTAGTTTTATACTCTAATTTAATCTAGTTATTCATATATGCAAGACAGCATATGACTTTCCAATTTCAGGGAATTGATTTCTTCAAATAATATAAAATATTTCATTTAAACCTTTTGAGAAAAAAGGACATCATCTCTATAATAACAATTTAAAATAAGAAAAAATTCCTCAACAAAATTTCATGTAATATAGAACCTTTGTTCTTGTTAATGGCAGACACATGAAGGGGCATGAATATTGGGCTCCTCCCAACATTCTCAAATGCTTGTTTTCCAGAGGGTTGGACAAGCGCAGATACCAGTGTCACTGAAGTGCAGCAGAGCCTTTTTTGAGTAGCACCTAAAGTCTACATTGTATGACCTCATGTTTGCTCTTCCCCTTTCCTCATCTCCCAGAAATATATCTAGATTTTGTCTTTATTACATCCATTTGAATAACTCCAGATCAAGATGCTACAAATTCTGAACTCTTGTTATGACTCTAAGAACAGCAGTGTAAGTTTCTCTGCACCTAAAGCAGAGAAGTCTCTTCCTCTCTGCCACTTAACTAGTTGTTGGACCTAGGGAACTTGGTTTATAAGGACTCAGCCAACCTACATCATCTAAAATAAGAAAGGAAAAGAAACAACTGAATAACAACAAAAAACTACTTGATATCCTCAGAACAACTGGCTAGGTAATTCAGTTTCTTGTAGTAATGATAATGATAATATCAAAATAGCATAATTTTTATGTTTCATAAAAATACATATTCTGTCTCATTTGACATCCAGAACAAGTAAATTCTAAAGCATCACTTACTAGTGGTAGTTAGCAATTTGAGGACTATGTTAGTTATTATCCATTTTAACCTGTAAAACAACAGTTGGTGGAGAAATGCCATATTATCAAGACTTCTTTGGAGGACATGTTCTGACTGTTACATAAATTATTGGTGTAGAGATAAATCACACCTTCATCTTTCTCAATTGAAGTAAATACATAGTGTCCCCCAACTTTTCTTGAGGAAATAAATATGTAAAACAAAAGAGGGCAAAACATTAAGCTCCTGGAGATTTCCTACAATTCATGAAACCTTATATATTACCCAAACTGGTGGCACCACTGTAGCTCAAAAATGGAGTTTCTATTTTTTGGCTAACAACTAGAGAATGTGGAGTAAATCAGCCTAATTTAAAAAGAAATGCCATAAACAATGCCCTATCCCTTTATTCAGCCTTTAAATGAATGATTAAGTTCTAAAGATAACATATTTACCATGCCTGATTATTAACTCCATTTTTACACCTCCTTTTGGGCAATATAATTACTTTGAAATCCTTATGACCTCTCCGATGAAAATATTTCAACAGCTTTCTGAAACTGTTCTCTTTTCTTTTTTAAAAATTTTTATCAGTTTTTTTTATTGTGAAAATACCATACAAAGGGGTTACAATTACATGAGCAAGGTAATGAGTACATTTCTTATCAAGCACTGTTGCCTCCTCCTTTGTTTCCCCTTCCCACCCCTCCCCCTCACCCCTTCCCCCACTCATCCTCCCTAACCCCCAGCCAAAGTTGTAAATTCATTTTTCAACATAACATCTTGTACATCTCATTGTTGCAATGGGTCCACCAGCATCCCTATTTAAACAATTTGTTTTTTCCCTTCCCCTCCCCAAATTATACCAACATCAAATACAGTGAAAACAGGGGCTATACCATGGGGGAGGGACATACAAAGCAACAAAGAAATCATCTTATAAACATGTGAGAAACAATAGCAAGAAAGAAAAAACATTTGAGACCTTATCTTGGGGTTCAATTAGCCTAACATCAACTTAAATGACTGTTTCTGCTTGTCTCAGACATATACTAGTTATTGCAAATAAGGGAAACCATGGGACCTGTTTCTTTGGGCCTGGCTTACTTTCTCTTACTATAATTTTTTCCACGTCTTTCCATTTCCTAACAAATGGGGCAATGTCATTCGTTATTGGTGGGAGTGTAAACTTGTTCAACCACTTTGGAAAGCAGTATGGAGGTTCCTCAAAAGACTCCATACAGAGCTCCCCTATGACCCAGCAATCCCACTTTTAGGCATTTACCCCAATGATCACAAACAAGACCATACTAAAGCTACCAGCACAACTGTTTATTGCAGCATTATTCACCATAGCTAAGATATGGAACCAACCCAGATGCCCCTCAGTAGATGAATGGATCAAGAAAATGTGGGATATATACACAATGGAACTGTTCTCTTTTCTTGTCATTGGCTACATCCTACTCCCTAAATTCATCCTATATTTGGTTCCTAGAACAATCTCCGTAGAGCATTCTCAACATCCTCACAGCACCCATAGTATTCCTCAGGTCGATTTACTATTGGCCCTTTATTTATTCATATATTTTCTGGTCAAACTGTTTTCGTCATCTTCCCAGAACACAGCCTATGCATCTCTATTTACTACTTTTTCTTGGCTCCCATAATTACTTTCTGGATTTTTTTCCCATATGCTGTTACCAAAATAGGCACACCAGCCAAGGCTCATTTATCTGTTACCATTTTTCAAAAATGTCTTCAGGTTGCAAATTTCTCTTCCTATGAAACATTACATTATAGTGATTTCTTTAATATACTTTCAAAAACTCTTCATGGCCTACACAGTAAGGCATTGAAAATAAATGCATTCTTGATTCAGTAGTATAACAATTCTGTCCTTACATAAAATTAGGCACCTGGTAACTGGTTAAACTCCTGCTAATGATTTTCATATACAAGTTACCTACACCCTTTGACAACAAATCACTAAAACAAGTAAACAAAAAAGCACAGAGTTGGTTGTTCAAACTCAAAACACCATCAGTAGAATATTAAAAGATGACTGCATGGCAGGAAATTGTCTACGTACTAATGTATTAACTTCAGCCACTCTGAAGTATTTAATTTTATTTTCAATTTGTAGGTGAGAAAAGTGAAGCCCAGAATAGGTGAAGTAACATGAAATCACACAGCTATTTAGAATTAGCTGAGTGTGGGGACCAGAATTACTGGGGACTAAATTCTTGGTATATCCACTTGTCATCAAAAGCAAGACAGCTATTCGTTATTAGTTAAGGAAACAAACAAAAAAGATCTTAATATGTTAAAGACTAGTAACTTAGCACCAATATGTATCATCTGATTTATAGTTTTTATTTCATGTCTAATTCAGGTATTATTACATTGCCAATTTGGGGTAAAGAGAAATTTGCCTGAGCATCTATTTTGGAAAAAGATCAGTTGATACTGCCAACTTTTCTGAGTAGGGATTTTTATCTCATATAAAGAGCAATCCACTTTGAACCGGTGTTTGGCAACCATCTGTTTAACATAACTGTGGGAGGCTTGTGAAGCAAATTACATTGTGAAATTATCTCTTTAATAAGGGAGTACAAATTTCTTAACCTAACTTCTGAAAGAAGTAAAATCATTACTATAGAATCCAGCTGAGCGGGAATGTTCCCGAAGGGAACCACAACACAGAATTGCCTGAGGTCACTAAGGACACATAAACCAGGTCAGAAGGTAGTGCTGTGAGCTAAAGAGACAAAGATCAAGAATGGGGCAGGCTTCTATTACGGGGGAACAACAAGGGAGAGGATCCAAAGCCTGGAGACTCACTTTAGCAGCTCTATGGAGTCTGAGGGGTGAAATGACAAGGTGACAGGAGAGCACAGCAGCTCTCCATCCCCTGGCTTCAAACATGTTTGGGTCATATACACAGAGACCAAAGCTACTGGGGTTCTTTCCCTAGTGTGTGTTTATACACATATCACTATTTGTCTAAGAAAAATAGTCTATATACCTAGCCCTGAGATGTAAGGCATATCAATTAAAAATGTATAGACAATATGTATATAGACAAAAATGTACTAAAAAGTGACAAACAGAACATGTGGTAATTAGGAAAAATAATCTGGACAATTGCCAGATTTTAACAGATCTATGCCAAGTATTTATTTTCCACCATGTAGCAGCAGCATTTTTGTTTTTACAATGCTCATATCTAGTTTCCAGCCACTAATGAGTGAATATCTTATATAAGCATATACAACATATATATTAAAAGATAAAAATAATTACAAAGTGACATATGAAGAACTAGCTCATATAAAGAATGTTGGATTATAATACCTGTGTTTATACTCTTAACATGTGTAGATGTTAAATCACTGAGTACTCCCCAATTTCTACTGTTGTCAAGTACAGCAAGCAAGATAGTACTGTGGTTACGAACACTGAATTTAAATCCCGTTCCCTCAAATTTGGCTAGGAGTTTTCATGTATTAGCTTCATGACCTTAGGAAACATAACTCTCAATTTTCTCATCTATAAAACCAAGATAATGAGTTCTGAGTATTACATATAATTGCATATATGAAACACTAAAAGCTATTTTGCTTCTTCTTAATAGATCTACATGAGCCATTTCATAAATGCACAGCATTGTACAAGTGTAATTCAGGAAAAAGGAAAAGGCTTCATGAAGGAGGTAGCCTTAAATAACAGTTTACAGGTTGTTATACAATAAGGGACATATATAATAAGCCAAGAGCTATAATACTGGCCAGGGAATGTGGACAGTTTATTCTCTAAATCTGCAACAAGCCAAGGATGCCCACTTTCAACATTTTTATTCAATATAACACTAGAAGTCCTAATCATAGTGGTCAGGTTAGACAAAAAAATAAAGAACACTCAAATTGAAAAAGAAGAAATTAAATGTCCCTGTTGGCATGATCTTATACATAGAAAAATCTCAAGGATTACATCAGGTAGTTTTAGGACTAATAAACTTAGCAAAGACACAAGATACAACATCAACATATTTATTTACTTACTGACATTTTCTTTATTGAGTTATAATTAGCATATAATAAATGGCACATATTAAAAATAAAAAATTCAAAATATTGCTATCTGGCAATGACCAATTATTTTACTACATTAATCAAGGAATCAATCCCATGTATAATAGCTATGGAAAAAATGTAATAAGGAAAGAAAATATTTCTATAATGAAAACTATAAAACACTGATAAAAGAAACTGAGGAGAACGTAAAAACCAGAACATTTAAAAAATCCAAATTGCAGGAAGTAGCCAGAAAGAATCCGCGCCCTATTTCATGATTATTAAAAGGCTGGAATGTAAGGTCTGCTCCTGGATGGTGAACAGACTCCACCTTCCTCCCAGCAAACTCTCCACCCAATACCTGCGTTACCTAGGCAACTGGCACACCTGGAAGAGGTCACATCTGCATCCACTGAGGTCACATCTGAATTTGATGTGGCCACACCTTTCTCCACCCATACCCTAGATAAGGCCTAGCCCAGGCCCAGACGCCCTCTCTCTGCTCTTTTCTAGTTCTTTTCTAGCTCTTTTCTCTCTCTTTCCTCTCTCTTTCACAGATCTCTCTCTTTCCCAGGCTTTTCCCAGCCACGTGGAGTGCCAACCTTGCCTGGTCCCAGCAGGTCTACTGAATAAACCTACCCCTTACCTGAAAAAAAAAAAGTCAAAATGATTTTAAGCAAAAATAGAAGACAAGTCATTAAATACCCTACTTCAAAATATACTACAAACCTGAAATAATCAAAAAGCATGGTACAACTGACACATAGACCAATGGAACAGGATGCAGAGCTAGAAGTAACCCCAAGCACCTATGGCCATCTGATTTTCAATACAGTGTTCTTTATTGTTTTCAATAAGTTGAAATGATTGGGAAATGCTGGGAAATTGGATATCACATACAGCATAATAAAATGGCATCCCTATCACTTAAAAAATTGCCCAAAATGTATTAAAGATTTAAATATAAGACCTATAAAATTACTAAGAGAAAAAATAAGGAAATGAGTATTTTAGGGCATTAGAACAAGACCACAAAAGCACCTTAAACAAAAATAAAAATAAACAAATGGGATTCTATCAAATTAAAAATGATTCACAGCAAAGCAAACACTCAAGAGAGCAAAGAAATAATCTACAGTGAGGAAATATTTTTAAGACTATACCTCTGACAAGGAGTTAATATCCAGAACAGGTAAGGAATTCAAAGAAATCAACAGAAAAAAAAAAAAAACAATTAAAATGAGCAATGATCTAAATAGATATTTTTCAAAAGACCTACAAAGGGCCAACAGGTATAGGAAAAAAATCAACTAATTACTAATCCACAAGTAAATGCAATCAAAACTATAATGAGGTATCACCAATAAGAATGGCTATAACCCAAAATGATATTTACTAACAAGGGTCAGTGAACATGTGGACAAAAGGAGACCCATGGACATTGTTGTTGAGAATGCAACTTAGAACAGCCTTATGAGAAACAGTAAGGTGGTGTCTCAGAAAGTTAAACAGAACTATTGTATAATCTAGGAATGTCATTATGACCATACGTTTAAAGGCAAGAAAACAAAGATGCTGGAAGAGATATCTGAAAGCTCACATATACTGCAATATTGTTCATGCTAGCTAAATATGAAAACTAAAGTATCCATAGATTCATAGAAAAAGTAAATGTAAGATAAATACAGGTTTGGAATATTATTCAGCTATAAAAAGAATGATACTCTGCCACCTAAGGCAACATAGATATAATTAAAGACCACTACAGTAAATGAGGTAAACCAGGGAATAGAAAAATAAGTGCTGTATGATCTCACTCATAAGTGAAATCTAAAACAGTTGATCTCACAGAAGTGGAGAGGAGCAAGGGGGTTAGCAGAGGCTGGGAGAATAGGAGGAGGCAGGGATGGGGGAAGTTGATCAATGGGGACTAAGTTATGGTTAGATAAGTATGAGAAGTTCTGGTAAGCTATTACATAGGAAGATGACTAGAGGTAATGATTATATACTGAATATTTAAATAGCTTAAAAAAAGAGATTTTTTTTTAACATGAATGATAAGGTGATAGGTAAGTTTACCCTGATTTGAACATTATATAATGTATATGTATATAGAAACATCACATGGTACCTCATAAATATGCGCAATGTTTACATATAGGTTAAAAATCTTTTTAAAGATAGCATTTACATGTTGAATAAAATTAATGTGAAGAGAGATGGCAGATGGTAGTTAGGACAGGAAATGAGCATGAAGGCAGAAATGGAGTGACACTGTTTACTAGATATGTCGTGCAATGGGTAACATACACATAGAATATATACTTAAACCAAACAGGGTTTAAATAGAGTAAAACATAAGGCAACAAGTGAATGGCAGCAATTTCAAAGGACAAATACTGTCAATTTATTAGAAGACTTGTGTCTCAACATCCAAAGTATGAAAAGAGGAACTTCTTAAAAATTATTCAACTCAAAATTATTCACCGAGCAATCTGCTCTGTAGCAGGCAGTTACCCAGCCGAACAAGACAGACAATGCTGTAGCACTATGAGATATATCTGTGTGTTGTGTATATGCATATTCTTTTCTCTTTCTGTGCGTGGCCACCTAAGCACTGTAAAATATTGGGATGAAAAATATGATTCAGAACATCCTCACCTCCACAATATTAAAATATTAGGCAAGATGTAAGGGGCCACCAATTTAAGAAAGTAGCTTCTCCATTATGCTACTCCTAACATGTCATCCTTACTTTGCAAATGGAAGTTCTGGTTACCCAATGAATTGTGCGTCCATTTTTATATCACTCTTAAATTTACTTTTCAAAGCTCATGACTTAGTACATAAAATTGTAAAGCAATGATTTAGTTTTATGCATCAAAGAGAGCAAAGTAGACCATATACAGTTAAAACTACACATAAATGGCTTTGGTGAAGTCTATCATGTTCATTTAAAGGCTGTTTCTTATTAAAATGCTTGATTTTTGTCTCATCAAATAATAAAACTAAAATTTATACATATTGTTGGGTTTTGTTTGGGAAGGTCGCACTAGGGTTTGAACACAGGACCTTGTGCTTGCTTTACTGGTGCTCTACAACTTGAGCCATAACGCCAAGCCTAGAGTTTTGCTGATTATTTTGGAAATAAAGTCTCACAGACTTTTCTTCCCAAGCTTGCCTAACTGTGATCCTTCAGATCTCAGCCTCCTGAGTAGCTACCAGAGTGAGTTACCAGCTTCCAGCCACAACGGGTTTTATTATTTATTATATTAACTTGTGACATAGCATCTATTTTATGTATAATTGTGCAAGTTGCCTTCTAAGAGGCTTAGCTTCTTTATCTATGAAATAGAGATAATGCTATTTATGCAGGTAAAATCATTAGGCTTAGCTTTTTATCTATGAAATGGAGATAATGCTATTTATTTATGCAGGTAAAATCATTAAGTCTAACTGTTAGAGGTCAAGGATCTTGAGGTCCATCTACTCTGTAGTATAAGCAATTCCAGGATACAATTAGACTGTGCTTAAAATATTATAAGAACAATAATTTGTGTAACTGGTCATTACTACAGTCATTTAGTACCCACAATATAAATATATTTATACAAAATGTGTTCCTAAGATGGGGGGAGGGGACTTGGATGAAGATCTAATTTTCAGATAATATATTTAAAACAACAGATTTCCTAGTTTCTGTTCTACTGTGCTTCTGGAGGTCATAGGAAGAATTCGTTTATGTGTCTATTGGCCATCCTTCTTTCCTCTTCAGAGAAGTTTCTCTTTAAGTCTTTAGCCCACTTATTTATCGGGCAGTTGTTTCTTTGAGGATTTGTTGTTGGGGGATTTCATTTTTTGAGTTCCAAGTATATATTATATATGAGACCCTTGTCTGTTGTATGGCTAGTGAAGATCTCCCAATCTGCTGGCTTTCTTTTGATCTTGCTAGCTATGTCCTTTGCCATGCAGAGGCTCTGCAGCTTCATGCAATCCCATTTGTCCAAACTTTCTTTGATTGTTATGTTTCTGGGTCTCTATTAAGAAAATTTTGGCCTGTGCCAAGGAGACTTAGGCTTTTTCTGTTCCTTCCAGTAATGTTTTCAGGGTGTCTTCTCAACCTCTGTAGCCATAAAAGAAATGTAAATCAAAACAACATTGAGATTCCACCTCACCCCAGTTAGAATGGCTATAATCAAGAAATCTAATAACAACAGATGGTAGAGGGGATGTGGCCAAAAGGGAACCTTACTGCATTGTTGATGGGAGGTAAATCTGTTCAACCTCTTTGGAAAGTAGTATGGAGGTTCCTCAAAAGACTCCACATAGAGCTCCCCTGTGACCCAGGAATTCCACTTTTGGGCATTTATCCAAATGATCACAAACAAAGCCATACTAAGGCTACCAACACAACTATGTTTGTCACAGCATTATTTACCATAGTTAAGATATGGAACCAACCCAGATGCCCCTCAGTTGATGGATGGATCAAGAAAATGTGATATATATATATATATATATATATATATATATATATATGCGTGTGTGTGTATACACACACACACACACACACACACACACACACACACACACACACACACACACACACACACACACACACACACACACACATATATAATGGAATGCTATGCCTCCATCAGAAAGAATGACATTGCCCCATTTGTTAGGAAATGCAAAGACTTGGAAAAAATTATATTAAGTGAAGTAAGCCAGGCCCAAAGAAACATAAGTTCCATGGTTTCCCTTATTTGCAATAACTAGTACATATGTAGAACAAGCACAAAGGGCCAAAAGCTAAGTACATATGACCATATAGGCTCATGTTAAGTGAAATGAACCCCAAGACAGACGCAAATATCTTTTTTTCTTTCTTGCTATTGTTTCTAACGTATTTATAATGTACCATGTGATTTTTTTTGTTTCTTTGTATGTTCCTCCCCCACAGTATAATCCCTGTTTTCACTGTATTTGATGTTGGTGCGCTGCATCTTGTATATACACTTCTCTAATTAGGGGAGGGGAAGGGAAAAACAAAATGCTTAAATAAGGATATAGGATGACCCACTATAACAATGAGATGTACAAAACACTATGTTAAAAAAGAACTTTACAACTTTGGGAGGGGGGTAGTTGTAGAGGTGGGAGGTAAGGGATGGTAGGGGGAAAACAAAGGAGGAGGCAACAATGCTCGATAGGAAATGTTCTCATTACCTTACTCATGCAACTCTAACCCCTCTGTACAGCATTTTTACAATAAAAAACATACAAAAAAGAGTATGTTTAAATGTGAGTATACACTGATATACATGTATGATACATACACAGGAAAGCTAGCTGAAATGTGCACAGGATGCTCTATACTAAGCAGAACACATTCCCTACTTAAAGGCAGTGCAGTGTGCCATCCCATGTGTTTCTTCCAGTTCAATATTGGCTGGCATACAAAAGAGGAGAAAAAAAGGCAAACACAGAACATATCCAACTTAACAAAAGAAAAAAAAGGGCTACCTTCACAAAATGCATCAAATCTTATATTCTAGTGATATTTTTTTTGTCCTTTCTTCTACTTTGTCCCTGTCAGGATGTGAACCCTGCCATTATGCTTGGCTTGCGGCTGTTTGTGAGCTTCCTCCCCATCTGGGACTAAGAGGCAAATTGCAGGTTTCCAGGGAAGAGAATGCTGGTACAGCAGGGATCACTGCCTAGGCATTTCACATGGATAGGGCCAAGCCCAGTGACACCAGCTACCTTGCTCCCTGTCACAACCTGGCCACCCCACTTTGTATTTTTAGTTACTGAAAATAGATAGGCATTAGTTATAGAAGCCCAGAGTCTTTCTTTGCTTGAAGACCATATACACAGGAACAACCATTAAAAGCGATTTTACTTCTTTTCCACCTTTAAAATGAATGCCATTATTTCAGGGGCACAGAAATGTCCAAATCTGCATTTTTGTCACTCTCTTCTTCCAAAGCCCACTGTTCTCTTTCACATTCCTAGTAGGTTGCCTTTTTGAAAGGCGGCACATGCTTACTAAAAGCACCTCTCATTCCGTGGAAGCTGTCAGCAATTACTGCAATGAACTTTAAATCTTGTTCCTCTAACTACAGTGGTAGTCTAGAAATAATGACACAACTTCGCACCACTTTAAAATGTCAAGCTGACCACTCAGAAATTCAAGCTAGGTTTCTCCAGGAAAGCCCAAATGATAAGACATTTTATGAGCCTTGCAGCTTATCTTTGCTTTCATTACTACACTGTCCAACACCTTCATAATACAGCATCATGTTCTGGGACAAGTTGAAACCTAAACAAATCACAAAAGCTGACACCTGAGCATAAATAACACTATAGACTTGGCAAGAATAAGGATGTTTTTGTAATTTTTTTTCCTTGATATGACCCTATCATCAGAATTAATTTCATTTTCCCCTCATTGTGCTATTTCTAAGTATTTTAGACCCGCTGCATGATTAATTTAGAAAAAAATAGTGCTTTACATATATTTACCTGGAATATTACTTTCATGCATTTCAGAACTAGATTTATTTTCAAATGACTGGCTCGACTTCTAAATTCAAAAGAAAATTACCTCTAAAATTTGAACTACCTCCCTTAAATTCAAGGTATACAGTTTCAAGTGATACCAGAATTAGTCATGATGCTAATGAAAATACAGTAAAATCTTAATGCAGTTTTTCAAATCATATGGAAAGTCCTAAACTTATTATATTATTGCCATGTTTAATATTCTGAAAGGCAAGTATGTTATTTAAAAGAAATCAGGTAAGGTTTAAACATCCTGTCTTTAATCACAGAGGGGGGAAAATCTAAAGCACAGGCCCTGAATACCTTTAATAGAGAGAAAACTTAGCTTCTTTTTCTTTAAATACTAAAGTTATTGCTAATACAAACATCAAACCAGCAGTAGTAACGAAAAGTTATTCTGGAAAAGAGGAATTCACTAGCTTCCACAATGCTACACATCATAAAAGGTGATAAATAAAAAAGCCAATTGATTCATCCATTCAATACTCACTCATAGAACACAATCACACCTTAGACATTATAGTGTCCAGTTACTGCAGTTAAGGACAGAGACAATCACCAAAATGCAACGAGTTCTATGAAAGATACTGTACAGGATGACAGAGGACTAACAGTCTCAGTGCCAAAACATACAAAGTCTGAAAGGAGAAAAAGATACGAGAGTCAATCTCAGTATCCATGCCCACCCTCTTAAAACTGTGCTACTAGAAATAAGGTAAACTTCTTCAAGGTTAAATCTAGAATCAATGAGGCCACCAGTGTGTACTCAAGGACCAGATGTGTAAAATACTAGCAACAGATAGAACAAATGAACAGAAATGGAAAAACATGATCATTTAGTAAAAGCTCAACTGAGAATTATTAACATTAGCCATTTTAATCTCCAAAAGAATGTTGCTGGCAGGTATTAGTTTCATTTAGTAATCAAGGAAGCTGGAGATCAGAATCACATCACAATTGTGAATACCAGTGAGTCTCTGAACCAGCCAAACCCCATCCTATGGATATCATTATCTACGAAGAAAACCATAAAGGGGGAGGGAATCTATAACTACGTGAATTCAAAGTTCATTTTCCATTGATGATGTCATTACCATTTTAATAGGAACTATACGAGTAAATATTTTTAGTAACTGATGAAAGAACATTATGGAATAAATTAAGACGTTCAGAGCTAAACAAAACACAGCTCATTACTAAGTAGCAAGCAAGTAAGTGAAAAGCAACATAATAAGAATAATCTACAAAGAATCTGTAGAGAAAAGAGGTTGGATGAGATGAGTGGGTCTAAGAACTGGACTTCACGCCTAGCTTGAAGCCAGAAAGTGAGTTTCAGGTAACAAATATTTATGGAATAAAATTTTTGTATTAGACAAACTGTTAAGCGCCAGAGATCTTGTGACAATTAGGCCAGATAGTGTTTCCTTGATCATTTGACTCTATAAAACAGAGACAAGGAAGACCAAAGTTCTGTAAAAGTCCATATCTATGGACAGAGGAGACGTACAGAAAGGCACAGAATTTAGAACAAGAAGGACTCAGAGCAATTTACTTAAAATTCCTGGAACTCAGAACTGGTGACTTCTTCATTTTATTACTTTTTACTGATGTGGGTTACTTATATAATGCAAAGTAGAGTACTTCCTGTTGAAAATATACATGACATTATCAATTGGCAATTCTCAACCACATGCCTAGATGGCTTCTATCCCAAATATAAATGAAATTATCTAATTTGTTTTCTTTTTCATCATGAAAATAGCCCTATAATGGTGAGTAAAATCCTAGAAAAAAAAAGAAGAATCATATACACACACAGAGTTAAAATGACAAACTAAATGAAATCTCTTCAGCCCATTATACTCATCATCATTAAATACAAGACTGTATGACAAGCAATAGAATACTGGTGAAAAAATAACAGCTTGGTTAAACTTTCTAGGCACTGATGATGATAGTGGCAAAATTTCACTGTGCTGCCATATTATCAGTCTTAATGAAATTCACTTGTCAGTTCAATTTTGAAACAGTGAGTTCACTTACTGCATGACAAGGGTAAAATTAAAATCTCTTTTCTCTTTCCAATCAAATCATCTAATGATGAAAAATAAGAAAGAAGGAACTTAGAAATTGCTGTCACTAAATGGTCAAGAAAGATTTATTTTCAATTTTTTTTCTTTGCATTTTTCTTCCATCCAGTGGTGCTTTTCCCATGTTACCAGTCAGCTACTTCTTTTCTATTTCTTTTTTTTAACTCACTTTGTCTCCAACAGGCATATTGAGTAAAACTAGCTGAAAACACTTAAAATTACCATAGTAGGAAAAAATGCAGTAGATAGACTCTAATGCTCAGATTTCATTGTCATTATTATTCATTGAGTATTGGGCCTGTCTCACAGTTGAACGCGTCACCAAACACCTTATTCTAAAATAGAGAAGGGAGCAACCTGTCTACACAGCCTGCATTTTACTATATATTTTTAGAAGTCTAGTGAATTTCAACACTCTTGATAAAGTAAGCCTGAGAAGAACTGTATTTCTTTACCATTGTTTCCTCATTTATAAGATTTCTTTCAAAGCCTACACATACTGTACTTTAGACTTACTAGTGTTTGTATTTCTTTTGCAATTGTTTAAAAAGACAGTAATTCAATAAAAGTTAATAATGATCTAGAAGAAATAAAAATTAAACTAAGATGATACATAAGCATAAAGTTTAAGGTGTTCATTCACTTGGAGCCTCAACTGATTCTCTGTTCTATGTTTTTTAATCTGCTTAACACTACTGTGCTATACGTTCAATTTATGTTCCATTTTTTTCATTTTAATTTATTTAATATTTTAGAATTTGATAAGTATTAAGCCATAATATTTATTATTCAATATAAGCACAATATTGTCCTGGGTACAAAAAGACAGGAAATTTGAAGAAATAGATACTTTAAAAGTTTAAAATCTTCTTAAATGGTATTATAACATAAATGTAAACACTTCATAAAAGAAAATACTGAAGTAAAAAAATGTTTTTTTAAGATAAAAACATCTTTAAAAAAGAAACAGAACTAAAAAAATAAAAAATCTTTTTTTTTTTTTTTTTTTTTTAATATGGGATCCAGCTATATGGCCCAGGCTGGGCATAAACTCACTATCCTCTACCTCAGCATTCTGAGTGGTAGGTGCGACTACAGGCATAAACTCCACACCTCACAATAAGGAAATTATTCCAGCCAGGCACCAATGGCTCATGGCTTTAGTTTGAGTTACTCAAGAGGCTGAGATCTGATAACTGTCATTCTAAGCTAGCCCAAAAGTCCATGAGATACTTACCTCTAATCAATGACCCAAAAGCCATAGATTAAGTTTGGCTCAAGTGACAAAGAGCTAGCCTTGTGCACAAAAGCTTAAAAACTATGTCCAGGCCCTGAGTTCAAGCCTCTGAACTGTTGCATACAACACACATGCACACAGACACACACAGAAACACAATTATTCCAGATCAAGGCTTTATTTTTTTTTTTTTTTTGCAGGGCTGGCCATCAAACTAAAAGTCTTTTGCAGAGTTAGACAGGTACTAAGAACCTCCAACCCTTTGAAGTCTTTATTACATTCCTTTTTTCAGTTTTTTTATTTTTGTTTTTTTGGTGTTGTTGCGTTTTTGGGGGGTTTTGTTGTGTGTTTTTTTTTTGTCTTTTATGGGGCTTGAACTCTGGGCCTGGCACTGTCCCTGAGCTCTTCAGCTCAAGCTTTCTGTTCTACCACTTGAGCCAGTTTTCTGAGTAGCTTATTGGAGATAAAAGTCTCACGGACTTTCCTGCCTGGGCTGGCTTTGAATCTTGATCCCCAAATCTCAGCTTCCTGAGTAGCTAGGATTACAGGCATGAGCCACCAGCACCTTGCTACAGGAAACATTTTTTTAAGCAAGTAAAACCAATACTGAATTAAACCTCACAGAGTACCATTATAATTCTGATAATTTTTCCAGACACAAAACTGTCAAGCCATGTAGTTTTTGACTCTTATAGATTTCTATTTATAGATATTACAAAACATTGACAGTTTCCCAGTGAGAAATGCAATACTAAAAAGTACAGATTAGATTATATAATTTCATTTTCTAAAATAATAACAAGATTTCTAAGAATATGATATAAACAAGATCGGAATGATATAGATGTCTGGAGACAATGGGAATTAGGCACATAACCTTAATACTAAAGTTAAATACAGTATTTTGACATGTCTTTCAATCTACCTCCAGCATTTACAGTTTATCTTTTACATTTCAACTGCTTAGAAAAAACATTACATATGCTCTTTTAAATTAGGAGAATCTTTTAAATTAGGAGAAGGCTAGTAAATGTCCTCTAGTCTACAAAAATTGTATCATTTACTATTAAGAAATCAATGTACCTAACCCTAGAAAATTAACAAGTATATAATTAGTGTAAAACTTAGTTTCCTCAGGACAAAAGATCATAAGATAGTAGCACAAATTATGTGGAACATCTTTAGGCAGGCTGCTGAAAACAGAAAGATCCATCTTACGTGCAAGAATCAACAAACCTAGTGCAGAGAGGCTTATTTTCATATTTTCTAGGGGTAGATTCTATGTCCAACATTCTAACAACAAATGAATATCTTAAGGTGGACAAAAAGTGTATCAGTTTATCTTAAACTCAGAGTCTGGGCACCTGCCTCTGAGCTTATTTTGCTCAAGGCTAGCACTCTATTGCTTGAGCCACAGCTCCATTTCCAGCTTTTTGGTAGTTAATTGGCGATAAAGAATCTTAAACTTTTTAAATTTAGATTTTTCTCTAAGAATTTGTATTGAGCCAGTCTTTAAATCCTTATCTATGGTGAATGCCAACAAACATGGAAGGAAAAGAAAAAAAAAAGAATGAGCTTAGTGAGCTCCCATTATTTCAGAACTTGGGAGGCTGAACTTGGATGACCATAAATTCAAAGCTGCTAGGTCACCTTAAAAAGTAGGGGCAAGGAAAGGTGGCACACAGGTGCCAGTGGCTCACTCTTGTAATCCTAGATACTCAGGTGGCTGAGATCTGAGGATCATGGTTTGAAGCCAGCTCAAACACAAAACTCCATAAGACTCTTATCTCCAAATAAGCAGCAAAAAAACCCTAAAGTGTAAGTCTGGCTGAAGTGGCAGAACACCAGCTTTGAGGAGAAAAAAAAAGCTAAAGGACAGTGCACTGGCTCTGTGTAAAAAAAATCAAAAAAGTAAAGAAGAAAAAAAGAAAATAAGGGCTTTTGAGGTGTGGGGGGGGCATCAGGGTAAAAGATACATGGTTATGGTCAATGCATGCTATTTTCACGTCTGAAAATATTATAGTGATTTCCATGAATATTAATTAATATGCTAGTAAAGACAGATATTACTTAAATAGAACTGTAACCCTTACCTATCTGATATTTTGAATATGCGACATCCTTCATAGACTCATGTGTTGAACTCTTGGTTCCCAGCTGGTAGTGCTGTTTTGAGAAGTGGTGAAAAATCTGAGGTAAGGCCTTGCTGAAGAAATAAGTCACTGGAAGCATGCCTTAGAAGGCTAAACCTGCTCCTCAGTCCTTTTCCCTTTCTCTACTTCCTGGCTGCCGTGAGGTGAATAAACTCTGACACATGCTCAATTACCCTTAAATACTGCCTCATTGTTGTGCCAGAAACTTGAAACCAACTGATCATGAAAAGAACTCTCTGAAATCATGAGTCAAAATAAATTTCCTCTCCTAAGTTGTTCATTTTTTGCATACAATGCATAGGTAAATTCTTTCTGTAAACAAAACCTATGGTATATAGAAGTCATACTGTAACCAATAGTTGTAGAGAGTTCAGAGTTTCAAATCGTCTATTTCTTAACACTGCAATCCGAGGTAGGTGATGTTATTAAAACTAAACATATAAGGGAAGTGAATCCCAACAACCTGAGTTGACTTGGGCAAAGTCACATAGCCAGTAGTAGTTGAAGAACCAAGGAGTTCTATATTTTCTGTTTTTCCTACAAACACTGTGATTTTTTTCAACATTTTGAAAGGTGAGTGCAGAAAGATATTTTACGTACGATGAAATAAAATGTATTTTGAACATTTACCTGTTCCATATATATGGACCAAATGGACCAAATCATCTTTTACTTCCTGCCATATTATTTCCTGCCATGCCAACATCTTTCTTCTCTTCCATTTTAATTCTGATTATAAATACCTATGATCCAAAGTATTCTCTGAGTTTCTGTTTCCAGCTTTCTAAAAGACAAACCTGCATGGCTAGTACTAGCTTCTGATATAATAGGTTCATATGGCAGGACTAAATCATCATCTTGAGAGTAAATTCTATCAACAAAATTCAAATGCAATGCCTTCCCCAATCACAGAGGATATGATCCAAGGTTTCCAGGGGGAAACTCAAGCCAGATAGCACCAAACACTACGGAAATTATGTGTTTGTTTGTTTGTTTTTCTTATAAAAGAGACAGCTGTCAGTAATGGTCATATAACTTATTCAGCAAAAAATATATTAAACAAGGGAATTATTTTGAAGTGGGACAGAACAGGAAGTTGTAGATTTTATCATGCTACTACTCAGAATGGTACACAATGTCAAACTGAAGAATTGTTTATTTCTAGAATTTTTCCACTTAATATTTTCAGAATTTCATCGACAGGTTAGGTAATAGAAACCACAAAAAGCAAAGACATGGGTAAGAGGGACTGTACTGTTTCTATTGTTGCTGGTTTGTTTGTTTTCTTGTTGTTGTTGTTTTTTTAATGGTACTAGGATTATGAACTATGTAGGACCTTGAATTTACTAGGTAGTAGCTCCATGATTTGAGCCATTCCTCCAGGCCTTTTTACTTCCAGTTACTTTAAGAATAGGTTTTAGGTTTATGCCCAAACAAGCCTGGACAATAATCCTATGTATGCTTCCCACATAAGCCAGGATGACAGGTATATGCCACCATGCCCAGTTTCAAAAATGTTTTGCCTGAACCATGAAATTCCTTACCTCCATCTTCTGAGTATCTAGGAATATAGGCATGAATTGCCACACCTATTTACTCTACAGTTTTTCTTTATATTTCTTTTTTCTTTCCTTATTCTTTTTTTTTGGGGGGGGAGGGATTGTTTTCATTTATTTGAGGGAAAAGAGGAAGGAAGCTTTATTAAAAACAGACTCTGTCAATTAAATCACCACCCTATCCATCTGAAATACCACTAAGATACAGGCTGGCACTGTCCTATTATAGCTGGGCATAATTTACTAGTCTAAATAAACAGAAATAAAAATTTCTTATATCTTTCTTATTCCTGTTTTTGCCTTTTTGACAACTGCTTCCATTTTTCTAAAGTGCTACATTCCATGAGGACTATTAGTTAGTGTCTATTTGTTTTTTAGCCTTCCATTTTGACATCCAGCTAGTCCTTTCTAACATATACCTCAATAAATAATAATTTGTATTGCTTTCCTATCAATTACTTCAATCAAAATTTACCTATAATTTTGCCGAGTACTGGAATCCTGCCAACAGCTTTCCAAGAAACCAATTACTTAATATGATAAGCAATTTCTAGCAAAAAAAAAAAAATCCTGAACCCTTTTAAAACTATGTATACCCCACTGCCACATCATATAATGAAACTATGAAATTGGACAGAACAAAATAAATGCTCTCTTAATATCACAAAATATAAGCACTAACCCTAAATTTTCATGAACTTTAAAGTAGTTATAAAAACTAATAGATAAGCTGACATGAATAGATAGAAAGACAGACAGACAGGGATGGAAAGTCAGATGAAGGATGTATGTATGTATGTATGTATGTATGTATGTATATATGGATGGATGGATGGATGGATGGATGGATTTCTCAGGAAGTCATGGATTTATTTTAAAATAATCTGAGAGAAGAAATGTTTGGGATATAGCAAAAAAGGATTTCCTATTAAGTGGTAACCACTGAAGCTGAATGATGGATACATGAGGGTTGATGAAAGTCTACTTGTCTATATACTCAAAGTTTGCACACTAAAACCAAAGAAACAAGGAAAAGGAAAGTAAGTGAATTGACCAATCAATCAGCAAATTCATGAAATAAATACAGTAATTACAGTTTAGAAAAAAGTGGCAATGGTTTGAATAGAAATTTATCAAAGAGGAAAAAATATTAAAACAATGCTTGACAATAGGAAACATGGATAAAGTTCAAGTGATGAAGATTTAAAAAGAAATAAATATTTCAAAAGTACTTTCAAATGATTTCTTACATCTAGTTAATTATCATCCATCTGGTAAATATTTTCTAAAGGACTATATTAATTTTCTAAAGTGTGACAACTCATAGATAGAAATATTTCTATGGTGTTAACCCATAGGTACCAACTATCAGTGACTCAAATTCTTAATTCTAATAGCCTTGATGACAAATACAACACACATTGGAAGGGGGAGGGGAGTTTGTTTATAAGTTTTTTTTATTGTAAAAATACTGTACAGAGGGGTTACAGTTACATGAACAAGGTAATGAGTACATTTCCTATCAAGCATTGTTGCCTCCTCCTTTGTTTTTCCCTTACCCTCCCCTCCCTCCAATTTGTAAAATTCGTTTTCAACAGTGTCTTGTATATCTCATTGTTACTAATCGGTTTTGATATTTCTTTCTTTCTTTTCTTGTTCTTTTCCATTTGGAGGTATCATATTGGGGTTTGAACTCATGGTCTTGTACTTTCCAAGCAAGTGCTCTATTACTTAAGCCACATCTCCAGCACATTGGACTTTAGTTTATTTTTCAGACAAGGTCTCACATTTTGTCCAAATTTGGATGGGGACAGTCTTAACTGACCCAGATAACAGATATGTACCACCATACCTGTTTTGAAACATAGGTACTCTGGGGCTGGCTTTGAATTACAATCATCCCAATTTTGCATCCTGCATTGGGTTCTGACTTATTTTTAAATTAATGCTAATCACTGTCCCTTTCTAGAGACTTAATTTTTTAGTGTTTGGCTTAGACTTTTATTTTTAGCAAAACTGATGAAAAATGATTATAGAATTTTATTTAGGTGTCCAACATTTTGTTTGGCAGAGTCACAAGCCCTGAGGATAAGTATGAGAATAAGTAGAGACATAGAAGATAGTTCAAGAACAACTTCAGAAGCACGTGAACTACCTCATGAAGTAGTTCAGGATAACTGAAACCATAGAGAACTGTCCAGTGCTTATCTCAGCAAGCAATAAACTAAAAGCATGGCCCCAAAGGTACATGAAAATCAGGATATTAGCTATTACAGTATTTTCAAAAAAGGTTTGTTAGTCCTATCTAAGTAGATCCAAGGTTTAACTGAAATCTAGTATCTACCATATCTTCAGACTAGATCTAGGACAGGTACTTTGCAGAAGACATTCACACTTTCAGATATTTATTGAACTTAAAGAGCTCAAAGTCCAACAGAGAGGAAAAAGTCAACAAATTATGAGAATAGGGCATAAATATATTAGTAGATTTGAGGACTTATAGGCAAAGGAGAAGATGGCCAAAGAATTTCAGGATGGGTTGAGAAAGGCTTCTCAAAGAAGATAACTAAATTTTGAACCATGAAAAAGAATTTACCAGTCATATTATGCAGGTAGAATCCAGACAGAGGGAATAACAGAGTATGAAAAATGGATGGTGAACAGTCGGTGGTCAGTACTAACAATGGAGAAAGTGAACTTTAAAGCCAAGAAACTCAAAATCATGGAAGCAGTCCACAACTCAGGCCCTGAGGAAGTGAAGTACCAAGGTGAGACCTAGAATGACATCAAATGTAACACTATACTAAACTAGGGAGCTATGAGGATACTAATTTCTTCTCTGGGTTTAGATCCTAAATCTAATTCTGTTAAAGATCCTAAGTTGTGAAAGTTCATAGGTCAGGCTGCAGAGTCAGGCTTATCGTTAAATATATAAAAATTAAATGTTATATTTTAATAAGAATTTTATAGTCCTCATAAAGGTCTAGAAAGAACTTGCAAAACAGATGACCAAACTAAAGAGAAGTAAAGTTGACTAAAAATTACCCAAAGTATAAATCTCAAACTTTTTATAACATGTCAAATGAGGATTGTTCTACATGGTATGATTATGAACTTCAGATTGAAACAACTGATGAAATCTAGTAGGAATTAATGTATATTGAAGGCCTGTTATAGAAAATTATTGTGATTTTACTATATGTTAAGAATGATAAATATGCTTCATATGTGGGAAGTTTACAGCAAAATTAAGGAAATGAAAAGGCTACCTAAAAGTATGAACACATACAAAGTAAAGCAAGTATCAATAATTATTTACCAATGTGCAAATTACTATGCTGTAATTGGCTATCTATGCCAGTAGAGAAGATATTTATGATTAGAGAATAGGAGTAAATGGAAAAAAGCTTTCTAGATGGTGGCAATGACATCATTAAACCAAGGTGATTCTAAAACTCTATTTGCATAGAGTTTAGATATAACCCACATGCACTCCATACCTAGGACTTTACTATTACTCAAGTTTTTTGGTATAGGGGATCTTAAGGAATATTTTCTTCATTGATTATGAAGTAATAGTTACAAATACCTTTCTTCAAAGACTATTAAGTATGCAAATAAGAAAGTATGCAGTCAACTCTATACCAAAATGACTCATAAATTTTAGTAACAATTCTCAGGATAGGATTTTTAGTGAACTAACTTATTGTATCTATAAAAAACTGGTGACTCTTCCAACACATTTGATAGTTCAAGTTTTCCTTCTTTTCATTTTGAAATATAACTGTACAATATAATCTCAAAGAAAAAAATTTGCATCAATAATTCATTTAGAGTCCAGAAGAACCTTTTGTGTTTATTTTTCTTCATGTGGTGGTAATTTTATACCTCTAATATAAGAAAATGTAGTGACCTCTCAAAACCTTTAATGAAAATGAGCCAAATAAGTGAAAACTACTAAAACCTATGCTAAGAAGTAAGTCTCAATAAAACCAAGCACTGCCTTCAGTAATTAATTCTTTAAAATACTAGAATTCCACTTTGTAAGTAGGAGGGAAAGGAACAAAGGTTTTGGAGTGAGTTAGGCCTTGTTTTATAATTAAACTGACAGTTACCATACACTCATAATATCTTAGGGGACACTACACAAAATGGTTTTGGAACAACCACAAAATGATAAAACATAATATAAAACAACATCTTTGCCATGCTAACATAGGAATTACACTTGAGAAAAATCATGAATTTTTCCTAAACTTAATGTTCCTCAACATCAGTTATTGTGTCTATCTCAATGACATGGTGTCTTCCTAGAAGAAACACAACATAGATAATGGTTAATTAATATTGTATGCAAAGATGGATGTGTAAAGAATAAAATCATTCTTTTCTACCAAAAAATAGCACTTTGGTTTTAGGAAATCCTTTTTTATCTGAAAACCTCTTACTTTATGTTATTTAAAGGAAACCAAGTGGGCACCAGTGGCTTGTGTCTGTAATCATAACTACTCAGAATGCTGATGTCTGAGGATTATGGTTCAAAGCCAGTCAGGGCAGGTAAGTCCATGAGATTCTTATCTCCAATTAACCATCAATAAGCTGGAAATGGAACTGTAGTAGCTCAAGTGACAGTGCACCAACCTTAAGCAAAAAAGCTAAGAAACTGCATTCAGTCACTCAGTTTAAGTCCCAGAACTGACATTTAAAAAAAAAAGAGAGGAAGAGAAAGAATGAAGAGATAGAAAACCAAGTTACTGTATCATCCTTAAAAATCTTTTAAGTCGTTACAAAGTCCCAATATCTTTATATAGTTACTTAAAGACTTCTCTGACCAGAAGAATTGGAGTAACAACCTTTGCAGACTTTGCATTTCCCACCAGATTCTGCTCTGTTTATGTGTTATTTGTTTCATTACATAATCTTGCTTGTCTTTATTTTCCAACTTTCATCATTCAAGGTCCAGTACCAATGTGATTTCCTGGGAAAATGTCTCTTTCTGACCACTTTGGGAAAAATGTGTGGTTTCTCATAGAACAACAACTGTAATATTCAGTTGTAAATAGAGTGTAATGACTCAACTGTCTGTTATGTGCCACTGTATGGTGTGACCTGGAACAGGCTGGGTCAGGCACTTAGCATAGTGACTTATAGATAGAAATGTTCAGAAAACGTTTACTGAATCAACTTGAATCCCTTCCCAGGTCATCTTTCCTTTTGGTCAGAAAAACACTTTGAAACAGATGTTGGTAAACGACTGTTTTTTTGTTTTTTTTAGTAAGCATTTTGAAAATCAAATGGTGAGCACCTTCTTCAAATAAATACTTTTCAGATTACTTGTGTTATCAAATAGACTGGATAGAAGCTCTTATTGACCAGTAAGGTGACATGATTAACAGCTCAGAATATGGACAATATATCTATTGACATATAAATATAGTAAATATAAACATAATTTAAATAGTAAATTTGGACATAATTCCATTTAAGTAAGGCTTTGTTTAAAAATCTGACTTAGAATTTTAGGTACCTGATTTGTATTTCAGAAACTGTTTTTAAAGTTTTATTTAGAAAAGCAGTCAAATTGAAGTTTATTCACCAGCCCCAGAGAGGCAGCAGTGCTGGTTACATGGTAGTGTAATAAAAGAATGAGAGCGTAGATATCTACCCAGCAAAGGTGTTGCAGCATTAATGATAGGGAAACTGACCTGAGAAAAACATTTGAAACCTACAACATAATCTAGAATGAAGGAGGCAACATGATGTTGGGTCAGCCTGGCAGACAATACAATGCACTCTATTTAAGGATGATCGTTTTCAGGTGTGACACCTCTTTATGCTTTCTACACAGCAGGATGAGTTTCTTCCCTCCACCATCTTTAAAGAGATTGGTACTTTGTTGATAATAGGTGTCAAGATCTCTGACAGAGATGGTCTTTTTCTCACTGGAAAATGTTGAGACTTTCCGGGATCAGTCTGGCCAAGTTCTTAAACTTGAGAAGATGGTGATTAGAAGTCAGCAAGTAGCTTAGCATTGGTAAGATGCAGGGTAAAGAATGATTGCTAGCCTAAACTAATGGCAATGCTGTATGTTAAATTTGTTAAACTCACCAAATTACAGAACACAAGATTGCTTTGTGTTAGTATCATTCCTCTCACTAAGAAAAGAAGTTACTTGCACATAGAAAAACACTTTTGAATTTTCACCGAAACATTATACTAATGAATCTGCACCCCCAAAATCAGCAATAATTTTTTTTTAGTATTTAAATATAACTCCATATGTAAGCTATGAAGAATCCAGGGAGAGAATTTCTGGAATGTTGTGACTGTTTGAATAGTTCATATCCTGCAAATACCTGCATCCAAAAAAAAGGCTGGGAGCTCCAAGTGTTACTAATTTACTAGAAGTAAGCTTCCCAAAAATACAGTTTTCACGTTGCAAAGTAATAAAAGACACAAGATATGACACACTAAAATAACATTTCCGTGGAGGTTATTACATTGGCTAAAGGGAGGCAGAAGTGATCCCAATTACCCAGTACTAACTTAAAGTTAGGTGACTGACATGAGTTTGGTGATTTTTCACACATAAACATTATCAAGAGAAGTTCATGTTTCTCCCAAATGCCTTAAAGATGTTTGGAGATTGCTGGTTTTACCAGTAGTACCTACAAGAGTTACTAACTTTCAGAGGGACCCCTCAATCTCCTCCATATAGTGAAGTCCAACAGCCCCTGGCTGTACTCAAGCAAAGAATTTTAGGAATGGGGAAAGGAATGGCACATTCCCTAGAGAGGTTAGAGTGGAATGGGAGTGGAGGAGGGAAGAAAAGAGGGCACCCTTCACATCCCTGTCAATCAACTATTATTAACTATTATGCTGATGGAATGGAATCTAACTTTATACTGGCAACATCTGGCTTTCCTCCAGATTCAACACTATTGCCAAAGAAGAGACTGTGGTTTTCTTAAGTGATGTGGCCTTTGCTTCTTAAAGTTCTCTGTTAATGCAATAGTCTTAATATATGCATTGACTGTATTCTAAAAAAGAAAAACAAAGAAGCTTCCTTGATACCAGTATACTTGAAGAAATAATCAGGCTTAAGACAAATCGTATTTAATCAGTGGAAAACCTGAGCAAATCAAATATCTTAAACCCAATTCATGATAAAGTTAACCCCAGTAGAGGATAGATAAAGAGGATGATCTAAAGATGGCCTATTGCTGCCTTTTGACTTATTTCTATAGATATTCTGATCTTATGAGACAGCAAATACTAACATCATTAGTCATGTGTAATTTAGAAAACTCCCATATATTTTAATCATTAAATGTTAAACTACTGATGTTACTAGAATTACTTTGTAATTCTATGATGTATATAATAGGACTCATTTAAGAAAAACAGTTTGCATAGCTATTGTGTATATATGCATATGTAAATAGATTCACCATTGTCATCTACTAGTCTATATCCTATCCCAACCCAAAATATTTAAAATTAAATTTAAAAATAAAATTCCTGGGCTGAGAATGTGGCTTAGTGGTAGAGTGCTTGCTTCGCATGCATGAAGCACTAGGTTCGATTCCTCAGTACTACATAATCAGGAAAAGCCAGAAGTGAGGCTGTGGCTTAAGTAGTAGAGTGCTAGCCTTGAGCAAAAAAAGCTCAAAGGACAGTGAGCAGGACCTGAGTTCAAGTCCCAGGATTGGCAATATATAAATAAGAAAAAATATAATATTCCTGCCAGGTACGTAAGCATACAACTGTAAGGCCAGCACTGGAGATGTGGAAACAGGAGTCTGCATGTTTATAGTAGCTTACATAGTGAATCTGAGATCAGCCTGGTAGTCATAATGAGACTGTCTTAAAAACAAATATAATGATGATGATAGTGATAATGGAAGTAGTAATGATTATTATAATAATAATATATTCCTTTTACTAAAATAGCAACAATAACTAGATAGTCCTTGGGTATTAATTGTATGTGAGGTACACAAATATTATTTAATGTATCACAAATATTATTTAATGTAATCTTCAGAACAACCTAATGAAAGAAATAATATACGTTTACTTATAGATAAGGGTCCAAACCTTAAAAATGCTTTGCAGCTTTAGTCCTCTGTACTCGTAAGTGTTTTCATAACTTCAGTATCCAGCAAGAATATTCTGATGACAATCCTCTTGTTAAGACACCCTGATTAAGATTTATTTACCTGTATTCTTCCAGAAATCAGTCTCAAAGTTCATCAATTCAAGATAGAGCTCTTCTTTTCAATCCCCAAGTCCACTTTTCCCATATCAGTAAATAACATCATTACTATTCTCGACCACATAGGCCAAAAACAGCCATTGACACTAATAACTGATTTCCTCTCAAAGCTGCAGACCATCCTCACCCTCCCACTTCCCTCTAACTGGACCACACAGGTGGTCATGCAGGCTGCTCATGCAGCCTTTCTTACAAGTCACCTTTGCTGACAGTACTATTCCTCTGCTTACTATCCATAGAGCCCAGGAGGCCTTTATGAAGCACAGAGCACCCTCTCCTACTATTCTTCTCACTAGTATCACTACAATCAACCACACTAAACTAGTAGTCTTGCTATCCCTCCAATAGACCAAATATGCAGTGTTTCACAATTACTGGGAATGACTCTTATTAGTAAATCTATTGCATTACAAAATAGAACATGTTTTTGACTAGAAGATAGAGTTCCCGCAAAATTAATCTCCACCATCTAGCTTCAACTTTGTTAGCAGCTATTTAAGTACATGATAATCCTTATTCTGCAAAGGAAAAAAGGTGGAGGAAAATACAGGCTCACATCTGTTCTTCATTGGACTCTTCACTTAAGTGCTTATAGTGGAGGAATGATGGCCAAAAACATGAAATCCTAGAATAGAGATTATGGTCAAAGGCATGTCCTGGTACTGTGGGCAGTGGAAGAAGTTTTTAAAGGTCCACATGACATTGTCTGATAGAGCTAGGCAACCGGGTTTCCATAAGAAAATCCAGAACCACATATGGAATTCTTGACTTGAGCACTGTCTTTATTCTGATGCGTAGTAAAAAAATCAAAAACCTTGGTCAATGGATTTCCTGAGCTACAGATGCAGACACTTAGGAGTCAGGGAGACAATCCGGCTATATGTGGTGGTAAGAGCTAAGGGAATGGTTTCTGGACATACAAAAGGGTTATGGGTTTCCAGAGATAACTAGGCATATATGAGGAAGATGGCTGTCTATGAATCAGGTCAATGAGCGGATGATGACGGGGAGTAAAACCTCCCACAATCATCTTACTAAGGTGTAATATCTTATGTGGAAATGACAGGTTGGTGAGATCTCTATGACAGTCACTCTTTTAGCTGGTGCTCTTGCCATACATATATAGCAACTGCAGATGCTATTAAATAAAGTAAGATGAGCCCATTCTGGAGTGGGGGGGGGCTAAATTTATCCCTTTATAAAAAAAAGAAGATGTTTTTATCTTTTTTTTTCATATGGGGATTTGAACTAAATGCTTAGTAATTGCCAGGCAGATGTTGTACTGCCTGAAGCACGGTTCTGAACCATGCCACTAAGCCCTTTTTTGCTCATTATTTTTGAATAGGGTTTTACTCTTTGTTTCAGCCATCCTGGCCTGCCCCCTCCTCCTACTTACACCTTCATCTGTAGTTGGGATGACAGAAGCATCACCACACTCAACTTCTTCCACTGAGATGGGATCTCCTAGACTTCTTTCCCTGGGCTAGCCTGGAATCACAATCATTCCAATCTCAGCCTCCCAAAGAGCTGGGATATCAGACATGTTCCACAACACCTAGGTATTAGATATGATGTATCAGTGATAAATCTACAAGCCAAGAGCACATCAAGGATCACTAGCAGACTATCAGAAGCTAAGAAACACACTCTGATGCTTTCATATAGACTTCTAGCATCCAGACTTGTGACAGTACATTTCTACTGTTTAGATTCCCCAGTCTTTAGTATTTTGTTACTAATATAGGGTCAGATGAGATATATTTGACGAACTTCAAATCGCTTGATGAGGTGATGGAGAAACTACAAGAGCCTTTTGAACAATGCTTCAGAAAAAAGTTGCCAGAAAACAAAAAATAGGCTTACTTTACAACTTCAAAGGCAAAACATAAGAATTTCCCAAGTCTGTGATAAATAAGCATGTGATAACTCCATTAAAATCAGGAGAGAACAATTTGTGTCACAACTTAATGGTTTCATTAACATTTTTATTATTGATGGGATTATAAGGCTAGTAGTTAAAAATGAGGACTTGGTTCATCTTGAACTTAATTATCCATCTGTAAAAATATGTTAAGATTATTAGATCAAAATAGAGAAATATGCAGGAAATGGTATCATAAGGACATTCATAACAGGTTGAACAACCGCACCCAAAAGGTTGACTAATAAAAACATGTTAACTGGAAAGAGGTCTCTAGTCATACGCCACAAGGCTACTTTAACCAGAATAAAGAGACACATCAAGGCATGTTTAGTAATTTGTGGATGAAGCATACCTGACAACTATACCTGATCTTCTGAACAACTGAGTTTGGACTTTAGAAATCATCTATCTGAGGAATCATTGAAGGAAATAAGAGTTATGCAAACAAAAGGAAAAGGAGAGGAAAAGATAGATGTGAAAGATCTTTGGACATATGGAAGATGTCAAAGTAGCTTGAGCGATCAAAGAGCTGAGATCTTTCTAAAAGAAAATAAAAGAATATTTCACTATATCACTCTACCACTCTATACCACTCTACCAGTAATATTAGTCACTTAACTACTGCTGGCCTCCTCCTATCTGCATTGCCCCATTTCATTTCTCACATTTTCCAATATATTTTCTGAAAAACATCATAAACCCATCTTTTAGAACTGTAACCATAATGACCTCTTCTCCTTTCAATGGTAATTATGGTCATAGTTAAATTTTTACTTTAAATATAGCTGCCCAGCATTCTTACTTGCCCCAGAAGTACAATGCAACATACCATACTACAAGGAGGGGTGGTGTAAGCACAGTTTAGTTACTCCCAAAATCATTGGCCTTTTATTTCCCGTGACACTAGTCCCCATTGGGATGGTGCCTTCCTGGTTCTCTGTTCAAGCCACAGTGGTTTGATGACCCATTTTCCCTTTATATCCCATCAATTAAAGGTCCACTATCTCCGAGTTAACAAAACTATTATCTGCTGCTTTTACTTAGAGGATAGCCTACACTGATGACAGAGTCATCTACACAGTTTTCTAGCATCAAGCCCAAGAACTCTAAAGCTCTTCTCTGGAATGCTCACTCCCAGTCTAGCATTCCCCAATAAAATCTCATTGCCCTTTCCTTGCTTTAGGAATCTCCTTGCTCATTCTTGAGGCTGGGCTTAGACATTGCCACACAGTATGTCCTAACAGAAACAAAGCATTACTTTCTTCTCTCTCAGGAAGCCCTGGGCATCTTATGCAAACCCATCTTCCCACGATCAGCTTTACATACAGAATAAAGTACATTCCCAAGGAGTGGCAGGTCTTATTAATGAAGTCAGAAAACTTTCTGCTCTAAGAAATGTCTGTTATATATTTGCCCAGTTAGGAATGTTAAGGAGGTAATGGAGAGGGAAAAAGAAAACAGATCCCCCCTTCCTCTCTCCCTCTCTTCCTCTCTCCCTCTTTTCCTCTCTCCCCCCCTCTCCATAAAAAAATGCTCTCTCCTCCCCACTGTTCCAAAATATAACTCAAGTCATTGCATTTAGGATAAAAATGCAGTTCTTCTTTCTGATGAAGGCATAGAATTCCATAGTGTATATATGCCACATTTTTGGGGGGGTCCGGTCATGGGCCCTGAACTTGGGCCTGGGCGCTGTCCCTCAGCTCTTCAGCTGAAGGCTAGCGCTCTACCACTTGAGCCACAGCGCCACTTCCGGCTTTTTTCTTTTTGCTTATGTGGAGCTGAGGAATTGAACCCAGGGCCTCAGGCATGCAAGGCAAGCGCTCTACCACTGAGCCACCTTCCCAGCCCTTATATACCACATTTTCTTGATCCATTCATCTACTGAGGGGCATCTGGGTTGGTTCCATATCTTAGCTATGGTAAATAATGCTGCAATTGTAACTCCTCTGTATGGTATTTTCACAATAAAAAAAAAAGAGAAAAAATAACAAGAGGAGAGTTTCAATATCAAGAAATATAATCATACACACACAAAATGCAGGTCTTCCCCCTTTCTCCAAGGAGATGTTTCATATGATTCCTTCTTACCTCCTTAGACACATGTCACCTTTCTCCAGACTCACCCTTAAGGTCCATCTGCCTTCTTTCACCCTGACGAACACATAATGAGAGACCAGCTTTCCCCTACTTTGCACACGTCTCCCTACTCTACTGCTGAGCGCCTCTCCTTACCACTCTTCAGCTTAAGCTTCATCTCCTTCAAATATTCAATGGAAACTTAGGACTAGGTGTTAATACTGTATTTTTTTATTTGATAGTCCCTATCATAAATTATTGTATTTGCATTTTGAATGTTTACTCCCACTCTATAGTTTTTTAGTTCTATAAGGACAGTGTTCTTCATTGTTACAGAGCAAATTTAGCCCTAATACATACTTTTCCTCAAGAAACATTTTATTAAATAATTGAAGGATTCACTAGAAGTATCCAACAACTTAACTACTGGCTTAATGTTCTTAAAATAAATCATCATTGTGTATCATATACTGTCAGAAAGGAGCTCAAATTAATCTTGAACTTTCTAGATCTGGAACTAATACTTAAACAGTCCTTTTTTATGGACTCTTAGAAGAAAAAAGCTCTTATAATCTGATAAGCTAGTAAATGTTTTGAGAAAATGTGATCTGAAGTAGTACTGGGGTAAAACTTAAAATGATTAAACTGGAGTATCACTGAAGACACTGAATCATAAAAATGTAAAAATGTGCATAAGATAGAATAAATGAATAAATATGAGGAAGCATAAACATGCTTGGGGGGTCAATGAAGGGGAGACAGGAATGGAAAGAGCAGTGAGCATATGCAGTCATTGTGTTCAATATACATTATGTAAAAATTGAATTCTGTAATTTGAAGGTAGGGCTGGAAGGGGACAGGTAAGGGAGAACAAAAGAAGAGGTGACACTGATCAAGATGCATTCTATCAGAACCTGACTTATGAAGCTACAACTTTCTTCTACTTAATGAAAATAAAAGTAAATAAGCACTTTTTGTGTGGGAAATTCACCCCGGGATAGCTATGGATGACTAGGTTCAACAGATAAGTAAGGTCAGTTGACAAAAGGTTTGAGCTGGGTTCTAATTTCAATCTCTCTGTGGAGTAAGAAACTTTGGGAAATTCATTTGCCCATGCAGAGTACCAGAGTTAGAAGTAACTAGAGGTAACCAGCCAGCAAACTTAACACAACAATAATGAAGCTGATATTCTGAATACTTAACGATTATACAAATTGCCCTCCTGCAGCAAGGAGCTGCATTTCTCAAAATAGCAGGAAACAGGGACTCAGACCATTATTGAGTATTTGATGAATGCCCCTGCTGCTCCCAGGACATCACCTTTCCTCTGGGAGACTCTGGGCCCTTGCCTGAGAGACATGCTCCATGGGAAGATGGGAGCTGAGATGAATGAACTGAAACAGGCTGCCTAGCTGAGAAATAAGGTGTCCATAAAGCTATGGGATAAAGGAGCATACATACACTTCAATATGTTAGTGACCAACATTGTTATATCTGTAGGTGTTGAATTCATCAGCCATCAGTAAAAAAGAAGTTAGAGGAGACAAAGGCTGGGAGAGCAGTAGACAAGACAAAATCAAGGAAAATCATAAAGGAACCAAAAGAAATTTGCGGAGGACAGTTTAAGAATGACAATCAATTCCAAGGTTTTGAACCTAAAAGGCAATATACAGAGGACAGAGTTAGGATAATGACAGACTCAAGATGTTTTGGAAAAAAAGGAATAAATTTGAGCAAAATGACACATGAGTATTATGAATTCTATTGAGAACTATTGACTTTTAAATATTAGTTATGTGTAAGTATCCTACATGCAAATATAAACATCAATCTTAAAAGCTGATCTGACCTTAAAAGCTATAGCTTTTAGGAAACACTAGGTAAATACCTTATCATAAGATGACTATGGATAAATTCTTCTAGTTGGGAAATATTAAACTGAATGCAAGATGAATGGACAGATAGATATATACAGCTTTCTCCTGGGTAAATTAAAATTGATCAAAATATAACATTAACTTGAAAATCAGGATGTTTATAATATTGTACTACTAAATCATTTTAAGTAAAACCCAAGATATATTTATAAGAGGATCTAATATGTGTACTAGCCTTGCTTGGGTAAATTGTTTAAACATATTTGCTCAGTTAAGTGAGATATGCTGAATTAAAACATGTTAAGAAATTATATTAAAATGTATGTAAATAATGTAATTTAAATATAAAAGTATAAAGTTAAATAAAACAAGTCATATATCCTCTTAATTATGCAATTAACTGTTTTCATTGGCATTCCAGAAACATTTTAAAGATCTTGAAAATTAAAATTTTGAAGATTAACATTTTGAAGATTAACTTCAAAAAAATGTTTATATAAAAATGAACCTATCTTGTGGTAGAAAGAGATGTTAGTGAAAGGTTGAAAAGTAAACTTCTATGCTGAGAGAAACCTGTAGATATGTTATTAGCTCTAAAGAAAAACAGCTATTGCATGTATTTCAGAAAAAGCAAAACTCAGACACTTTCCTACTTTTGTATTTCTAGCTCATCTATAGATATCATTTCTCTTTAAAAGATAACTAAGTAATTTGAAATAAAATTATAATATAACTTAGAATTTCAAAGGGATGGGAAGGGGAAACAAAGGAGGAGGCTACAATGCTTGATAAGAAATGTACTCATTATCTTGCCCATGTAATTGTAACCCCTCTGTACAGTTTTTCACAATAAAAAAAAAAGAATTATCTAGTATTGGTTAAACTGGGCATGGTAGCTGACTGATATTTATCATCCCAACTATTCAGGAGATTGAGATCAGAAGGATCACTAGCAAAAAATTTATAGCAAAAGTACACAGATAAATTCAATAACATACCTTGTCCCTTAACTTTCCATTCCTCAGCTGTGTGAGTACATATTTATTGACAAATCAAGTATTTACTTGTAATTAAATATGACATAATAACATAGTTACATTACCAATCATCAAACATTTCTTTTTGTCTTTGGAAGTACTAGGGTTTGAACTCAGGATCTAATTAGTGTTTTATCACTTAAGCTACACCAAACTCTTTTTTACTTTAGTTATTTTTCAGAGTAGATCAGGACTAATCTCTCAGATCATCATTTTTATATTTATCCTCCCTCATAGCTGTGATCACCAATGTGCATCACTATGTTCAATTTGTTGACATGGGTTCTCTGTAATTCTTTTTTTTTTTTTTTGCCCAGGCTAATTTGGAATTGTGATCCTCCTAATTTGTGACTTCTGAGTAGCTGAAATTAGACATAAGAGACCATTGTTGGTTTCATTAAGCATCATTATTATCAATCAATGGCTGAATGTAATCTAAGCACAAGATCATATCAAAGGGTTTTTTAATTGCAATATTCAAAAGACCCTATGAATTATAATTATTTTGAAAGGGTGATTGATAGTTAGTATATACTAACAAATGGCAGAAAGTCACAGAAATTAAATCAGCTATACTATTCCATATCTGCAACTTTAGAACATCAATGTACAAAAAGATTTATTCAAGAAAATTACAAAATTATTATAAAGGTTCAAGCCCAACCCTCAAAGATATTTATTAAATTAATGTGAGGTGGAACAATTTCAAACATCCCAAAATTAATGTAGTAAGCAGCCACAGCTGAAAATCCCTGTATATTAATAAGAAACAACCTATATAGAAGTAGAATAGAAGTAGCTTCTCAGGAGGCTGAGATCTCAAGGCTGTATGAGGTTCCACAAGAATTATATTTTCAATTAATCAACAAAAAGTTAGTAATGAAGCTGTGGCTCAAGTAGTAGAGCACTAGTCTTGAGTAAAAAAAAAGAAAAGAAAAGATCAGAAACAGAGCATAAGCTTTGAGTTCAAGCCCCAGTACCAGAACCGAACAAAACAAAACAAAAAAACAGTTTGAGTATCTTATGTTATATAATCTGGAAACCCACACATTCTTAAGAAACTAGCATGCTTTGTTTACATTTGACCTTGATAAAATGCTGACAGTGAACAAATGGACCACATATTGCCATGAAAGATATCTTATACTACCTCTATTTCTAAACTAACAATTTCACTATATCCAACTTTGTAGAAAACAAAATCCCTCCAAGTACAGCACACAAAAAAGCAATTAGCATTTGCTTTAGAAAAGATAGATAAATCTTCCCAACTAATCTATTCTTTGCTAAAAAAAAAAAAAAAAAAAAGGAGGGGTAGGAGGAGGAGGAGGAGACCACAACGGATAAATAAATACAAATAGATTCATTGCCTTGGGTGATGGGCAATGTGTTTCCAAAGCAAAGCACTCTCTCACTCTTGTCCTGGTTAAAACCTGTTTGTCTGGGGATTGGCTTAGTTGCTCTAGTTCCAGCTTCCCAGCCTTCCAAGGTGCTGACGTGACCTTGGTTGTCTATTTGCTGGAGCTGGATCCAACTAACAAAATCCAACACGTGCAGGCACTTGTTTAGCCATTATTGAGTATCTCCAAGGGCAGCAGAGTCCCAAGGTGTCAGTTCCCATTTCCAGGCTTGTCCTTGATGGTCTTAAGCACTCCTTAAGCACACCCAAAGTTAATCAGGCAGATGGATATCAATAATCAGCAACCAAATTGACCAAAAGCCAAATAGTATAAATCCAATGAAAGATTTCCTAGTTAAAGGATTTTACAAGAGCAAAGCCTGTAGTAAATATAGTTTACCCATGTATTAATGAAGAGCTGTAGGCTTATGTAAGATGGAGACTCACCATGAAGAAAGAAATCAACTTCCTTCTTTCCTTCCTTCCTTCCTCTCTTTCTTTCCTTCTTTGCTTCCTTCTGTTCTTCCTTACTCCTTCCTTCTTTCTTTCCTTCCTCCCATATCCTTTTGCCCCTCCCCTTTCTCTCTCTCTTTTCCCTCTCCCCTCTTCCCTCCTTTCTCTCCCTTCCTTTTACTCATTTCCAAACCTAACTAAGGATGTTAGGGGAGAAAAATACTTTATATTTTTATATTAATATTTAATGTAAATACTATTTGAGTGCAACTGAAAGTTAAGTATCAATGTCCCTAGTAAAATCAGGAAAAAACAACTCATAAAATTACATTTCATCTGCCTTTTGAGAAAATGAATGTTATTTTATAAGCTGTATGATCTATAATTTGAATACATCATCTTTTAAATTTTTCATTTATCATTAATTTGTAAGGACTGACTGTTTAGTCCAGATCAATATTTGTAATGAAGCCTCTCTTGTACCAATCTAATACTGTAAATGAGTAAGATCTGTAAAGATTTGTAAATGCGTAAGCTTTCTTCTACCTTTAACTAGTTCCTGAACTTGTAGCATAATACATATAAAAATATAAAATCCAGACACTGAAGCATTACACAATCCCCTTAGTAAGAGAATAAAAAGAATAATAATTTTAAAAGATCATCCTAATCTACAAAAAGAACAACCTACTTCATAAAGGAAATGTGTGAAAGTATACCATTTTGATACTTGTGAATTATTTGAGATGTTTAATTCCTGGCGTGGCCATTTAAATAGGACAAATTACTTCATCTCTGAATCTCCATCTCCCTTCTGGAAAATGGAAATGCTATTTATCACAGAATGATGGTCACAATATAAAAGGAAATAACATATGTTCACACTAGGCACATACACTTGATTGGTCTCTTCTTAGAATCTAAAAACAAAGTAACCACCCTGACATTCTCCATTTCATAGGTATGTTCTTACAAAACTTTAAATCATCACAGAATATTTTAAATTTAAATTCACATAATTTCTAAGATCCTGTATTATGATTAAGAAAAAAAAGTGTAGGATATACATTCTAAGAGATTCACAGAGAGATTAGAAATTGGTATATACAATCTAATAGACAATTTTGAAATCTTAAAATCTTTAAATTACTACAGTGAATTGCTGAATTGACCAAGAAGAAGAATTAGATTAGGACATAAATAAGAATATTCATAATGGTAAATACCTGGGAATCATCTAAAGGCATACTAAAAAAACCACTGTTAACTAAAACACAGAATGGACATTTTTTGCTGGAAAGTTACACATAGCAGAGGACTTAAGAACACAGGCTGTAATTCAACCTGCACAGGTTTATATTTTGCTTTATCATACACTACTGGTATTTATCTGTTTTAACCTAACACCCAACCAAAAACTCAGTGATGGTAATGTAATTCTTCTCTATAATGCAGTGACAGTGCAGAAGCTACTGAGAGCCTGATGCAAGCACATGGTATTGGCAAGTTTACTATTGATATGTAGCCAATATACTAAGATCCATTATTTTATGGATCTACATGTACTGGAATGCTGTGATTTGGAAACATAAGATTATGAAAGTAGGTATGTTTCATTCCATCTGGGCAAAAGTCTACAAATAGATGTTTGGCTGAAGGTCATTACCTATAAGGTAGGATATCTGGTACTTTTCTCTAATAAACTATCTTTTTCTAGCAAACTATTTTTAATGAGTATTTCTTTATAACCAGAAAAATGTATTTTAAAGTGAGGTTTGTAACTTTTGATATTTTATTTAGAAATACTATTTTACCTTTTGAGGTAAAATATTTTTTTTATATTTTACCTTTTGAGGTAAAAAATACTATTTACTTTTGAGGTTAATCTATAAAATGCCTAATAGGATTTATTACTGCTAACTTCAATTTACAAATTTAATTTATTAATATTAATCTAACTCAACTATGTAAAACAAGGTAAAATGTATTCTAAAAATAAATTATGAAGAGCTAGGCGCCAGTGGCTCTCGCTTGTAATCCTAGCTACTCAGGAGGCTGAGATCTGAGGTTCATGGTTCAAAGCCAGCCAGAGCAGAAAAGTCCATAAGACTCTGATCTCCAATAAACCACTAGAAAACCAGAAGTGGCACTGTGGCTCAAGGGGTAGAGCACTCGCCTTGAGCTGAAGAGCTCAGGGACAGCACCCAGGCCCAGAGTTCAAGCCCCACAACCGAGAAAGAAAGAAAGAAAAAGAAAGAAAGAAAGAAAGAAAAGAAAGAAAAGAAAGAAAGGAAGAATATGTACTCTGATAATTGTTCAGGATAGTTAAATTATATTTTAGAAGCTAAAGAATTTTTTTCTTTCAATTAAAACAAAAGTTTCACCCACAAGCATCAAATGATGTTTTTCACCTAGTTCATGTTATTACTTCTTTGCACAGCAAATTGTTAATACAGAGGCCTAATGATACCAAGAAGAAAAGTATGTGTTAATATCAGGCTTGCTAGTGAGCTAAGTAACTATCTGGATGTTGTTGTAACCTTTCTGACTCTTATATCGACATCTTTAATATTAGGGAAATATAGAGCCCACCCTAATGTGCTTTTATAGGATTCACTGAGTTTTTCTTAAAAAAAGAAATTACAAGCTATGGAAGGACAATGTGGCTCAGGCCTCAAATACCAGCCACTCAGGAGGTAAGGGTCAGGAGCATAGAATTAGAGACCAGCCTGGGGAAAGAGTTAACAAGATCTTATATCAAAAAAGAACAAAAAACAAAAACAAAAAATATCTGCATGGTAATACAAAACTGTAAGCCCAGCAACATAAGAGGCGTAAGTAGAAAGACTGAGAGCTGAGGCTGACTCTGGTCAAACCCTTGAAACCCTATTTGAAAGATAATGTAAAATGAAAAAAAAAGATATGGCTCAAGGGGTAGAGCACTTGTAGGCAAGCATTAGGCCCTCATTTCAGAAATAACTAGTGCTGAGCCTAGATAATACTTCTTACACTGTAACAGAAACACTTTGAAATGGGGGTACTTGGCTCATGCCTGAAATCCTAACATTTCAGGAAGTAGAGATCAGAGGTATGGCTAAAAGCCAACCTGCATAAACATTTCCACAAGACTCCATCTCCAATTACCTACCACCAAAAATGTCAGAGTGGAGACATGGCTCAAGTGGTAGAGCAGCAGTCAAAAGCAAACAAGCAGAGTGGAAGCAAGAGGCACTGAGTTCAAGACCTAGAACCAGCAATGTAGCAATCGATCGAACAGTACTCTTCAAATGATGTGTGGGAAGGATGATTTTTTTTCTTTTAATCTCTAATTCATCACATACAAATGCACATATATATTATAAAAAGTGAAATTGACAAATATGAACCACAAACCTCCAATTTCAATGACTGCCCAAGTTTGGCAAAAGTTTCAGGCAACTTTTATATTACCAAATTTTGACTTTTGGACTTTTGTATTTGGACTTTTGTCCATGGGTTATATAGTAAACAGGAGTGATGAATACTTGCTTGCTTTTAGGAGTGATAGACATCAACTGTTCTACAACATCCCATCATCGTTGCTGATTTGGTATGTGCTTTAAAGAGCTATATAACCAAGCAACAATTGTGTTGTAACTCAGTACAAAAGAGTAGCGAAGGGGCTGGGAAGGTGGCTCAGTGGTAGAGCGCTTGCCTTGCATGCATGAGGCCCTGGGTTCGATTCCTCAGCACCACATAAGCAAAAAGAAAAAAGCTGAAGAGCTGAGGGACAGCGCCCAGGCCCAGAGTTCAGGCCCTACAACCAGACACCCCCCCCAAAAAAAAGGAGTAGAGAAGGACTTCCATACTGCAGAATGTAACAACAAAAGTAAGCTCACAGGTTTATAGTTAAATAATTAAGGAAGGTCCTCATACCATCTACCTACATAAATTTAGGAACAAATTAGCCACTACAGTATTTTCACTAAGCACCATGGATTGACTGGGATTGGGAAGGATGGTGAGAGGTGGTCTCTACACAAATAGTTCTCATTATCTGTACACCTTTAAAGATTTTTTCTTCTTCTTAAGCTTTCCCTATGGTAGCACAGAAAAACCTCATAACCTACCATAACTCCAATCTGTTTTCAAAAGGCACCAGGAAAAGAACTAAGGCTTTTCTGACAAGTGATGGTACCTACTTTTACAGTGGTTCTGTGATTACAAAAATTAAATTAGTTCAAATGGAGAAAAATCTTTCTTTTGGCTCCAAATATATAATTCATTTTAAAAAGCAATTATTAAAAAATATCATTTAACAACCAAAAATGAAACTGCCTTCACTGGTTTAAGACCATAAGTAGCTATCAGATGAATAATCAGGCATGTTTCAGAGTATTTTGAGTCAGGCTCTGAATTCCATCTTACATGGAATACAGTACAGCTTGTTCCACGCTTCGTCCAAGATGCTAATGATAGTAGCTGTGGCAATCAAATCAGTAGCACAAACGATCACACATTCACACTTCAAGTGCAAAGGCACATTCTTTCTTATCACTTTATTCTCACTATAAATCTGTCTAAAGGACAGGGAATAATGTCATTCCTCCTTTAACAAATAAGCCTGCCATTTCAGATAACTGATCCATGACGGGCTATGAGTATACAAAACTGGCACAGTGCAGTATCACACGGACGCCAACCGGAAGCAATTTACAGGCTACAGACCTGAATCTGCTGCCTAAATTACTTTACACTTTCTTTGGAAAGCAGCACACACAATACATAGTCTTAAAGTCGCAGTAACTTTCATTTTTAAAATCATACTCTAATTGGTTCCTGTCAGTGGAGGTTTTCATATAAGACAGATGTATATTTCCAGAAATACTTAATACTTTCTGTACCCAGGAAGGCCAAGGTGTGGTACTGTTGGCAGTTGTCAAGGTATCTGTTTGCCCAACTTTCATCCAGCTGGAGCAAAGGGAATAAGCTCTTGAAGCATAAAGAGAAAGGAGAGAATCTTAAAAAAAAAAAGCATAGTTTTTGTAAAAAAATATATATTTATGTATAAATATGTATATATATTTATATATGTACATTTATGTATTTATACATATATAGGTGTATAGTACTTTTCTTGACCACTAACACTCTGTGAAACAAAATAAATCCAAGCAGTTTACAGTCCACTAAGTGAAGTGTGCATGTTTTTGAACTCTTCCTCGTTTGTTCCCATTGTAAAATCAAAATCAAATTTTGAAGGAAATAAGATACCAATCTTTTTTTTTTTTTTTGGTCCAGTCGTGGGGCCTGAACTCTGGGACTAGGCGCTGTCCCTCAGCTCTTCAGCTCAAGGCTAGCGCTCTACCACTTGAGCCACAGCACCACTTCCGGCTTTTTTTTCCTGCTTATGTGGTGCTGAGGAATCGAACCCAGGGCCTCAAGCATGCAAGGCGAGCGCTCTACCACTGAGCCACCTTCCTAGCCCAAGATACCAATCTTACAAGATTTCAATAGCTTACTTCAGAAACTTAAAGTTACATAAAGTTCACGATCAGTAAAATGAGTTTTAAGATTGAATTTAGTATTTAAAAGAAGGGCTCTCAATCATATATACTGAATATACATTGAATCTATAGAAAGATACACCATTGATTATGTGAACGATCAAATATTTTAGTCTTCCACAACATTCCCAGCTGTACCAGAGAAAGGGAAAGGTTGAAGGTGAACTTCCCCAACAACTGCTCTGCAACCCAAGCAAAACCCACCTGCACAACTGCATCCAGACGGAAGCAGAGTTGAGAAAAAGACCCGCCAAAAGCTGTTCTTGTGCATTCCATAATACTGCGGAATAAACAGTAATAGAAAATACCAGAAGTAGCATGGCGTGGGGTCAAGAAACAAGTGGAGACTGAATTCCAAATAGCAGATAGTGATAATATAAATGACAAATAACAGAGCCTGTATTATGATCCAATTATGTAGAGGCTTATATAACTTTGCAAATGTAAGTATTCACACTTTATATAAATAAGTCACTTAAGGCTCTGAGATACAAATGTATTCACAAAGTCAGTCAGGAACTAGGTATTCCTTTGGGCAAAAATGAGGGGCTTTGGAGCTGGTCACCAGTGGCCATAATCCTCAATTCTGTAGGCTAAGATCAGAAGATCACAGTTTGAAGCCAGCCCAGATAGGAAAGTCTGTGAAACTCTTTTCTCCAATTAACTACCCAAAATCCAGAAGTAGACACACACACACACACACATACACACACACACACACACACACACACACACACACACACACACAGAAGATCTGTGGGAAAAGACAACAAATAGACATCTAGACCTATCAAGCACAGTTAATCCCAATACTAGATTTGGGCCTAGGGCTGTCTCTTGAGCCTACATTAGTAAACAATTACAAAAGGCTAACCAAAAATATTTTTTAATGCTTATAAAATAACTTTCTGGTTTATTAAATCAATAGGTCAGAGAGAAGTTAAATATTTAGTGGGTCCATAACAAATATACACTGAGTAACAGAAAATAAAAGTTAAAATGACAAGTAAACAATTAATAGGCTTATATTTTTTAAAGAAATGAATGAGAAATCTAGCCTTATCTTTTTCTTCTATTCTCTGAAATAAAATGTCTTCTAGCTAGGCATGATGCATCATAACTGTTAATCCCAAAATATTCAGAAGGCTGAGATTATGAGAATTACAGGCTAGCCTAAGCATATACATGATACCCCTTCTCAACAAACAGTTGAGTGCAGGTGAACACCTGTCATCCCAGTAACCTCAGGAAGGTAAAATAAAAGGAGAGTGGTCAAGGCATGTAACCAGGCAAAGAGTGAGACCCTGTCTCCAAATAACCAGTTCAAAACAGGCCAGGATGCATGGCTTATCAGTAGAGGTCCTGCCTAAGCAGCATGAGACTTTGAGTTCAAACCCCATACCCCCAAAATAAATCTTGCTTGCTTTTTTTTTTTTCTTTTGCTGGTACTGGGGCTTGAACTCAGGGCCTGGGCACTTCTTTTGCTCAAGGCTAGCACTCTTCCAGTTGAGCCACAACACCATTTCCCCAAAATAAATCTTATAATAAGATTAATACAAGGCTGGTATTTGTAAATTCTGAGTAATTAGGAAAATTAAGATTGTAATATAACATTTTGGGGGCTGGGAAGGTGGCTCAGTGGTAGAGTGCTTGCCTTGCATGCATGAGGCCTGGGTTCGATTCCTAAGCACCACATAAGCAGAAAAAGGCAGAAGTGGCACTGTAGCTCAAGTGGTAGTGCACTAGCCTTGAACTGTAGAACTGAGGGAAAGGCCCAGGCCGAGTTCAGGCCCCATGACCAACATTATAATAATAATAATAATAATAATAATAATAATAATAATAATAATAATAATAATAATAATAATAATAATAATAATAATATATGAACGTAGTTTGCATTAAAAATGAGCTACTTAAGGTACGACAAATATTGTTATAACAGAGATAACAGAGTAATTGTTAGAGAAATAAGCTAAAAATTATCAGTGTAAATTCTTTCTTAATTATAAATCAGATTTATAAGGAAATGGTTAAATCTGAATTTCTTAATGACAGTATCTTAAAATATACCAAAAGTGATGCTAATCATATACCAATAAGCATATTTGAAAAATGTTTAGTATTCAAAAGTACATATTTTCTGGATACAACTGTATTTTATTTCATCTATTTTAATGCTAACATATCTCAGATTCTGTTTATTGTACAGATAAATGTAATGCACTCATACTGTATTTGTAATATAGATAAAATAATATATATATATATATATATATAATGACTATGTAAGAGGTATTGGAAACTCTGGGAAACATATTACCTGGTAAAGTTAAATCAGAACCTTTCTTAACCTTTTTTGTTAGACTACTCAAGAGTGTTTTAAAAGTTTTGCTTTGTTTCTGGTTTTAATGCTTAAGGTAATCTCTACATCACTGCTTCTCACTGACAAAAAAGAAAGTTAGAACACAAATACATCCGTAAAGCACAAGACACCCTCAGTCCATTCCTCAACAAACCTGTTGCTGGTCCTGTCTGCAACCATCGTAATTCCCCTATGTTTTCTTGGCCTTTTGCCAGAAGTATCATTTTACTGAGTGAAGAAAAACTTTCATTCTTCCCATCTTGTACTACTTTCACCCTGACCTTGTAATCTTGTTTTTCCACATTTTCTACCTATTGAACAAACATCTTCCCCTCACCCAAATATTCATAAAGGTTGACAAAGAAATGCAAAGCATGGGAAGAAGGTGTATTTCTGTTAGCATTATGTGATACACGGATAGGTCATGGATGGAAACAAGGATTGTGATTGCACCCAGTGAATTTAGGTAATGCATCCATTGTTCCACATTGCTATGGTCTGGTGACAAGGAACCCCAACTAGAACAAGCTTGTCCTGGATTTTCCTTTGCATTTAGATGTCAGCCTTGATAAGGTCACACCTTAGAAGAGCCACATAGCATGGAACACAGAGATAGCAAAAAAAGCCTTCAGCCATTCCCATACTCAAATAAGACTAAAAAGAAGAGGAAGTCAGAACCACATTCACAAACACAAATGGATTTATACAGTCAAGGAATTTATAATTACACCCACATAGATCTTGTCACATAGGGGTCTGGAAATGAAGACTAATACACTAGTAAAGAGAGAACCCTCTCCATCTCCAGGAAACTCATTGCTTTCCTTCATTGACTTCCTTTGAAGAACATCCAAGACTTCCTTCATTGTTCTGAGTGCTTCTTTCAATTCTAGTGACTCCTTGAAATGTCCAACTCCTGACCCTCTATTCCCCCAAACCTCCCAAAAGATTTCTCCTGTCTTCTACTGCAAAGCTCTCTCCCATGAGCTACCCATAGAAACCAATTCCCCAACTGCCTTCCCTCCCATTGACTCCCTCAAGATCCAATCCTCTTCTCCCTCACTGTTTTCCTTCCCAACTGCTCCCAAAAGAACCAAATCTGACATCACTGTGAGAGAAAATACACCAGAGGTTTTGAGAGAAGGGAGGAATACCACTAGAAAACACACTGCACCACACAAAGGTACTATGAAGGAATGATAATGCAATTCCTCAGCTGTTTATGATGTATATATGTATCACCTCTGATATCCCGAAGCATTCCAAAAAAAGCCTGCTTAAACTATGTTTATCTGGAACCTTCAAACAAGTTTAGGATATGTGTGCATATGTATGTATGTATATGTATGTTTCAATATTTTTTCTAATAAAAGCTGTAAAACTTACTAATAAAAGTGTGACCAAAATCAAAATATATGTGCAAAGATTACTTTATACTCACCTATTACAATTGCTGTAACTATTGTAACTATTGACAGGTTGGCACCCTACTCATACTTTCTCCATTGAGAAGCTGTACTATCATTTACTCTTCTAGAAAACTATATTTTTTCACTCTGTTTACATCAAGACTTAAAAGTATCAGTAACTCTGTATGCACTATTTTATTTGTTTGCCTACTTCAAATACCAATACTATCCCTGGGACAAAATGTAAAAACAATCCATTTGAAAATATTTCCTCCAATCAGTATATTTTTATAACCAGAATCACAAAGAGAAGAATTAAGTGATTCCACTTTCCCTCTAAAACATAAACTTATCTGAACTGTTTTTATCTGAACTGTTTTTATTATTAGATTGTTCAACTTCATAAGTGACTACTTATCTTCAAAAATTGGCTCTACCACAATGAGTAAAATATAAACCAAATAATCCTTTAAGTGCTTTTTTAAAATCAATCACTCCTTCATAGTAAAAATGTTATTAATTTATTCCATGGTTAAAAAAATAATAATTATGGGAAGGACCAAACTAATTTAGGAGAATCTTATTTTATATTGTCTTTTTACTAAAAAAATAAAAGAGTCTAATTACTTTTAAGGTAAAATATTAGTTTTTAGTAGATATTTCTCTTTTGGGGAAAGGAAGGCAGGAATGGAACACTAAGCATGATATCTCTTCCACTGAGAAGCCTCCAACTCCAATTTGACATTTCTAACATCAAAAAATCTAACAGTAAACTATTCCAAGTCTTACTCTCATAGAGTCTCAGCACAAGAAGCAAATTAAAGCAACCATGTGGTAAGACATAATATTTGGATATAGTAATTAAAACTATCTTTCCAATTTAGAGATAACAGGCAAAAAGTGAATGTAATTCTTATTCAAATTATAAACATACGCGACACATATGCATGTCACATATAACACATATTTCCCATTCAAATCATATGACATATGTGTCACAAAAACACATACATATACAAGTGCATGCATACATGTGCACATAGTGCACACGGGTACACACACCTACACACATCGATAGAGATAGAGGTAGAGCTAGAGATATCCTATAAAGCAAGTCATGATACAAGAACAGACACGCCATGCTATGACTAACTAATAAACAGATTTACATGTATCTAATAAACAGATTTACATGTATCACTGAGATAAACTTCTAAAACACCCTTTGTATGGCCCACAATTTCAGAGAAGTGAACTACTTGAAGGAGAACTGAATGGAGAAAACTATACATTTCACAATTCTCTCCATCGCGTACAGGAGGGTGGGCTGAGAAGAATTATGTTACTGATCCCACCTGTTCACTATGGCCAAATTCAGTTGCTCTGGTTCAGAAACAAGATTATGGATTCCCTCAAACGAATATTGCAAAAGCACAAAACACTTGAAGAGCTCAATAATAGTCCTCAGATGATACTTTCTAATCAATTTCTTGCCCGTAAGAATTTTAAGGCTTAATGAGAAATATAATACTACTTATATGTGCAAGAATTATTACATTTATGTCAAGGCAGACATAATTCTAAAGTCTCATGTCTTTACAGTTGTAGTTTTTGAAGTAGGGTGTCTGTGAAACCCTGCCAAATATATTCTTCCACTTTCCACTAGAATCCCAGAATTGTAATTGTAAAATTCTTGTTAAATGTTTCTCTAATCGTGGATATTTGCCACTCTGTAGTGAGACCCACTGAATGGAACTTAACAGGTAAAGTATGTAAAATAGGATTCAAGTTTAGTCATTGCTAGAATTGTATAACAACCTTCATGTATTAGTGTTTGGAGTGACAAACCAAGTAATTTTCCCCCAAAAGCAAATGAACAGAAAATATCCATATGGCCACATAAGGGTGTATACACTTGTAATCCCAGGTATTTAAAGGAAGAGAGCAGGAAAAAAATGTAAAATCCCATCTCAAAAATAACTAAAAGCAGCTAGGTGCCAGTGGCTCATGCCTGTAAAACAGCTTAGCTACTCAAGAGGCTGAGATCTGAGGGTGGTGGTTGGAAGCCAGCCTGGACAGGAAAGTCCAGGAGGCTATTATCTCCAATAAAAATAAATAAAATTAAATAAAATAAATAAAAACAGAAAAACTACCAAAAAAACAGAGGTGGAGCTGTGGTTCAAGTGGGAGAGCACTAACCTTGAGCAAAAAGAACAACAAAACCCCAAAACACAGGGATAGCACCTAGACTCTGACTTCAAACCCCAGGACAAGCACAAAACAAACAAGAACCCTAAAAGCTACAAGCAAAAAAGGGTTGGGGAATGACTCAAGTGATACAGCACTTTCCTAGCAAGCATAACTTGAGGACCTTTATACAAAACACATTACCAACCAAAACAAAGCAAAACTCCTTGAAAGATATCACAAAAAATTAGAACCTTGTTGATAATATCTTCAATTTAACTATAACATTGATAACACTTTAAAATATTAAGTAAAAATTAACTAAAAACACTGCTGAATTGAAAGTAAAAATACCTGATCTGTGTATTAGCACTTTGTTCTATGTAGCACTGGACAATTCATTAACTGTTTTGGGTATCGGTTCTTCTATCTCTTAGAAGAAGGGAGATAGTAATACATTTCAAAATCTATGGTTAAATTAAATATGGATAAGCATGGATATGGTGAATGAGTTAGACAAAAATTAACATAAAAACAACAGTGACACCATATTGAATTATCAGAAAGACAAACTGAAGTTACTATCTAGCTCCCAAAAGGCATTATCCTACTAAGCATTTAGTGAGATTCCCCACAACATTCAAATGGGTAATTTCTCTAATTTTAGCTATATAATACCAACTAGTAAAGATGAAATAGTAAGAACTATATAAGAAGTAGAATCATTTGTTAGAAAATAGGTGATTTTTACTGAACATAGTATGGCACAACTTCACAATTTTTTCTTTAAAAGCATCTTCTGCACTTACGTAGAACGAAACAACTTTGCTTGTTGTGCTAGTTTTGCCATCCTCAATCTCCTGCCGTCACAATAAGCAGATTTACATGTATCAAAAGGCACTGGGATAAACTTCTAAAACACCCTTCTTGTGGCCCACAATTTCAGAGAACTGAGCTACGTGCTTAGCTACTGAACTGATGTGACCTGAGATCTGATCCCACTGCAGAGCCATCGGGCTACATGCTAGTGTTACTTTACCAAAATAAACCCCTCCTCAATAGGACAGCCGCCCAAGAGTGCTTCTAGTGCCAACTTCTACCCTCTGGAATAAGATTCCAGTAAGTTAATGCAGCTTCGGCACTTTTTCTTTAGAAGCAAGTACATGTATTTAGAACCTATTCACCCTGAAATTCAGTTTCAAAGAATATATAGGAGTACATGGCTTTTCTTCCCTGATATAAACTCAATATATACTCATTTTATATAAAAACAAGTAAGATCTCAAGAAGACTTTAGATAATAAAATTAGTAAGAATCCTAGCATTCAAAAATTACTATTAATCCACAATGGTCTATGTCCTTCTCAACTTGTCTCTATGAAATATATATATATATATATATATATATATATATATATATATATACACACCTATGGTGAGGAATTATTTATGATCTTGAGGTCCTACTATATAAACTTGTGCAATTTTGAAAAATTTTGTATTTTTAAATTCCTACACTATTATTTTATTTATAATGTTTTTTATAATATATGTTTTAAATACCTACATCCTACTTTCTGCAATAGATTTATCATTAAAAAAGTTAAATACTATTGAACATATTTGAAAGTAATAGTCATTGTAATCAAGAACTCTGGGGAGAATATTTTCAGGGATTTTAACAAGTGAATTCACGAACTTTTCAGTAAGCGACAATGTAAGCAGACAGAAAGCAGTGGAAATTATATAATGAACATTATCACTATTTTCTTCACACAAATAAAAACTAGGTAGTGGAAACTTCGTATGTTGTCTTGTAAATATATTGTACAATTTCATACTACCATATCATGATTGACTACCAAAATACGTTCGCTTTCAATTTCTATGCTTAAGACACTATCCTAAGTATTTTAAACACATTCACTCTAACCTTGTATTAGTATTACTTAAAAAAAAAACAAGCAGAAAAGTTCAAAAGCTATGTATATATGACCATATAAGATGATGCTAAGTGAAATAAACCCCAAGATAGGAGACACAAATTTTTTCTTGCTTGCTATTGTTTCTAATGTATTTATAATGTACTATGTGATTTTTTTTTGTTTCTTTGTATGTTCCTCCCCCATGGTATAACCCTTGTTTTCACTCTTTTTGATTCCAGTGCCCTGTATCTTGTATATACACTTCTCTAATTTGGGGAGGGGAAGGGAAAATGCTTCAATAGGGATACAGGGTGACCCATTGTAACAATGAGATGTACTAAACACTATTTTGAAGATGAACTTGGGGGGAGTTGGGGAAGTGAGGAGGGAAAAGGAGGAGGCAACAATGCTAGGTAGGAAATGTACTCATTACCTTGCTCATGTAACTATAATCCTTCTGCACAATATTTTTACAATAAAAAATGTACAAAAAAAAAAAAAAGAGTCTCACGGACTTTCTTGCCCTGGCTGGCTTTGAACGGCAATCTTCAGTTCTCAGCCTCCCGAGTAGCTAGTATTACAGGCGTGAGCCACTGGTTCCCGGCTTGTTGTTATTATTTTTAATGTACTATGTGAACGTACTTCTTTTTTCTTTCATTTTTTTTCTTTTTTTCCCTATGGTTTATGCTTGTTGTCACTGTATTTGATTTTGGTATTCTGTGTATTGTATATACATTTATCTGAATTAGGGAAGGAAAGGGGAATAAGAAAAGGAGGAGACAAAGGACAAAAGGGTGAACCAATGAAACAGCAATACACCACATGTTGAAAATGAACTTTACAACTTGGTTGTAAGTGGGGAGAGGATTGTGGAGAAGGAACATGAAAGGAAAATGAGGGAGGGGGTAACAACATTCAACAAGAAATGTACTCATTACCTTATGTATGTAATTTAAACCCCTCTGTACATCAACTTGGCATTAAAATTAAATAAAACATAATAAAAAAACAATAAAAGTACCAGAGACTAAACACTTTTCAAATGCAAAAAACAAAAACACATTATCAGAATGGTTCAATAATTCACACACCAAACAAATGAATCCTAACAAAACTTAAGGTATGGCTCTTGAATCCCATATCTGATTATTCAACATTCTCATTGATACACTATTTAATTCCAAGCTGTATGATATCACTAATGAAGATAAACTATTATCATCACACTAAAACATCTTTATTTGACAATGTTCTCTCTTTCAAAGATGGAAACATAAGCAAGGTAAATTATCTACAAATCCTAATTTCCAAAGTTTTATCTTGCCCCAAAATACCCAACAATTTCAAAATGAATATCAGTCTTTGTCTTTTTGTCCAGTGTTTGGTATTTTAAAAGAACTACTTATACACAGATAAAGCATTACACTTTAATACTTAATTGCATTTAAGTGTAAAAAAATAAAATGCAATAAAATTAAAATTTTCAAATGCAAACAAGAAAACTATCGATTAATGGTTGGGAGAGAAACCTAAATTTAAGCTGGGCAGGGAGGAGGTTGACAAATAAATGGAATATGCCCAGTTACTTCCAGTTCCACTGGTAAGGAAATAAGGGGTTGACACTTTAAGCTTCTAGTTTATAGGAATAAGAAGTTCTCAACTAATTCACATTTAATGTGGTTACTTTGTCACTTATAGTTTTTCTTTTTCTATGTTGAAGAATAGAGGTATGTGTGTGTGTGTTTGTATATATATATATATATCCATATATATATATATATATATATATATATATATATATATATATATATATATATATATATATATATACACACACACACATGCATGGTAACTTTCATCTATATAATTCCAAATACCATATATAATATTTCCAGCAAATGTGTGGTTTTTTTTTTTGTAAAATTTAACTTTTTTTTTATTCTGTCCCTTCTTTTCTGGTGTTTGGACTTGGCAAATATTTTCAAAATCTATCCAGAATTCATGGAATTCTTCATTTTGTGTAACATTCTTTTACTAAATTACTTAATCTGTTAATCAGTCACCTACTAGTGAAGATTGCTGGTAAATATAGTTCTTATCTTTTAACATTAAAAAACTGTAGTGAAAAAAATTTGTGGTCAATATTCAATAAAAAGATTATTAAGATAAACTTACAGAAATAGGAATATTCAAAGCTTGTGTTCAATTATTTTCATTGACACGGATATCTATTTACACTCCCATCAAAAATGTATGAAAGTCTGTTTGCAAATATAGCTTGGCCAAAAATATATACCATATAATTAGCTGTTTTTCCCCCTAACAAAATGGATTAAATGTTATACATTTGTATTTTGGGAAGAGGGTACAATACTGGGCTTTGAACTCAGGGGTTAGGAACTGTCTTTTAGCTTTTTTTTTTTTTTTTTGTAACTATGTTTTTGTTTTTGTCTTTTCTTCTTTGGTACTGGGCATTGAACCCAGGTCGTCATTGTACTTGCTAGGCAAGCACTTTGCCACTGAGCTACATCCAGCCCTTCCTTAGCCTTTCATTAAGAAGAATTCTGGAACTAGACAATGTAGGTTTTATCATACATTTTCTTTTCCTTTTAAGGTATTTAATTATAAGTTTGCTGTCTTTTCTTAATCTATAACACAAAGGCAAGCCCAAATAAGTGGCACACATTTGAACTCCCAATTCTTGGTGGGCTGTGGCAAGATTATTAAATTTGAAGGCAGCCCAAGATACCTGGTAAGACCGTCTCCAAAAATTCAAATCATCGAAGGCACCACTCATTTCCAACCCATATATTTTATGGTGATTCAATAAATTAACACTTATAAGTATATATTTTAAAACATATATGTGACTAGATTGATAAACATTTCCCTGATTCTACAGTTGCTATAAGAAAATCAGTATCCCCTTTCCCCCCCGCAATGTAGAAACTGAGGGGGAAAAGTTATTAGATATTGTATCATCTAATGAAAATAATTTTGTGAACAAATATAATCTAAATGTACATTTTTAAAAGTGCATAGTAATATATATGCTATCCATCCCAATACCTTTGCAGACAGCCAGTAGATATCTATTCCACCTCCTCCCTCTCCTACTACCCTTCCTCCCCCTCTTCCTCCTCCTCCTCCCCCTCTTCCTCCTCCTCCTCCTCCACTGAGGTTTGAACTAAAGGCACACACTAGCTGGCAGGGTCTCTGCCTATACCTCCATCCCTTTTTATGCCATGGTTATTTTTCATATTGGACACAGTTTGGCTTTGTGCCAGACTGGACTGAGATTTCCCTTTGTACATTTCCCACCATAACTTGGATGACAGGCTTATACCACTGTGTCCAAATTTTATTGTTTGAAATGGGGGTCTCACTAACATTTTGCCCAGGCTGGCTTTGAATCACCATGCTCCCCACCTCCAACTACCAAGTAACCAGATTATAGATGTAATCCACCAAAACCCAGTCCCCCCTTTTTCCTCTGTTCTTAACTCCTTGTTAAGGCCCTCAAGAAACCATTATATATGCTAATAATTTATTATTCTAAAAAACTTATCATGTGTTATGACTCTAAATTATATACTATCTAGCCCACAGTAACAGAGATTTTTTTTGAACAGTCTTATAATCTAGATTCTCAACTCTGTAAACTTGGTAAAACAACAATTTTCTACTATGCTTTTTGATTATACTTCATAAAATTCTACAAGTTCATTGCCCTACTCTTTCCAGCTTCAGTAGTGAAAGAGGTTTGATATCATTAATATAACCACAGATGTGTCATTAGAAACTCAGTATCCATTTCCTGAAATCTATGAGGTTAATGTCCCTCCTCTGAACTTCTACTGGAGAAGTTTTTCAAATATCTTTCTATGAAGTAGAAGCCAACTTTCCTTCTCCAAATTCACAAGTTAATACAATACACAGGGATTCAAAATGAAAAGGTGGTAAATATATGGTAAAGACTTATGTAAAAGGGGACAAATATTCCTGGTGATTGCCACAATAAATGAAAAACAAAAGTTTTTCTATTATAGCTACCAAGACTAATATACAGCCATGAATTTTGTTGGCCCAGAAGTAGAAAGGACTCTGCAAAAGAACTGAAACATAGAGCAAATTTTTACTTATTAATTAATTAATTTATTTATTTTTGTGCCAGTCTTGGGGCTTGAACTTAGGGACCTGGGAACTATCCCTGAGCTTTTGTGCTTAAGATTAGCATGCTGCCACTTGATACACAGCTCTACTTCCAGCTTTTTGGTGGTTAATTGGAGATAAGGTCTCACGGGCTTTCTTGCCTGAGCTGGCTTCAAACCATGGTCCTCAGATCTCATTCTCCTGAACAGCTAGGATTACAGGCATGAGCCAAGATCACCCAGCTTTGTGGCCCTAATCTTTATGGCATTTAGCAATATAACAGCTTAAATCCAGCCTGGGGGGGAAAGTAATCTTATTTCCTTTCTAGCTCCCACTATTCCAGGATCATTCTAAAGTGCACCTTAATGCCAATGATGAATATGATCTTATTAGACATCATTTCACAATTACATCAGCTTACTGGGATTTATCCATCATATATATCAAATGGCATTAACATGTAGGTAATTCCAGTGGGTATACTTACTACCTTAATTTTAGGTCCAATCTCAAGAATGCTTGTAACTATGCAAATGACTTTCTCTCTTTCTAACTGTAAAGCCATATTTAAAAGCTCATTTACTTCGAAAGTGAGAGAGTTGTTTCCTTACTCTCTTTTTTCTCATTTATATATATTGATATTTGGAATATTTGCCCCCTAATCATGGTAGGGCTGGAATGGAGGGAGGAGTTTGTTTGGTTTTGTTGTAGCATGTCCTTCCTTAAACCTGAGTTGGATTATATTCGTAAAGTTGGCATGTATTCACCAAGGAAGGGTAAAGTTTGACAGAAAGAAAGGTAAATGGATATTTTTATACTTTTCACAAGGACATCAAGTGCTAACCATCTGGCAGAACACCTCTCTCCTCCTGCAGCTGATGCCACCTTCTTCCTAATGCCTGGAACAATCAGTCCTGGTCCTTCTCCATGAACTTGTTCCCCCCTGCCCATAAGAGTGTTCCTCAATTTCCCAACACTGATACCATTTTTTTAGTTTCAAATAACTAACAGTTTTCATTGTATATGATGTGTTTACAGTACTCATTTTTCCTAATGATAACCATAGGGTTTGGTGGTGGAAAAAAATCTGTTTTCTTCCTCAGAGAAATCTCATTTTAATCTTCCTCATATTTAAAAAGTGTGTGCGTGTGTGTTTATTTGCAAATACACAAGTGTGCATTTTATAGAGGTAAGTCTTTTTTTAATTTTGACAAATATTCTGATGGTTTTACTTGCATGTATTCTACATGAAAATCATTACAGAAAAATAAAAGACACCATCTGTATTAAACAAAATTATGGACGGACAGGTGTTTTATTCCCCCTTTCATATTTCATCCACAATTAGCTGTGGGATAGACTAGAGAAATACAATTAATGGAGATCACATCAATTGACTATGTATAATACAACACTGTATAAGCCAAATTCTTCCTAAATTAAAGTACATGAAAAAAATGCAAAGAATCTCTCAGGTGAAGAGATTCTTCTGAAAGTTCCCTCACAGCTGTGAAAATATAGTAATACATAGCATCTGATTAGTATGACTTGTGTAAATACATACACCCATTTAAAAAGTGAGTCAGAAAGGGAAGACTGTGTTTTGAAACAAGCTTGGGCAAAAAAGTTAATAAAACACTATGTCAAAGAACAAGCCATATGAGTGGCACACAAATGGAATCCCAGCCACTCAGCAGGCAGAAATAGAAGAATCAAGGTCCCTGGCCAGCCAAGCCAAAAGCAGACTAACTGAAAAATAACTTAACCACTTATGCTCACTTACTTGGGCATGACTCAAGCAGGCATAAACAAACAAACAAATACATGAAACCAAAACATAAATGTATTTACAGAAAGCACTGTCTACTTGCAGGCAAGCCCTCTATCATTTGAGACATACCTTCAGTCCATGGGAAACTTTTATTTTTTTAATTAAAGGCAAAGCATGGTAACCCTTAAGTTTCAAGAGAGTATTGCTACAGCAAATGTGGACCAGCTGGATAATCTGATATTATATAATAATCAGACACTAAACGGTATTTCATGTTGATTCAATGACTATTCAATACTCTTACTGAACCTGCAGCCAATGCAAGGCCAAGGAATTGGCTTAGGAAGTTTAAAGTATACATTCTATGCCTTAACTATGAAATGGTTCTAGACCAAGAAACAAGGAAGCAGTGGGTAGTAACTTGAGAGTCACAGAGTAAACATGTTACACTCTTAGACCAAGTCCTACAGACTTGAAACAGCAGCCTCACAGGAGATATTTCCTTTCATTTCTCTGCCACCCTGAGAAAACACCTTCTTTCATAGCAAGGTCTCTCAAAATGATAGCAAACTAATCAGCACAGGTTCTTGCGATAATGGAACCTTGCTTGGTTAAGCAGGCAGCCTGCCCATCAACAGCCTGCCATCAACTTCAGATCCACATATCTGCTCAATGATAATCAGGGACAGGTGTTCACACCCTGAAACCAATTCATCACTGTGATCTGCCTTGAAAATACATAAAAGGAATATAGGTAAAAGTATGTTACGACTCAAACCACGTGGATATCAACATATTCACTCCACTTACTGTCATGGAAGAGTTGTTACTGATCCTGGACCAAGTTTTCCCATGAAAACCAAGATTAAATATATATATATATATAATTGATTTTCTTTGATATATATATATATATATATATATATATATCAAAAAATCAAATTATTTCCATTGTAGAAATAAATATATTTTGTTTTACTTTAAAACATCGTAACTATTTATGGCAAAATAAAATAGATGTGTACATCAGAGCTTTGCTTATGTTGTATGTTAAACAATGTAAATATCAAGACTGCCTAAACCTCATTTAACATGAATGGAATAATAGAGTATACTTAGTGACTTTGTCATTAATAGTACTATTTGAAAAGAAGCAAAATCATATTGTCAACATATTCAGGGTAAAACTCTCCCTTAGTTTCTTTTTCTTTTTCTTTTTGTCAGTCGTGGGGCCTGAATTCTGGGTCTAGGCACTGTCCCTCAGCTCTCCAGCTCAAGATTAGCGCTCTACCACGTGAGCCACAGCACCTCTTCCAGCTTTTTGTGCTTATGTGGTATTGAGGAATCGAACCCTGGGCTTCAGGCATGCAAGGCAAGCACTCTACCACTGAGCTACCTTCCCAGCCTCTCCTTTAGTTTCTAGGACACACAAATTGTTGATTCCTCAGAATAAAATATTTTGTAGCAGTTGAAATCACAATGTTATATATGTACTTCATAACATGAAACAGTTCTTGAAAATTTAATGTTAAGGAAAATTAATTATATTACTATTTCACACTTCCAACGATGCCTAGGTCTGCATGGAATAGGAAATAAACTAAACAGACATATTTTGTTAGGTGATGTATATGCAAACTATAATTAGTAATCATAGTTATTATATATTAAGACAGTATATTTGTAGCTATAACACAGTAAATTCTATATGCAAATTTCTGTTATTATCAGTTTGCAAGGTAACTGACTAGGATTCTGAGTGCCTTGTCTATAACTTTAAAATTATTTTTTTAGCCCTTTAATTAACCTGCATTCATTCTATTAAAATGCCTATAATAAAATCTATATAATTACAGTATGTTGACAAAAAATTTATGTTTCACACTGAACCATCACAATAGAGGAAAATTGACCTATGTTAAAAAGTTCTCATATCATTGATAACCCTAATAATTTTTATTCACTAGCACTTATGGTAAAATTTCACAGGAAAAGGGCTCAGAATTAGAGGTATATGTGAAAAAGAAGAAATAAATAAGAATTTTAGACATCTGGTGCTCTGAGCTATACTATGAAAGAAATTAATTTCACAGAATTCTCTACCCCAGTAAACAAGCCAAGCTGTAAACAAGCAGTTGCCATTCACCAGCATCCCTCCCGCCCCCAATACACACACTCAGTGAGCCATCAGAGCATGCACACAGCCAACTGTCAGTGAGTAATTGCCTCTGACATTTACTGAAACACTTACATGTGAAACTACTGTGTGCCATGCACTCTACTAGTGACTTTCCATGCTTAATTTCATTGAATTCTCACAACTAGTCTTACAAAAGAGATGCTTTTGCACACTTTAGGGATGAGAAAAAATGAAGCATAGAAAGTTTAGCAACCTACTTAGGATCACACAGATGGGTAAGTTGAGCCAGGAATGGAACACAGGCAGAACTATTCTAGTCTATTGAGCACATGCAAGGGGCAAAAGGCATAACATATCAAGGACCTATGACTACTGCTACTAATTGCATGGGACTTATCTTCAGGGTTTGTGTGTGAAAAGTGTAACATTCAATGCAGCAATGTGAATGGTGATACAACCTTTAAGAAGTGAGAAAAAAATTAGGTCATTTAAGTGACACCCTTAACTGGAATTAAGGTAGTTGTCATGGGACCCTGGTTAGTTCTCGAGACAAGGTTGATATAAAAGAACAACACTGGCTCCTCCCTGGTCTCTCTGGTTTCATATCTCTCTATGTGATCTCTCCCTCTCACCCACACTCCCACCATGATACCATCCACCAAGAGATGTATATAGCCAAGGAGGCCATCACCATAGCTGAGTTGATGCTAATTACTATGTGGTTCCAACTCTAGAACTGTGAGCTAAATAAATGTCTTTTCTTCATATATTATCTAGCCTTAAGTATTTAATTACGGCAATAGAAATTGGACTAATACAAAAACACAACAGTCAAGACTGAAGCCAGAGTCTCTGTAACAATAACTCTTGTTATCTTCGTGTTGTTCATGGGGCTTGAACTCTGGGCCTGAGCGCTGTCCCTCAGCTCTTCAGCTCAAGGTTAGCATTCTACCACTTGAGCTACAGCGCCACTTCCAGTCTTCTGGTAGTTTACTGGAGATAAGAGTTTCACAGACTTTCCTGCTGGAGCTAGCTTTGAACCATGATCCTCAGATCTCAGCCTCCTGAGCAGTTAGGATTACAGGTGTGAGCCACTGGCTATTTAATCAATTTTAACTGATGTAAAAACAACTACAAAAATGGAGTAACATAAATCAGGAAAAACATCCATTTCCTCAAATATTTATTATTTTTTAGCTGGACATAGTAATGTCTAGCTGTACTACCAGCACACTCAGGAATTCAAGGCAAGAAGACTGTGAGCTTGAAGCTGGGCTATACCATGAGTTCCAGGTAAGCCTGAGCAACATAGCTATACCTTGTCTCCAAATAAATAAATAAATCATGTATTCAGAGTGAAAAACTTTCAAAACCTTTTCTGATAACTTTTTGGAATGTACAGTATTCTTTCCATAGTCACCATACTGAAAAATGTACCCAAGAATTTTGTGCTTCTAACTGTAATTTAGTACCTTTTATCAAGCTTTGTCTATCTCTCCATTTATCCTACTCTCTCCATCTTCTAACTCTTAACGTTCTGATTCTTAGCCTCTACGTCGATCAATGCCATTACTGTAATTGCATTTATCACCACTATGACTGGAATCCTAATGACTATAGTGTTTCTTCATGTATGACTATGAATGGAAAAAAAATGTACACCTCAAATTCTGATCTGAGATTTGAAAGATATTCCCTCAGCCTGCACAGGTGGCTCATACCTGAAATCCTAGCCACTTGTGAGGCAGAAATTAGGAACTATGGTTCATGACCAGTGAAGATAAAAAGTTCACAAGACCTCCACATGTCTATGTAGTGGTGTAAACCTATCATCCCAACCACAATGGAAACTGAGATCGAAAGGACCACAATTCCTGGGCAGCCTAAGCAAAGGAGTCCATGAGAACTGGCTTCCCTACTCATTGCAAGAGAAAAAGCTGTTATGGTGATGCCCCTTACCTCTCATCGCAGCTACAGCAGGAAGCATAAATAGGAGGAACACAATCCAGGTTGGCCTAAGCAATAGAGGGCTAGAATTGGAGCAGTAGAGTACTGCCTAGGACACCTGAAGCCCTGCGTTCAAATTCCAGATCTGCCAGAATAAGAAATCATGTTTCTATACTAATTTGCATGTAACCATGAATACTACCAATTAGATAAATATCAAATTCCAGATGTGCCAGAATAAGAAATATACTTTTTCTATGCTAATTTGCATAGTACTATGAATACTACCAATTAGATAAATATCACATAAATAAATAAGGCGTTTCATTGGTTATTCTGAACATTTAAACAACATTTTTACTTTTTAAGTGAAAAATTCATCTTTTTTGTTTTGTGCCAATACCAAGGCTTAAACTTGTACACTTGAAAGCTTACTTGCTCACAGCTGACTTTCTACCACTTGAGACACATCTCCAGTCCAACTTTTTGCTGGTTATTTTGAAGACAATATTTGTAGTCCTTCTTGCTAAGGCTGGCTTTGAACCATGATCTTCCTGGTCTCAGCCTCCTGAATAGTTACGATAACAGTTTATTACTGTATTTGTAAAAATTACCCATAGAGAAACTGAACTTTCATATTTTTGGTAAAGCTAAAAGAGAATATTTGAAATTGGCAATATAGATAGAAACATATTCCTCATAGTCAAAAATGCTAGCTAGCATCAGGTGAGAGCTTCATTGTAACATGGAGAAAGACACAACTGGGCCAAAAGTGGAGTATACAAACTCAGAGCTCTGTTCCTTTTCTTATATAGCAACCAATTTTATCATTGGGTCCTACCCTCATGACTTCATCTAACCCTCGTAACCTCTTAGGAGGTTGCACCTCCAAATATCACCACCATATAAATTCAGGGATTAAGAACTCAGAGGAGTCATTCAAACCACAGCACAGTCATACAACATGTAGATTTGTGTACCTACCCCCATAATCAGGATACAGAAAAAAACAGAAAACCGACCTATAAAATACACTTAACAGGGGGAAGGGGGGGCAGGAGAAGGATTGGGATTGGGGGGGGAGGGGGGAGGCTGGGAAGGGATGTGAAGGGTAAACAAAGGAGGAGGCCGCAATGCTTGGTAAGAAATGTACGCATTATCCTGCCCACGTAATTGTAACTCCTCTGTACAGTATGTTCACAAATAAAATAAAATTAAATTAAAAAAAAGAAATCCAAACCCATAAAAAAATACACTTAACAGACAACTTCTATTACCTCAAGGACTACATTTAATTCCATGTCTTTTAACCAACCAGATTTTCCCTCTTTCTTAGGACAACTACACTAGATTCAAACACAAAAAGGATTGGTATATTTTTACAAAATACATTTTTTTATACTTGTGGCATTTCAACTTTAAGGACAACTTTGAAGTTATGGTTTTGTGGGGGCCTTATGAAAACAGCTGAAATTCTTTTCCACAGTAGAACTGTGGCAATTATTAAAGGAACTTTAATATTATGCATAACTAAGCAATGCATATCCAGAAGAGAAGGCCTGAGTGGAGGCCACCTGACTCAGATTTTCAAGGACATATTTATACAATATTTGAAGATATAGTTAGGCAGTATTTGGAAAAATTTGTTCTGTATTCATAAGTATTTAACTAGAAGGTCCTTTTAGTAAAACAAACCAAATGTGAAAAACACAACAGAGAAATGCAGCTGCTAATCTATTAGCTCAAAGTTCTTATTTAACTTTACACATGTTACTTGAAAAATTTTATTTTTCTTTCACCTAAACATTACTTGATACAAAAATTCATGAGTAGCCAAAGTCACCTTAAGCCCCTAGTATATACTTCAATACTTTTGTAACCACAGTCATAAATGCTAATACATTGCACTCATGAAAATAGCACCAACTTAGGTCTGGTACTACTTTGGGGCTGAGAAGACAGGCATTAATTCCATAGACAACAGAATAATGTTCACTGACACAAACTCCTTCAAGTCCTTCAACCTGATCTGGTTCATGAAGTTCCCACCAGGATTAGAGATTTACTGTGACTTGAACTAGAACTTCTAGATACCTCTGCTGAAGAACACACAGTACATAAAACAACAGTAATCTATGAAACTATGTCATCCTCTGAAAATCTCAGGATGGATTTGTTTATTTGAATTGCATCAGGACAAGACAGAAAGATGAGAAAAGAGTTCCTAGTGTCTACAGAAAGGTTTAGGTTTAGAGGAAGGACTGGGAAGACATATCTGAGTTGTGACACTCAGGAAAGCGGGGCTGAGCTGGACAGAGAAGAAGCAAACAAGTTCCATAAAGGAAGTGGGTTTGCAAAGGCAAGTGCTAGGAAAGAAGAAAGAATGGTAAAAGAGACCTAAAGACAGTTCATATACTTCTTTAAAGTCAGCCCTATCTACATAACCTTTGCTAGAGGAATACTGGCATGCCCCTTCCTACTTTCTAAGTATTCATCCCGCCCCAACTTTGTTTTAATATATATATATATATATATATATATATATATATACATATACATAGATATATATATACATATGTGTGTGTGTGTGTGTGTGTGTGTGTGTGTGTGTGTGTGTGAAATAGGTCAGCTTGACAAAGGGCAAATGACTAAGCTGAAACAAATTTCCCTAGGTTTTGCCAGAGGAAGTTTCACTAGAAGTCTAAAGTCATGAGCTAGCACAAACAGGATAGTTGAAAAGTGTGGGAGAGAAGAAACATGAGAAGGACAAAGAAGAGAGGGTGTACCATTATTATTCAGTTACAGATGACACATATAAGGAAGTCCATAAAGAATGTGGCTTCTTAATATTCTATCCTACTCTGAGACACAGCTACAAATTTATCCAACCTGGTCAGCTCTAAATCAGAAGAAGCAAGATCCACTACTGATCTGGGCTCAAGGTCACCAATCCTATCTACCTCATCCTGCTCCTATTAGGCCTACAATTCACCTTTACTAACAGTCCTGAAGTAGAAAAAATAAAAAGATTAATCATTAAATTCTAGGCACAGGAATAGACATGGCAAAGAAGGAGTGGTCTCACCTGTCTGAATGGAACAAGAAGGTATCTATAGCTATTTGTTTGGAGAAAAGATTTGTTGTTGAAGGTACACTCTGTATTTGTTATACGAGGCTGGATCTCATAACTTTTTTTCCCCATTCCCTAGCTAACGATACCATCTCCATTTCTCTTTCTTCAAGGGCATTTCCTACTCCAGTCAACTTCATGAAAATGATCTCATTCAGTCATTTGTTCATAGAGCACTGGGAAAGGGTGCATTTATTCTGTGCCAGCTATCAAGGCAAGAAGATTACAGGTACAGAGATGAACATGACATCATCTCTGCCTGGCAAAATCTCAGTCTTATAGGGGCGGCAAAGACATAAAACAATAACAATACGATGTGGCTAACAATACAACAGATCTATATACACAGGGAATGCAATGAATCTATGGAGAATGACTAAAGTTTCACAGAATGATTGGAAGCTTGCCTGGATAAGAAAAAGGGCAGAAATTCAAGGAAAGGGGAAGGGTTTATGCAATGATAAAAGCAATATGAAAGACTATATTATATTCCTAGTATGGCAAGTGTCATGGCTATAAAAGCAGTGCAAGGCAATGTCAGGAGATGAAGAAAGAAAAATACACTGGGTTGTTTAATAAGCAAGTCATAAATGTTTCCAAGAATGAGAATAGCAAACAGATTTTATTATAGAAAAAGGTGAAAATATTACAGAGGAAACATGATTGATTCTATGAATACAAATAGAAATACAGTTCTTCCAAACTGTAGGGGAGGGGGGAGGAACGGGGAGCGTCAGTGAATTCCATGCCTTAATTATAAGGATAACATTTGGAAACTTTTCTTATATTTACCTAAATTCTCAAACTTATGTCTAAAATAATCATTTCATTTTCTTAACATACAATTTCACTCTGCTAAATGTCCTTCTCTTTTAAGGAGGAATTCATTCTTGTGCTCTAGCTAATACACAGTATTTTTCATAAAAGATTCAAAAAGGACTTGCTAATTGAGTAAGTTACATAACAATTACCCTATGGGATCATTTTTGATAAGTTTGATGCTTTCTGAGTTGATTTCTACTCTACCAATTTTATTAAGTTGCCTGATGCCATTTCTAATTTATTTCTACAGCCTGTTGGAGAACTGTAAGGTCAACTAGGTAAATGTCTGCACAAGTGTATTTAAAACGTACAGCTCTTCTTTCCTTCTGGCTCCAGGTCATGGGGATACAGCTTCCTATCTTAGGCAAATCAGTACTTGGGTGCCATCCTGATACCATTAGCTATATTTCTTACATTCAGTAGTAATTCAATGTAGAAGCTGGAGTCACTGAAACTGTTCAGAAGATCACATAGGATATTTAAGGAATTTTACCAATATTCTTTCAAACACTATTAGGTAATAATTCCATGAAAGTTATTGTGTAAATGAAAAAGACCTTAACAAAATGACTATGATTATTCGTGGAATATGACTTCTGGAATACAGGTCACTAAATGTTTTGAAAGCTTCTCTAAGGTCCCATAAAAAAAAAATTTAGCAAAGACCTTTCATAACTAAAGAATGGATAAAAAGTTGCCATCATTACATTTCATACAGAAAACTAAGGTGCATAATATGTTAAGAGTTCTTAAGAGTACTTTCCCAGTTTGGTTAGAGCAGAGCACTAATCAGTTGTTGAAATCTAAACTGATTATTTCTGAAGTGTCAACACATGCACAAGCTCCCTGGCTGAAACAGGAACATGAGTCTATTTTCTATCAACAGGCTGAAGGAATAAACTGAGAGAGAAGTACACAGGGCTGTAAAATACAGTGGAAAAATAGTGCACAAGATTTTAGAAAACATCACAAACAAAACCATTTGGCAAGTCAAAAACAAAGAAAAAAAGAAAGGGGCAAATGAAAGTAACAAAGAAAAAAGAAACAAAACCTTTTGCACAGTACAATAAGTTCATATGTAATATGTATTTACATTTTTTGTTGTTGTTGAGAAGAACTATCACCCTCATACCAAATCTTTTAAAGATACAGTTTAGTTATATTCTTGTATCATCCATTGCAAAGTCAGGGACATTTGTGTGTCTGATGGTAACATTTTGACCTTCTAGCTCTGGAAGCAATTGTCATTCCCAGTGCACTCTTTTCCCATTCCTGGCACCTTTGATAACGTTTCTTAAGCTGGCCTGATGATCAGGAGGCTCCTCCCTGGAGGATTCTGATTCAGTATACCTAGGGGTGAGGTCTGGGAAGCTTTATTTTCACAGGCTTCCAGGATAATTCCTATGATCAAGTAAGTTTGGCAAACAGGTCTCTGTGACATAACTACTTTCAAAACAGTTTGGTTGTAAGGACTAATCTTTCCTGAGAATTTAATAATTTCCTTATGGGAAACCACAGAATATTATTTGACCTTGCTCATGAACCCTTACCAAATCTTTAGTGACATACTTAACTGGACTAACCCATCCCTTAAACTTGCCTCTAATCATTTCTCAACCAGTGAATCTCCTAATAAGATAATTCTCCAAACTAAAGCAAAGCCATGTTTGACCCAATCCAGCCTGGCTAATCAAGAGAGACCCCAAGCCTGCATGCAGGTAGGTTTTGCCACAGGTGACCTGGGCCACTGGTCATATCTCTGAAGCTAGGATCAGCTCCTCCCTGAATGTTCAGACAGAGGAAGCCAGCTAATTTCACTGTTAAATGTGAGTGAGTCACCATGTTAACAAGTTAAATTGCTAAGGTGCACATACTGAAATATGTGCTTCCCAACACAATTCCATATCCAATTACAATAGTAAACCCAATAAAGGCACAGTAAAACTTCCACTGAGGCAAGGGAGAAATACAAAGTTGTATGCCAATTTAGATAATGCTAATATTCTCAAAGAAACAAACTGAGTGCCTAGAACCACTTTTAAAGACCTTCCTATTATTTTTTTTCAACCCAAAAATCTTGCATAGGAAATGTCAGCTAGAAAATTGTGGTAAATTTCCACATCCTTGTTACATGAAACCCTAAAAGATGATTACATTTCCTTTATATGAGTTTTTGCAACATGACTTTATAACTCTCTTCAATTTAAAAATCCCACTTTTAACTCACAAAACATTTGATTTTAAGTAGGATAATACCTACTAACGCTTCTATGTATTGTCAAAGCTTTGTTTTATATTTGAAGTAAAAAAGGTAACCAGTTGTTATATCTTCATAACACAGTTTTCAAGAAAAATGACATTTGAATAATAATTTAATATGAATTTCCAAATAAAAGAACTTTAAAGATGTTTAAGGATAAATGCCTAAGACTAATGTTAATAACAAAATTACAGAAGATATACTTAGATTATTGTCTTGTTTTGCTGTTTACCATACTAACATGCTTTCTTTATAGCTATGTGGGCACAAACAGAAAGAAACAGAACACACACACACACACACACACACACACACACACACACGCTAAGCATTTTACCAGTGGTGTAATTTTTCAGAAGACATTAAGATAGTCTTCCAAACACCAAGGCCAAGAAAACCCTATAAAAACCTATGGAAATTTTAAACTACTGAATGAAGTGCCAAAAACTCCACTAAATAGAGGGGGAAATGTAGAAGTAACAAACAAAAACCAATAGCTTAGCATTCCAGGGAGTCTGATAAGGGCTCAATATGAGGAAGAACTTTCTAAGAATTACAGCTGATCAACAATGCAACAGAGTTCTTCCTTCTTCTAGTACTAGAAGCAGGCAAAATCCCAGTGACCACCTGTCACACATGCATGTCAAGGATATTCTTGCTTTGTTTAGGAAGTTGCTCTAAATGACCTAAAGGTCATTTAGTGTTTAACTCAAGGGTTATTTTCAGATAAATGACATATGTACGTATGTGTGCATATGTACACACAGACATATAGAAGCGGAGGGCTTGAAAGTCTGACAGTTTTAAAGGAGGCAAAAAGCAAAAGAGGATCACTCAAACTGCCATGGGAAAGTGACACAGGGTTTTCCTATTTTAGGGTTTTCTTTGTGTTAAAGAACAAACTTAGGTCCTCAGTGACCTCTAGCATATTCTTTAACAGCCTGCCAATAATCTATTTCTTGAAACCGAAGAGGTGCTACAAAACTGCACAGCACATTTGGATGCATAATTGCTCATGTAAAAACAAGTCATGCAATGAAACTTCTCCATTCTCAGCTATGTTTATTTCCCATATGAAGAAAATACAGGTGAGTCCAATCTCAGTAGTTTCTTGAACGAGTGTAGAGGAAAACACCTGATTTTAGCTTTCTCAGTAGTCGGCTCAGCCTGTGAGTTGCTAGCTTATCACTGAGACTCAGATCTACAGCAGTCTTAAAACAGTTTTGAAAGAAATCATGGTTTTACCTCCTTAAACCATATGTATGGTATCAATTCCTGGATACTTCACTTAGCAACTTTAATGTTAACTGATGAACTTTTGTTTTCTGGAATTTTTTGTTGTTGCATACCTCCACCTTTCAGATGCATACACTTTGCTCCAAAACATTGTTACATGAATGTCTACATTTCTTATATCAATTAAAATTTCAATAAGCTCTAAATTTTATGGAAGTGCTATGCTAAATATGGTGAAAAGGTCACTTATGTAAACTACAGGAACCACTGAAACAAAAACAAAAGTATGAGTAACAAGTGCACCTTCTGTTGTAGCATGATAATATTTGAAAGCTTTTACTTAATATTCATAGCCTGCACTCTTCTATTATTCTTTATTACCTGTGCCTAAAAACATGGCTCCCAAATAAAATCATTTTCTCCTTTCTCCTAGTTCTTAATTATGTTTTTCTTAGACAATGAAGCACAAATGTTCTTGAGAAGCAAAATTTCAACCCAGACTTTTCAGTCAACATATGATGTTTGAGTGTCTATAATTAAGGATTGTCAAATTTTCCCAGGGAATATTTTCTTCCTCTAAGATTAGTAAAAATTTGCAAAATGTATTGATTTCAAGGTGAAAAATGAGGTCTCACACACTTTTAGTTATGGTGTGATTTTTTTATCCTTTCAAAGGAGGATCTAGCCTACTTCATCAAAATGGTCACTGCACAAACTTCCTGACAGCTAATATACAACTAAAATGTTACCTAGAATATACATGTGCAAAGGTAAGTAGATACACCAAGCCAGCAACTATAACACTGTCTACATGATAGCAAAAATCCTAGAAATAACCCAAATGTTCAAGTAACTAATAAATTACCAGTAAAATCACTGTGTATCTTTACTATGTAATGGAATTATATGCTAACAAGAATAAAGTATAATATTAAAAAAACAAATTCTTCAATGAAAAATTAAGCTACAGGTCAGTACACACAATCCTGTTCTTATTAATACAAAGAGGTAGAATATTCAGAGACAAATGAATGTGATAATATATACTTAAGTTTGCAGAAATAATTAGGAAACTGTAATGAGGTTTTGACTTTTCATTTTATACCTCCCTCTATAGCTTTACATTTTTATTCTTTGTTTGTGTCCTTTTTATTTACAATCTCTTTGGATGTTCTTTAGCCCCACACTATGCAAAATTTGGTAACATTGACCACATCCTCTGTGGTAAGAAGTGTATCTCATATGCTCTTGTCTGCAGCACAATGGTGCCATATTGCCAAAGTTCCAGCTTGGAACTTACACAATGGATCATTTCAAAGCTGCCATTTCCTCCACCACTTTCCTCTTTCTTCACATCCTCATGTTATCTGTGATGATGTCTGCCTTCTTCTCATTCCTTTGACAAGCTCTTTTGACAGAAGGATCAGTACTGTCTTGAGCCTGGTTTCGACCAGTGGTATCTAGCAGAATGCTTGTAATGTCTGGTAATAAATAAATAGTAGATTTGGGTTCTTTGCGAGCTCATAGCTTTAAGGTTAATTTTTTATTATGAAAATGAAGAATCTTTCCTGACCATAAAGATCTGGCAGTAAATCACTTCCACATTAGAAACATTTGAATTCGTTTGAACTCATGTTTTTTTTTATTATTAAACAAAAAGTAAAAAATAAATAAAAGACTAAAGCAAAAAATAATGGGTCTAATTAAATTTTCTAAAAGGTTAGTTAACATGAAAGATGTTCAGAAGGTATGTAACAAATACGTAGTCATATGTGGCAAGAAAACCCAAGCCAAAAAAATAGACTTTGAAAAGAAACACTGAGAAGGATTTCTCTCTCAGAGTGGTGACTGATTTCAAACACACACACACACACACACACACACACACACACACACACACACACACACACACACACACACACACACACACACACACACACACACACACACACACACACACACACACACACACACACACACACACACACACACCAAACACTGGTTTCAGCTTCTAATACACATTTATAACAGTGAATAGGAACTACACATCAGAATGGAATGATTATTGATTTCTTAATGGATTACTGCTGCACAATTTTACACTGGTAGAAAACCCATCCATCTTTGGGTAATAATTATAAACCTATCATACTACATGCAGCATTCTGACTGAATTGAAAGTTACTGCTATCTGCCGGGAAATGACCAATTTTCTATTTCTCCAGCTCCAACCACAATATAGAGTGATAAGCAGCAACTCACATCAAATTCTATTAAAGGACATGGTTTGTGGCAACCACAGCACTCGCCATCTGTAAATTATTATTAGTGAAGTAAACAATCAGGTCCTTGTGGACATTTCCTTCTAATTCATTAGTTGTAACAACTGTAAATAAAATGAGTATAAGCCCATTATACTCAAAGACCTTTCAGTACAAGCACTGTTAAGATATTGGCTGAAGTCATAGCTGTTTTTACTTTATATATGGTCTGTAAACCACTCCCCATGTCTGAAGCTTTGTAGCAATGAAGTTACAGGGGTAAGTCTCTTTTTAAACCCTAAATTGTTCTCAGTATATAGCATTTTAACTAAATGCCCACTGGGACACCATTACAACTATGATGCTACTTTCCAAAAGAAAATCCTATTTTGTTGGTTACATAGCAGTCTCTAGTAAATGAATAATGATGTGAAAAATATCAATTAATTAGGTTTTTAATTCTCATATTTTCCAGCTGTTGTAGTTAGATAACACCACTTCCTTCTAGACAGTTAATTCCATTCTCAACACCTTAGTTGTTCTATATTACCTGTAACTAGTCATATAATGAAAACAGTTAATCCAACCCAAATAAAGGTGATTTGGAATCAATAGCATGCTTGTTTGCATTTTCTCTTTAGGTCCTAAATTGCCATTAAAATTTGGATTAGATATATCCATTTTCTCTTATAAAGAATTATAAAATGCAATTTTTCCATCTAATTAGCTAACTTAAAAATTTGTATTTCATAAACACCCTAGAAATTAAAGAAATAAGATTTGATTGTTTTTATAAAACATTCCTTTCCTAAGTACTAAGAGACCATTAAATTACCATGATAATCAACCACAATAATTAAAACACTATTAACGATAATATAAAATCAAATAGAAAAGCTTAATAGTTACCACTATAAAATTAACAAAACAGATTTGCAAAATATCAAATAGATTTGTAAAGACAGTGAAGTCAGAAGATGGTACTTAGTTTTTGTTTGTTTAATGCATATGGATAGTCTAGCCTTATAGCAATCAATTCAGAAAAAAATGTATTCTATAGAATACAACTGATAACTTCAGGCTGAGTTGACACTTCATTTTTAAACTTTAAGATGCAATAAGTGTAAAGATCATTCAAATGAGGACTGGGAATGTGGCTCAGTGGTAGAGTGCTTGTCTAGCATATATGAAACCCTGGGTTCAACTCCTTAGTACCACATAAACAGAAAAAGCTGAAAGTGGTACCGTGGCTCAAGTGGTAGAGTGCTAGTCTTGAGCAAAAAAAAAAGATCAGGGACAGTGGTCAGGCCCTGAGTTCAAGCCCTAGGACTGGCAAAAAAAAAAAAAAAAAAAAAAAAAAAAAAACATGCAAATGTTTATAGTACCTAATGAGTAACAGCAGATCATGACAGAAAATGAGCTCAGCACTCTATGAAAGTTTGTACATTTATTTCCTATATGTAAAACAGCCTTAAAGTACTTCTCATTGTACATACTTACACCTGAGGGAGTTGAACTTAGAAAATTCAAGGGATACTTTCATTATTATTCAGGTATAAGAATGAAAACCAATGGAATACATCAGCCAATTTCCTATGGCTTAGGAAAGGTAAAGATGTAAGCGGAGTTGTACATAACTTTCAACTTGGTATTTTTAGCCATTTCCCCAGGAATCTACCTGACAGCATAAAAAAGAACAGGTACACCCACAGGGACTGAGCATTCAAACATCCAGTATCTGTCAAAAATGTAGTAAATAGACAAATAAGCATGTGTGAAATAAACAAGAGTGAACATGTCATGTAAAAGAAGGAACAGACCTAGAGCCTGAGGCAAGGTTTTAATCAGTGTGTACTCTCTCCCCATGTGATCCTGGACTTTAGTACACAGATTTCTACAGGAGCATGTATACTATAGTATAAAAATACTGTGTATGATTTGCAGACCCAGATGCAGAGAATTCTGTTTACAGAAGGGAAAAGATAGCCAGCCAATTAGTTCCCGAAACCACATTTATTATCTTCTATGTGTCCTATTCCTGGTGTTGAGGCTAAAACAAGAGAACAAGATAAATAATGTTCTTCAAGTATGTATTAGGAGGAAAGATAAATAAATAAAACAACATCAAGCTCTATTAAGGGTCATAAAGACAAAGAATAGGGGGTACTATCCTGGAATGCTTAGGGCTTATTTTCCTGTGATGCTCAGGTAAAACTTCTCAAAAAAAGCAACAGATACATTAGGATAGAAGAAGGATGTATTTGATCCAAGTTATCATGCAGGAAGGGTGATGCAAACAAAAAGAACAGTGGGTACAGAAGCTCAGAGAATGGGAATGTGCGACATTAGAGCATGTCAAGGAAAAGAAAGGAGAAAAAGACAGTAAAAGACACAGAAAAGTGAGAAAAAGAGCAAGAGCTAGAGGCAGGAAGAAGACAATTATAGGATTTTATAGACAATTACAAGTTTATTCTATTTCAATAGAAATATTTTATATTTACTCAAGTGGATTGCTATAATCTAATTTAAGGTTTAATAAATCTAGGTCTTATAGACTGTGTGGATGGTGGGCAATTCTAGAACAAGAGTCAAGGTAGAAAGAGCAGTAGTAAATTGTTCCAATATCTCAGGCTTTAATGATAGTAGATCAGGGTTATAGGAAAAGATATGATAAAGATTGCTTATACTCAGAAAGTATTTGAAAACAACAGTTTCTGAAGGACTGGATACAGGAAAAGTGCTAGATACAGAATTTAAAGTAATATAAAGAAAGCAGCTAAGAAACCAAAGAGGAACTGTGATGGAGACAAAGGCTGCTGATAGATAAAAGCAGAATCTAGCAGTTTTCAATTTGCAGAGTAACTGGCAGTCACTGTTATTATTTCTAATAAAGCCACTCCCCAATTTCATTCCCTTAGATTGAGGCAATAGATCTTGCTCTTCTTTGTTTTCTCTTTATCTTTCGCAGTGGTACTGGAGTATGAATTTAGAGCCTCACACCTGATAGGCAAGCACTCTACATGTGAGCCATGCTTGCCCATTCTCTTCACTTTGGGCATTTGTTTTAATAGGGTTTCACTTTTTGCCCAAGCCAACCTGGATTGCAGTCCTCATATTTATATTTCCCATGCAGCTGGAATGACTGGCATACATCAACAGGCCTAATTTTTTATTGGCTAATACGCAGTTCTGACAACCTTTTTGCCTGGACTGGCCTGGAACCTTGTTCTTAGCCTCAGTAACTTAAAAATCAAAACACAGTGGCAAAAAAAAAGAAAACAAAAACAAAAACAAAAACTCTGAAACAATCACAAAGCTCAGGGCCTCAGAAGCAGCAAAAAGATGAAAACTCCAAATTCAAAGCATGGAACTATTTTAAAGCAATAAGTACTTTGTTACAAAGTGATACACACAATTAATAGCTATCAATAATCCAAATTGTGACTATCCAGACATGTGATCCTGATAACACATTTAAATTCAAAATATCCATAAAGTTCACACTTGAAGCATCTGGGGGCCTGGTGAAGTTAGGAACCATCCTTAAAAGCCACTTAACGAGGTAAAAATACATTTTAATTATGACCTAAAACAAACCTCACCTGCAGTTGAAAGTATTTTACAGTAATTCTAGTCCAATCACACACAAAACATGAAAGCAAAATCAAACAGAAAATTACAAACTGATTACTACACAGGGTTATTTATCAGCATAAAAATGTATATGATCTATCATACTTTAATTGCTATTAGAGATAAACAGACATAAGTTTGCACTTCAGTTTAGTTAGGATTAAATTCATTGGTTTCCTAAATAGTATGGGTTTAAGTCACAGAACCTCCTGCCAAGCAAATAACATTTCATTTGTTTCGGAATAACATCAATTTTTGTTGGACGATTCAGGGGGGAAATAAAGCACAAGTAGGGTAGAGGAGCAATAAAAACAGTACTCCTTAAGATCATGTTCTGTTGGGTGCTGGTGGCTCAGGTCTTCTCGGGAGACTGAGATCTGAGGATTGAGATAGAAGCCATCTGGGGCTCTTTAGTCTCTTATTTCTAGTTAAGAAGTAAAATTGCAAAAAAAAAATTGAGAGGTATGCCTCATGCAGAGAAGCACCAGACTTGAGCAAAAAAGTCAAAGGACAGCAACCAATTCAAGCCCTTGTACTAGCACAAATGGGGAAGAAGAGGAGGAAGAAGAAAGAAGGTGGCACTTTGGCTCATGTCTATAATCCTGGCTACTCAGAAAGCTGAGATCTGAGGATCACATTATTGGATCACATTATTCAGAGCTACTTTGGATAGAAAAATCTGAGAGTCTCTTTATCTCAAAGTCACAACAAAAGACTCATAGAAGTGTGGCTCCAATGGTAAAGTGTCACCTATGAGCCAAAATAGCAGAGTGAAAACTCAAGGCCCTTAGTTCAAATCCCAGTACTGGCAAAACAAACAAATGAACAACAAATGGGGTGCTGGTGGCTCACATCTGTAAATCTAGCTACAAGAGGCTGAGATCAAAGGATCCCAGTTCAAAGTCAGCCTGACAGAGAAGACTGTAATACTCTAATCTGAAATTAACCCTTAAAAACCCAGTAGAGCTGTGGCTCAAGTAGCAGAGGAATAGCCTTGAATAAAAAAAGCTCAGAGACAGTGCTCAGGCCCTACATTCAAGTCGGAAGGAAGGAAGGAAGGAAGGAAGGAAGGAAGGAAGGAAGGAAGGAAGGAAGGAAGGAAGGAAGGAAGGAAGGAGGGAATGAGGGAAGGAGGGAAGGAAGGAAGTAAGGAAGGAAGGAAGGAAGGAGGGAAGGAGGGAAGGAGGGAAGGAAGGAAGGAAGGAAGGAAGGAAGGAAGGAGGGAAGGAGGGAAGGAGGGAAGGAGGGAAGGAAGGAAGGAGGGAAGGAGGGAAGGAAGGAAGGAAGGAAGGAAGGAAGGAAGGAAGGAGGGAGGGAGGGAAGGAGGGAAGGAAGGAAGGAAGGAAGGAAGGAAGGAAGGAAGGAAGGAAGGAGGGAAGGAAGGAAGGAAGGAAGGAAGGGAGGGTGGGAGGGTGGGAGGGAGGGAGGGAAGATGGAGGAAGAAAAAGAGGAAGGGAGTTATGGAGGGAGGGAAGAAAACAAAATGAGAGAACTTAGAATTGTCCAAAGTATTAAATACACCAATGACTTACTTCTTGAAACTATAGGAATAATTATAAACAAATATTTTCAATGCTTGCACACCTAACAAATAGTCTGGACATTCATTATATACACTTAAGAAAAGAAAAGCTTAAACTTAATGGGGGAAGTCTCTTTTATAAACGTTGTGTATCTCCAAAGTACTATGATAATAATTAAATCACGGATAAAGGTGATAATCACCACAAATACTCTATAAAAATTGAGGTCTAGCCTCCTAATCTGGCATAAATAGAACTGTCTTTCAAGGATGAACCATTTGACTCTCAGGTTTCTAAATAATCTTACAGATTTAAATACTGGCTAAGAGTTTACTGAAAGCAACAATACTATTACACACCACATTCATATGCAACCTAAACATTTCTACCTTTTATGTCCTACTTCTTAGCCATATATAACAAAATTGTCTGATGTTAATTTCAATCCTTTCATGCAAAGGAATACCTTGATATAATGCATCAAAACTTTTCGTATGTCCTTAAAAGTTCTTTTTTTCTGTAAAATCCATCTCTATATTCTAGAATGATACTGAATGAAAGGTATATTTTTCTAAAGCCCTGCGAAGTTTCCAAGTACATTAAATTTTTAGCCCAACATAGTATTCTGCTTGAATGAGTAAGTTGAAAGTAGAAACTACAGCTAAGCACAATGTTTATGTTAACGTTACCTTGTGGGCAAGAATAAGTAGATGATTTGGTCTCTGGCATCCTCAACACCAATGGCATAACTCACACAACCACACTGGTGAGTAATCTGAATAAATAACTTCTAGAATAACTGTGATAGGTTTCTAATGGATTCAGTCAGATAATCAATATATATTTACTCATATGTATTACTAACATAATAGAAAACATCCTTAACTGGGGGACAATTATGAATAAGACTACCTACATAGGTTCTAAGTAAATGAGAAACAAGTTTTGTTTTGTTTTTTCATCATTTCTTGAAAGGTAACAGTTCCTGTGAGAAAAGCTTTATTAAAGTCACTTTATTGGTCCTCTGAACTCCATAAGACAGGCACTTCTGTTTACTTCTGTGTGTGTGTGTGTGTGTGTGTGTGTGTGTGTGTGTGTGTGTGTGTGTGTGTGTGTATGTGCACGTGTGCACTTTATCTCTTGCAAATGAAGGGAGACTAACCATAGCTGAAACTGAAAGCCAATGAGTTCGGTGACATCCCAATTCCATCTGCTACCTTTAGGCTACGGAGATTAGAAAGTCATTTTCTCTACCCTCTAGCAGTGTCCAATTTATAGGAATGATAAGCTGCAAGAAAAAAATAGGTAATGAGGAAAAGAGATGGGAAGTGGTTTAAAAAAAATTTTGGAACAAAAAATTACTAGAAGAAGCCGCTTAGACGCATGAAAAGTTCAAGCTATGATTGACAATGTGCTCTATGTCAAAGTCTTCTGAAAAGATTGTTTTCTCCTTGATTTTTAAAAGGATAAGAGAAAAATAATAGGACACTACTGATATCTGTTAAAAGTTTGACCTAGAAGACATATAACAGCATTGAGTATTGATATTTGTAAAATTTCAGAGGCTATCAGGAATTCACTTACCAACATGTCTAGCATACAACAGAACAAGTTCATGCTAAACAGAAGCCACTCGAAAAGGAGGCACATATACTACGCAGCCATGACCTGCCACCAAATGCATCTCCAGTTGACATCTTCAAAAGAAATGCACTAGTACTCCATAATTACCATTGTAGTTCTCCTCAAATAGAGCAGGTTTAGTTGTGATTTGCTTTAATTAGGTAATTTTACTTTCATTTCTCTGGTAATTATTTCAAATACAACAGCATTAATAAATTCCTTATATCTTACACACATACTTCTTTTCAAACAAAATTATTAATACATCTACCTGATAGCAACCAGAGAAATAGAAATAGATATATCCAACAAGTGATCAGAATACCATGTCAAGGTTGTAGACAAAACTTCAGACTACTTTGTAAAATGGCTGTTAGTGAAAAGTAGACTAAAGCTATGTCCCTCCAAAAGACTATTTGACATGTACATATTTGTATACATACCTGATTTAATGTGTTTGTAGGATTTGCTCTCTATTATTTTTTTCAACTTTTAAAATCTAACAATAACTGTCGTTTGGTTATTCTGAACGTGCTAGTCACCATTCTGGAAGTTTTGCCTGTAGTGCCACTCATGTTCATCATCTCTTTGACAAGCAGATATTAATGTCCCTGTGTTACAAATAGAGCTCAGATTCCAAGAGATGAATCATCTATCTTGCTGAGTATGAGTTGTTTTATATGAAAGAAAGAGAAAACCACATTCAATACCATCACTTTTAAACCTATATATTATTGTCCAATAGAAAATAAAATGCTAAGTATTATCAGAAACTGCAGATTATTCTGCAGTTGCTTAAATAAATATTAAGCTTAAGATATCTGCATTCAGCCCTTTTGCTTTTTAGTTTGTTTTTCAAATAGCGTCTCATTCATTTGGGCAGGCTGCCCTCCTTCCTCCCAAGCAGTGGGGATTATAAGCGTGTACTACTCTAACCTAACAAGTTCAAGTTTTATTCTTTATATTTTCTATGCAGGATATAAAAGTATTCTGTGTAATGAATCTTACAAATAAAGTGTTACTTTCAATGGGCTTAAAAACATTTGTTCTCTTGAGTAAATTATACATATACCTTCATCCTGTTTCTTCAACAAACAATAATACATATGAACTTCATCTGTCTGATAAATTTTTGCTGAAGTATTATCACAAGGTTTTACCAAAATAAAAAATAAAATAACCCAAATCCAGGCACTCTAAATCTCTGAGAGTATGATGAAAAAGTCTTTTAAATACTTAGCGCCCATGTGGTAGACTCTTCCAGAAGAAAGTAAAAAAGCAACAGATCAGAAAACATCTCTTCTGCTCCATATCAAGTTCCTCTTTCATGGACACCTCCACAAGAGGGGGCTGGGGAAAAGTGGATAATGTTCTTTGTTTCCTTCAGACCCATGCTCTCCCTAATCTCTCCTTCTGACTGAAGTAAAATAAAATGACAGCTGAGGGGCAAGACCAGCATTTCAGGAATCATGACAATTTCACAATACAACCACTTAGTATAACTCACATAAAACACAGAATATATTACAGTATTGTACAAAAGATAAATGTATGGGGTTGGGAATTTAGCTCAGTAGACAAATACTTGTTTAGCAAGTACAAGCCCCCAAGTTTCAGACCTCAGATCTGCAAAAACAGGGAAGAAAAAAAAAAAGACAAAGAAACAATAGACCAGTATAGGGTGGCCACTACAGGTATATTAAAACTATTTTAGGCTGGGTGCAGTAGTCTAAATGCAAATGCCTGTAACCTCAGCTATTTAAAAAACAAGAAAATGAAAAAACATAAGTAAGAGAATCTCAGCCTAAGGGTAGCCCTTGGCCCAAAAGCAAAAAGCAGGAGGGAACTTAAAGCAAAACTTGCTGGGGTGTGGCTCAGGTGGTAGAGCAAATGGACAAGCACATGGCCCTGAGTTCGGAGTTCAAATCCCAGTACAGAAGGGGAAAAAATCCAGTAATACAGACATTCATTTGGCTTTAAACACATTATTTTTTCTAGGCTCATGTCCTTAGAACCCCAATTTTCCAATTTAATCTACCTTCATCTCCTACTACCTAGCTTTCAAGTAACTCAAGAACTATACTTCTCTTCACTGGAGCCCACTGCTCATTCATTTGCTTTCTACTAGAAATCACATTTATCTTCTTGCCACAGTCATCATTCAGGCAAGAAGCTTCCATGGTTGGCTTAAAAATTCTGATTTCTCTCTATTCACATTGTGTGTGCTTGTGTGTGTGTGAGCCTGTGAACCTGTATACTTGTCTTGGGACTTGAATTTAGGACCTAGGTGCCATCCTTGAACTTTCTGTTAAGCTTAGTTCAGTACCACTTGAGCCACAGCTCTTCTTTTGTTTTTTTTTTTTTTAATTTTTTTATTGTTAAGATACTATACAGAAGGATTACAGTTATATGGGTAGGGTAATGAGTGCATTTCCTACCGACCATTGTTACCTCCTCCTTTGTTTTTCCCTACCATCACTTCTCTCCCCAACACAGCTCTTCTTTTATTAGAGATTAAAGAGTCTCAAAGGCTGAGCACTATTGGCCTACGCCTATAATCCTAGCTACTCAGGAGGCTGAGATCTGAGGACTACAGTTCAAAGCCAGCCAGGGCAGAAAAGTCTATGAGACTCTTAACTCTGATTAACCATCAGAAGACAGTACCCAGGCCCTGAATTCAAGCCCTATGGAGAAAACAAAAAACAAAACAAAAACAAAAAACAAAAACAAAAAAACTGACAAATGGTCATGCCTGGGATGGCTTCAAACCACAATCCTCAGATTTCAGCCTCTGAGAAGCTAGGATTACATACATATTTTGAAAAAAACGATAAAAGGGAGCACAAGAGCCTTATTTTCTTTTGCCTTTTGCTGTTCTCCACTAGAACTCCAGTCACAGTCAACAGTTTTCTCCATCACTTCCATCATCTGTTCTGATTGTTTTTTGAGCTACTCTGATGGGTATTTTCTATTCGTCATACCTCTGTTCATCCTTTTCAAATGTCTCAAATCATTTTTACAGGTCCTACTCCATTAACAAAGTACAGTAGACTATATATACTAAATATAGCTGATTTCCTACAAAGTTCCTTTAAAAAATTTTTTTTCTTTTCTCTTTTTGGTGGTATTGGGGTTTGAACTCAACATGTCATACTCATTCAGCTTGCTAGCTTGGCTATTGCTCCACAACTTGAGTCAAGCCTCCACCCCTCCTTTTAGCTGGTCTTTATAGGAGGTGGCATCTCTCAGCTTCTTTTTAAGAGTTTAACATTAAAAAACATTAGCAACACGATGAAATCTTAAATTAATGGAAATGAACATAGACTAATGATTTTTTTAAGTAAACTTGATTATCCCTTAGAAGATAGAGCAGAGAATCTAAGTGTAAGTTTTAACTCTTTCTACTCAAATTTCTTTTCCTATCATAATGATACAATTTCTTGACTGCCACTGTTAAATGTGATCGTAACATTTATTAACTTTAAGGCATCTCAAGCTGTAAATGAATATCACCTATATTCATTTAGAATATATAACATTTTCTAGAAATGCTTATGTATTATTGTGATTAAGAAAATATCCTACATTGTAAATAAATATAAAATAATATTTAATGAGTAAGCATTTGTATATGGAAATACCTCAGATTTAGGTGTTTATCCACAATATCAATATCAGTTGTCCATTTTCATGCCTACAATAGCACTGCGTTGTCAAAGGTAGATTCACAGGAACAGAACTACGTTTAGTTCCCTTGCAAACCAGAGTTCCATACTTATTCGAAACTATGGCTAACTAAATTCATTTTTTATTAGTTGTGCAAGCAATAAGAAATCTTTAAATTAAGAAGTATTTAGAATAACAGATCAAGTCTTATTTCTTTCACAGATCACAGAACTATATCAAAAGCACATGCTTTTAAAATGTAAGTAGTATTATCTTGCAGGTGGCTGTAAGAAATCAATTGTCTAGTTAACTAGGTTCTCTTGATTTGATTTCTGGGGTTTTTAAAAAAGACTTCAGGGGCCAGGAAGGTGGCTCAGTGGTAGAGTGCTTGCCTTGCATGCATGAGGCCCTGGGTTCAATTCCTCAGCACCACATAAATAAAAAGAAAAAAGCTGGAAGTGGCACTGTGGCTCAAGTGGTAGAGTGCTAGTCTTGAGCTGAAGAGCTGAGGGACAGCGCCCAGGCCCAGAATTCAGGCCCCACGACTGGACCCAAAAATAAATAATAAATAAAATCAAACAAAAAAGACTTCAGAATTCTAACTAGCCACTATAAAACAATGAGACCAACCAAAACCACTCAAATTCATCAAAACTTTCATAGCAACAGCTTTACTATGAAATTATATATCATGTGATATATTATTTAATATATATCAATATATATATAGTTTGTTTAAAAATTTGATTTTCCTGGGAATAGGTGGTCCTTATTTATTTTAATTTCCAAACTCCTAAGTACAAAAATTGTCATTAGGTTATTACTTTGTCAGTGTTTCAGACAGGGGAACAGGGTACAAATCCTGTATTGACCGTTTGAAAAGAGAATACTTACAGTCAATATTTGCTTCTTTTTTTCTCCTAGTTCTTTCTCAGTTATATCTAAGAAGAATCAATTGCAGCTTTCAAATATTTCGTCAATATTTAACATCATAACATTAGAGTCAGTATTTAATGTGTTTGTAATTTTTAAGACAGTATCCCAAGATGATCAAGTACTGCTATCTACCTACTACAGAACACATATCTTTGACACTACAAATTCTTATTTAAGCAGCCAGATTGCCAACCTTTAAATAATAAGTGAATTATCTCATCAAATTGTTGTTCCTTATTCTTTTTCCCCCTTTCATTTTTGTAGAACCAGAGTTCCAGGGTTTGAATTACTGATCTCAAACTTAATGGGCAGGTGCTCTAAAACCTGAGACATGACTCCATACTGGCTTTTGCTGGCTATTTTGGAGATGGATTTTAGTTACCTTTTCTTCCCTGGGCTGGCCTTAAACCTAACTCCTCTATATCTCTATTTCCTGAGTAGCTAGAATTACACATATGAGACTCCATGCCCAACCCATCAATCATTGCTAATACAGATCAATGGATTTTTCACAATCAGGAATATCAACCCTCAAACCTAAAAATTATAGATACGTACTTTTATCTAAATAGTAACAAGTGTATTAAAACTAAAACAGTCTACATAAGACCAGCTAAATAATGAAAACATTGACATGTTTAATTAAAAGATTAAATCCTTTTTAAGAGAAATATGTAAATAAATAGTACTTATGTATATAAATAGTACTTACTTAAATACATACTGTCTTAAAACAACAGAAGGATCTTTATGAAAATGTTCATGTTTTATATAGTAGATATGATAACTCTTTACAACTCAACCAGAAATTCCCAGTGTTAGTTCAACTAAAATTACAACTTCAAAACATCACTAAGCCCTACATCTGATGTCTCGATGATAAGATGTAGGTTGAGATGATATCGTCAGGTGTAACAGCTTTGATGATAATAAGAGAGCAATGACAAAATGTCAAAGGTGTAGACACCCAGAATGTTAATGTATTAAAACGTGACTTTACGCTGATTAATTATATGCTCCTTGAAATATCTGGAGTGCATATGAAAAGTTAATTGAAGCATTTCATCATGTGCCTGCTACTAAAAACAATTTTAAGTAAGTAATAGAGAATTTGCTTAAAATTATAAGTAGATAGAATTCAATTGGTAAATTCTCCATGTACCACATATAGTAGTATAATGCAGATGACAATAGTGGCTGCAAGAAAATCACTACAATAATATTATCTTGGATTTACTGAATATGATGGCATAGGATCAGAAAACTTAAGGGCTTTAAAAAAAAAATCTTATAGATCCCTGGGGAATAACTTCTTAAACTGCTGATGACCTGAATCACCTGGCAAACAGGTCTGTGAATGGATGAATATATGGTAATAATGGTTAAGGTAGTCATTAAAAGAATTATAAGACTGTTAGAGTTAAGCTATTAAAAAAAATCAACATTTAACAAATTTGTAACATAAATATAAATCACATTAAAGAAAAGGAATGTATTCCAGGCCAGCAAAAAACAGTTGCAAACTGATTCTCTGTTTTAATGTAGGTTAAAGACTGAATCCAGAAATTAGCCAAGGAAGGTAAAAAATAAATGAAAATTTCAAGCAGACTAGACCTAGGATGTCTAAATCTATCCCATTCAAGGGGAAAAAAGGACCTGGACTTCAAACCAATGAAAACTGCAGCTTCTGTTACAATGCTGCATATATTGATTGGGGCATTAAACATGTGAATTAGATAACTTTTTAATTGTTCAGATTCTGCTCACCAAATCATCTTCACTAATTACCTACATAAATTTTCTCAAGAGCAAAGGAATCTGGTTATGCCAACTATAGTGACCCAGACCCTAAGTTAGTTGCTTAAAGTTTTTAGTTTGTTTCCATTTTAACCAAAGTATAAACATAAATTGTCATTCTGACTTTAAATGTCAGTTTTGTAAACTCATTAATTTGAGTCATCCCAATAAAAGGATTCACTTGAACTGGCACAAATCAAGTACTGAAACTTGGAAAGATAAGGACTAAATCTGGTATTATATGCGAATTCATTGTAAGATATCCTATGGGAACCTACCTGGATAGCTAGTTGCCCTTTTACCTATGCCATTATGCATTTGCATCTTTAGATTTATAAATGTGAAAAACACTTGAGACGTAAACCATGAGAAGCAAAAAATGTACCTATAATGGACATATATCATAGTGTTCACAACATACCTATTAACTCCTAAATGCTATAAGCAGCATTATGAACTCACATAAAATATCAATTCATTTGGATCTTTGAAGATAACATCCTTCTTTTCAAAATACCCCAAACATATGTTTGCACTCAAACACTAGCAATGCATCACACAAAGTAAGTGCTCAATAAATATTTGCTATATCAGTGATGCAAACATGAAAAATAGCTCTTTAGAGAGTTCTGAATATCCACATACAGAAAAGCTCAGAAATATGTTCATCATTAACATTCAGTTGGCATTTGATTATGTCTTAGGTAATTAGAGCTTACTTTTAAAATGAAATTCTATAATAGATATTCTAAGACAGCAGGTATGTTAATTAAGGTATTTACTATACTTTCCCCAATACTAATTTTGCCAATGTGCACAATACTAACATTTTTCAAAATTAAGATTTTTCCCAAATCATCTTAATATTATATGTGTTTATGTGTATGTGTGTGTATATACAGATAGACATATATATATATATATATAAATGTCTGCATATTTATCTCAAGATTTTCAAAAAGGCTCCAAACTACATTACTAATTTTTTTTACTATTTAAGTGGCAGAAGAGGCTGGTATTTAGCTAACAAACTATTTATGAATATAACATCTTTATTTATAAAGAATGGGTTATATAATAAAAACAAATCATTAAGAGTAGAACAACAGAAATATATAGTATATATTAGACTTATTACATTGTAAAAACAAAACCATAAAATTATATTAAAAATACTACAACAATTTTAAGGAGAAGTGGTAGCTAGTATAATTTATTTAAAAACAGAGAGTCAATCTTACAAATTAACTCAACTTTTGAAACTAGCATAAAGAGAATCCATTAAGCAAAGGGTTTATTAAAGCATGTGCATATCTATTTTGATATCGAATTTGATTTAATGGGGATAATTGAGGAAATAGGCCACTGATAAAATGCTAATAATTACTAAGGGTTGAATTTTTAAGAAGTACTAAGTTATTTTAAAAGCAATACAGGAGCAATGCAATGGAACAGAAGCTATATACTAGTTTCCACTTATCAGGAAAATTCACAACTTCAATTTAGTTTTTCTACCTACTGTTGCTATCTCTTTCAAAAGCCTATCTTACAATGCTACATAGTATCATAAATTAAACCAAATTTTTTCCTAGAAACTTGTTCCATTATTTCCTTTCTTTGCTGATGAAGCCTAGCACTATGTAGCCACTAATTTAGGGCTCAACATCCTCAACTTCCTCTAGTCCTTAACTCTAAGTCCTGTCCATTGTAAAATGTTACCCAAATCCTTCTCTTCCTTTTTATCCCCACTATAGTTAGCTCTCATTACAAAGTAGGTAATTCAGAGTTTAGCCTGCTTTCTATCCTATCCACAATCTTTATCACAACTGTGCAATTAATGTTATCCATATCAATCAAAAAATTGAAGTTACCTGCTCTGTGGCCACTCTCAGCTCTCCTGACAATGAAAGCCAAGTTCCCTTTTATACAGTAGAGTCTACCATCCTGCCCTCATAAACTCTTCAGAATCATCTTTAGCTTCTAAATTCCTACAGGACAACCTGCTTAAATTTCCCAGAATACGGCGTTATTTTAAAATTCTCATTTTGAGGATACCATTTACAAAAGACATATTCAGCTTTTCTTCTAAATCCTTGAGGATTACTACTTCTCAGATGAAGCATTCTCTCCCTCTAGAACATATCCCCAAACTGGTACCACCTCTCAGCCCCAAAATATCATGATAATGAGCTTATTACAACTGTTCAGATATCTGTCTGTCCTGCCAAAGCATGAGCTCCTAGAAGACAAGCATGGCCTCCCATTAGATTCCCTTCCATGTACCTGGCACAAAAACATTTGTTGAATTAATCAACAAAAATGATAAAACAAAATATCAAATGCCTACAATGAATAATCATATTTTAAAATCACTTCAAATTTAAAACACTTAAACTAGTACTCCCCGCCCCCACTGGCCCGCAATGCACAAGTAACAACAATGAGGCCTACAATTTAATTACATAAGGACTTGAGGTACTCTCAAAAGCATCAAGTGAGATTAAATTTTAAATGGGAACTCCCTGGGAATGAACTGATTCTCCATATACCCAGGCTACTCCATCTTAATGACTGGTGTCCTGGGAATACCAAGGATAAGCAATGATTTTCTTTGCATGGATTCAAAACTTTATTCAGGACTACTGAGATCCAATTTTTAAAAACCCAATATATACAGACAGACTCCTAATATATGTTTTAACTCCTGATAGACACTTTAAATAAAAGCAGATTTATTTTCTTCAACTTTACCCTAAATTATCAGAAATCCTTATCCCTATTCTATAGATCTATGCAGTAAAAAATATCAAGAACAAAAGAACTATATTTCAAGCAAATCTGGATCTGAAAACAAATTGTTTTCTTAAGAGTCACAGGTATATAGAAAGTGACGATTCTGAGTGATAGCAGTAGTGATTATTTTATCAGGTTTTGGATGGCAGGAGGTTGTGCTGGGCATTTTCCATGTACTGTCTCATTTAAACCTCACAGAAGCCAACTGGGGCCAGTATTGGTCACTTGCAAATTACTGATGAGGAAATTGGAGCTAAGAAATTTATGTGAAGCAAAATGTCAAAGTTCCACACAAGTTAGTAGCAGGTTGGTGCAAATCCCAAGTCCCTTATGACCCTCAGTGTTCCGTTACAAAATGAAGAAATTATCTACCTCCCTCAAACAATACAGTATTCTAGGCTCCCTTAATAAATTATGCTTGCTCCTTGAAATTGAGTGGTGATTACAATGTTTATAGTTAAGGGGGAAAAATTCCTAAATACTCCTTACCTATTTAAAAGCAGAGATATTCTTAATCTCAATCCAAAAAAGGAAAGTAGTACCAAATTCCAAATTATATGCATTATATAAGTACATATATAAGTACTACTAAATACACATACATGCACATATGTGTATATACACATATATGTGTATGTATACATATATATTTATGTACGTATCAATGTATCCTAAGCTAGAAGAGAGAAGAATATTGCACATAGAAATCTTAATTCATTATAGCTTACTGAAAGAATACCAATAGAATCTAATCTATTATATTACGTCAAACGAAAAAGAAATACTTCCATCAGGAAAGACAGATTTGGACAAATACAGATGAGAATAACTTATAGTACATTGCTTGTTTTGTTTTTGTTTGATTTTTTAAGACAGACCTCACTTCTAAGCACCCTAAAAAGACAGTGGTCATTTCTGGAAGGAGGCTCAAAAAATGTAGCATTATGCTATTGATTACTTACATAAATATAGACTTCCATTAAGTTTCCTTTTTTCCTTTCTTTTTCTTTTGATACACAATCATCGTGATATATTCTGATAGCTATGAAGGAGACTAATCAAACTTCGCTGTTGTTTTAATTTTTCAATAAGAACTAAATGTAAAATACAAATCAAATCACTATGATTCCAAACAGAGCCAGATCTTACATCAACTCCATCTGGTGTTATATTAGGGTGTGTCCATGGAAATCCAACCAAGAGTGACTGCCAAACTAAGCTATAGAAGACAACTCAGAAAGCCAGTGAGTCCTATAATATAAGCTGTATTTTGAAAAGAGCATTAGAACAAGGCTTGACAAGATTATCTGATACCACTCCACCCTCCTAACAACACTGCAATTTCTTTAATACTATTTTTTGTCAATAAAACATCGGTCTGTGTTCAACACAGCAGATGCCTTCAGAGGATGGCATTGTTGAGACACCAGTTATCTAATCCACAAGAGAATATCCCAGCTTTTTGTCCCAACCCTGTGAACATGGTCTTTCTGCTAAGACACCAGTGAAGTCAATTGGTTTTTTTAATCCTCCATTTCCACCTATGAGAAACAGAAATCATAATACATTTTGGCTTCTCAAGGCTCTAAAAATGGAAAGTAGGAAAGGACAAAAAAATGAAGGTGAAGTACTATGAAAAGAATACACTAAGATTCTCTGACCTGATTACTGGTCAGAGTCTTGCAAAACTAGAATTACTGCTTTTCCAATTCTCTACATGCCACCTGGCCATCAAACAACTGATAAATAATAGTGACTGCACAGCTGATCCACATAAGAATTTTAAAGTAATGGAAACAAATTCTGTGTCAGGATATACTTTTTAAATACTATTGAAATAACTTTACCTACAAAGAATAGTGACTTATTGGCACTACAAAAGTAGGTGTAAGACAATTATGATTATTTACAAATTTTAAACTCTAAAACATTTTCAAAGTAGTGATCTCCAGATGAAGAACAGCTTCCAACTGATACTGAAGCATCTATACAAGAACTGAAAATAAGCTAACTCACAAACACAAGGAATCACAGAGTAAGCTTCATCTTAGGGCCCGAAACACAATATGAATTATTTTTATATTGTTCTGTCTGAGCTGTCTATCTCAGATTCTTAACCTCCAGAATTCTATTTTTAAAATCACTTAACACTGTGTATTTCCAGTAGCCATCAAGGCATATGCTGTCATCTCTGACACGGAACATTGTCAGCAAACTCAATATGGACACTAATGATCTCTGGCAATAGTGCCCAACCTCTTCTCAAAGAGCTCTTCATTCAAGAAGAAAAAGTCAAAAGTTCTATAAGAAAACATGTTCTAAAACTTAAGAAGTAGTCATTATACAATGTTAAGACCACTAATACCTCTTCTTTGAAGGTTCACACTGAATTTTAAAACCCCAAACTGTCAGGCATTATAACATTTTCAGCTCTCTCCCAAGTCACCAATACTCTATTCTAGCAATGTCAAATAATGATAGCTGCTGTCATTATTTTTTTTTACACAATAGCTGGGAGCAAGTTGTACAGATGTCCTTCATCTTAGACTAGTCAAAAAAATACCCAAAACAAATGTTTGGGACCTGATAGTAATACTGTCCACTTTCCTAAAGCCAAAATAAATGGGCTATTATACATTGCACATTCTGTCCATAAAAATCTTATGGCCAGAATATCAGCTTAAAAAGTCAAAGGTTTTTACTCATTTTATTTTCTTCTGAACTAGTTTCAAATAACTCTTTTCCCTCTACACATAGACCTCTCCTTCCTGCTACTAGAAACTACCTTATTCTATTCACATTTACTTTTGGCTTTAATCACAATTCCCTTTTGCAAGCAGTATATACCTCCAGGAGGTATATTTGAAGATATTGTTGAAGTGTAGAAAATACATTATTTTCACTTAATAAAGGCAACTGTGTGAGTGTGAAAAGGAGTAAGCAAAACCAGTAATCTCAGACACAAGTGATTTTTCAGGTCCTATAAACCCCAACATAATTCCAAGTCACAATAAAACAATAAAAAATCTGCCTAACTAATTCTAGATCCCTGTTCTAGTTAACAGACAAGAGTCCCTCTAACTCTATTTGCTTAGCCAATCTAAAATGCTGATATTCTCCTAGATCTAACAGAGAGGAAAAATGGGTATCTTCTCCATCTAACACCTAAGTGGGTAACCTAGATACTGTAAATAGAGGCAACATAAAGGATGCAACAGACAGCTCTAAAGTAAGAGCCAAAATATTTAACCTGCAACTCCTTGGAAAAGAACTTGAAAACACTTGCAGTTTAGCCAAAAATGGTACTAATATGGAACTGCTACAAGCTAGTAACCCAAAACAACAACAACAACAACAAACTCTTTACCAAACCTAAGTTTGCTGTTGCTGGGTGAAAAAAGCTTTGCTGTCCAAATGTTCTTATTTGTTCCCATTAATTATGCCTATACTTTTCATTATTTATTATCAGAAGATGATTGACCTGCCTTTCTGAAGCAAGTACTTAGAAAAGCAGAATCAAATTCACAAATACAAGAGGAAACTAATTAACAAGCATTTTTCTGATGGCGTTCTAGTGCTGGCAGGAATTGAGAATCAAGTCTCTAAATTACACACTACTGAATGTTTCTAAAGCCAATAACTAAATATTTAACCAATAGAAACCGCACAAAAATCAATCTTAACTCATTATGACATTATATGGAAAAGTCTCTGATATAAAAACATATTCTATTAATGTCTCATAATATCAAATGTAACTATTGTGTACAGTACAATAGTATAACTTATCAAATCAAGAAAAATGATAAATTAATGCTAAAAGATCCACAAGATTAATGGCACGATCTATTCGCTCTTAAGAGATTATCTGTATACTGCCGCATATATTCACTCAATAATTATATAAGCTTGTCCTTTCTACATGATAAAGGAATTTAAAGGACTGCATCTAGGATGAAATTTTCAGGTTTCCCATTCATAAAAAGAAAGGTTTTAAATAAAGTAAGTTCAATGAGTTCAATCATGATTTCAAGGAAATAGCTAAAATTACTGAAAGTTAATGAATTGCAAAATGAGTTCAAGAGTAGTTTTTATACTTTGCTTGTAGTTCAGTCTTTATTAATTACACAGCTTGTGCATTTACAGTTACTTAGGTTGGGCTGTAAGAGAGGTAAATGGAAAGGAAAAGTTTTCTAGGAAAATCAAAGTATTCTCCTAACCAAGTGCATAATTCAGTTTTTTTAATTGTTAAAGCTCAAAAAAATAGGAAAAAGTATATTTATTTCACATATAACCTCAAATAGAAAAGTTTCAAATTTAAAAAATCTGCATATAAATCAGACATCTTTTCTATATAAGAATATAATACATACCAAAGTATGAAGTAAATTGCTTTGAGTAGGAATAACAAAGCACTTGTGCTTGCTAACTAGTTTGATAAAACATTTTAATTAAGAGAAGACAAACTATAGTCTTAATAAATAAGAGTATTTTATCTTCTGTCACAGAATATACATTTTTCTTTTTATTTCACAAACATGTTATACTACTACACCAATGAATGACCCTTTATCAAAAATAGCAGCCCAAACTATCTATTCCTGCAAGCCAAATCAGGCTTCTAAATTTTTTCAGTCCTTTCTGGACAATCTTAAACAAAAGGCTCTCAACACTGTTAAAGAAATGGATATAAATGAGTTCTATAAATAGTCAATTATACTTTACTTCCTATGCTTTGGAGGAAAAAAATCATGTCTTTTTTTTTAAAGGAGGAAGTGCCACTAAATTTTACCACTGATTGTTTGGTTTTGTATAAAGACAATACAAAATTCATTTTTTTCTAACATACTAATAGTCATGTGCAAGTGACATGTTTCCATATTTTTCACCCAACAACAGAAACAAATCCAGACAAAAACCTGACAAAACAACCACCAGCAAAGCTTGACATTTCTTACCTGATACAGGTAAGCACCAGCTCCCAAATGCCACCTTGGGATAGTTCACACTACTAAGCAGACTCATGTTTTATCTCACTTAGAAAGAACGGGAATAAATTGGTATTGTTCTTTCTTTAGCAAAATCTATAGCAGTAGCTATAACACAATGTGAGCAGACCCCACAGATCTAACCAAATTCAAATCTGTCTCTAGAGATATAGGGAAAAAAATCATAAAATGCAGACTTACTGCTTGTCATGTGACTTGGAGAGGCATGCTGTCCATTGGGTGTGCTTGAGGTGAGGTCAATTGCCATGTTGGAGTGCTCCCTTTCAGGTGAAAGCTCATTGTCACCTGTTTTCACAAAAGAATACCTTTTGGTTTCTACTCATCATAACATAAAATCTAATTACTACATTTTCTGCATTCACACAGTGGCATGCATTGACCAAGTTTTATAGTAAAATAATATTCTCCCTCACAGAAGCCAAAAAGAAATGCTTCTTAGAAATACATAGTAAATGAATGAAATGACAGAAAGTCACAACTAAAAAACAAACAAAAAACACACAAAAGCACGTGAATTTACTGCCTAACACACTCTTACACTGTCAAAGAGAAGGAAATTAATACATAAAGTATCTTTTAGTTAAAAAAGGTAAGTTTTAACATGTACTTTAAATATTTAATATAAAGTTTCTATAATGAGCATTTTCCAAAATTCTATTAGAAAGCTAGAGGTTTGAAGAAGAGAGTTTGGTAGTGTACACATACACATACACATACACACACGCACACACACACGTTTGAAGCTAATTCTTTCACATTATGCATCCAGAAAAATTAGGTTACAGAGTAGCAAAAATGTCATACACATCACACCAGTAAATATACACATAGCCTAACATACTTTAAATTTAAAGTAACTGGAAAAAACAGTCAAGTAGAAAAGTATTTCTATGCTAAGCCACGAATGATTTCAATATTCCCCTTAATTTTACAATTTCTTATTTTGCTTCTGTGCAGTTGTTCCCTCAAACTCATTTAAAGTTAAATTATGAATAAGAATACGAAATGCTTAGTAAAATCTTTTAATTCAGACATTAAAATATAAGTGATATGAAGCTAACATTACAATAACAAATTAATAAAAATGAATACTTACATGTTATGTAGCCATCAATAGTCTCTGTTTCCATAGTCAAAGTGCAGTACTGCAAGACAAAAGATTAAACCCTTCACACAATGATTCCTTTCCCAATACGCCATTAAATTCTTAACTTATTTGAAACTCCAAGCAGTTAGTGAAGGTTGTTACTGCAACCTGTGCCCAAGAACCATACCACCAGTGTACTGTATGTGCTCATTTGCAAGTCACTGAACTCTTTCTGCAAATGATCTGATTCCTGCTGAGATAGGATAGGGAAGGTAAGTGTGCTGTGAGATGGGCTGGGGCAAGAAAGGAAGGGCTCTGCTCATCAAAATGTACTTGTTTTAGAGGAAAAAATAAAAATATGGGAAGGGTAGACCTGAAATTTGCCACCTTCGACCAGGATTTAAGTAGTTTTTAACCATTCACCACTTCCTACAATCACACTACAGTTTGAGGACTTCCCAGTATACAGATAGCTCTATTCACAATTGTTGCAAGTTGGTTCATCATGTTCTAACGGGGAGGGGGAGAACAAACAAATATAAGAAAACAAAACAAAACAAAAAACTTAGTGCCCAACTCTGTCTTGAAGACTCGGAACAAGTCTGACTTGAAAAAAAAATCGACCTTTTTTTTCCCTTCCTACCCCAAGTTCTGTGTAAGCACCTGTCTAGTGTAAGTTTAATTTCCTGCCAGATCCTGGTTGGACAGGAATGCCAAATCTACTTAATGCATTCCGATTTTGAGAATTTCAGAAACTTCTGGCTGTGTAGGAAGGAATCACTTTTTTCCCCCTCCAAGTTGGGGAGATGATTTTCATGCATGAGTGACACAAAACAGAACTTAATTCTCAGAAACAAAAGTAAATTGCATGAGATGACACCCCCCTAGCTTTGATTCACATGATGAAAAGATCAATAATCTAACTGTATTCTGTGAAGGAAAAAGTTTAAGAACTGACAAGTCTTGAAGAGAATTTTTACTTATTTCCCCCCCTTTGGCCCCGGTCCTTTTTGCCTTTAGTTGCAAAACTCTCACTGCCCCAGCAGCTAAATTATTCACAATGAGCCATTTCTGTATTGATCGCCAAGTATATTTAGCCCTGGCTCCTGGAATTTCTCCATTACTTACTGGAAAACAGGCAGCTTCACTTCTTGTCTCCAAAACCACTTCCCTTCTCCCTCCCCTCCCCTTCTTCACCACCACTCTCCCTAACACCCCCCCCCAAAAAAAAACTTTCTTCCTTCATGGAATAATCAGATCAAATTCCTAACTCAGTCACTACATAGCACTTAAATTTCAACCTGCTGTATGGTTATCAAATTCTTTCAATAATGATTACATAAGGCATTCAAGAAAGGGATCCGTAAAGTTTCCAAAGGGGAGCAGTTTCTTTAGAGATTTTTAAAAAAAAAAAAACACGCACAATTGAGCTTATCTCTTTAAAAATGTACACATTTAACACACAGACATCAAAAAGAAAGAAACGTCAGAGAGAAGCGAAAGAAGTCTGCCCCATCAATGAAATGGTTATTAACCCTCGGAGAAGGAAAGAAAGGAAAAAGGAGAAAGAGAAACAAATGTACATACAAAAGAAATTGTCCTGTGATTAAAAAAGATTCATCACCATTTCCAGCTCTGTCGGGAGATCTCAGCTTCTTCTAACCCCTCCAAGAGGGAGGTGACAATGTCGTGCTGAAGATACACGGAGAGGGAAAGAAAGAAGTTTCTTGGGTTCCCCCTTTCTCTCTTTCCCTCCTTTGCCCCCTCCAAGCCAAGCCCCCTGCAGAGTTCAAGGCGAGGAGGACGGAAAAAGCACTTTACAGGTGGGTCATTCCGAGCCCCAACCCAGCAAACAGATCGGCTGATAAACAAAACCAAGGAATCAGGGAGAAGTAACACCCCCCCCTTCTTCTTCTACTTCTTCTTGTTCTTCTTCTCTTCCTCCTCCTCCTCCTCCTCCTCCTCCTCCTCCTCCTCCTCCTCCTCCTCCTCCTCCTCCTCCTCCTCCTCCTCCTCCTCCTCTCCTCCTCCTTCCCCTCCCCCTTGTCCCTTTGGGATGGTCTAGTAGGAAAAGTCACTCAGGAATGGCACCACGTACTTTCAGGAAAGAGGAAAAAAGAGACAGAGAAAGGGAGGGAGAGGGAGAGAGAGAGAGGTCAGTCAGTGCCACAGCAATGCGATTAACAAGAAGAGAAAAAACTTGATCCACCGGTTCCTTAAGAATCGACCAAAAGCTAAGACAAGAAAACTGAAAGGAAAAAAAAAGGGGGGGGGGGTAGGAGGGGAGGGACAGTCAGGCAGAACCCGGCCAGGGAACCCAGGCCAACTTCACAGGACTGCTTTTGGCCTCTGGCAAAAAAAAAAAAAAAAAAAAAAAAAAAAGAAGAAGAAGAAGAAAGAAAAAGAAAAAAATTAAAGAAATAAAATTAAATCTTAATTCCATCGCTTTCGCCCATACCAGAGCCTGTCAAAGTGATTTAACTGCTGCCTTTTTACATGTGTCATACCAGGGTTTTTTTAGTGTGTGTGTGTGTGTGTGTGTGTGTGTGTGTGTGTGTGTGTGTTAATCCCAATAGGATCTGCATTTCTACCTTCTATCTAGACAGCTGCAATTTATGTCAGGTTATCCGATCTTTCTTCTTGGAATTCAAGTTAAAACAAAGCAAAAACAAGTCTAAATCCATGACAGCTACACCGATGAGAACTGACTAATCGATTCACATCCCAGAAACAGATGACCAGGAGAGGCGGAGGATGATACACACGAAGGAAGAGGACATCATCTTCAACCCGATTTCCCTGAGCGTCCTTTAACCAGAAATCATGATCCTAATCAGAATCACAACCCATCCCTCCCAAAGGAAAAAAAAAGCAAAAAAAAAAAAAAAAAAACCCACCCTCTGTCATTACTACTACTATTATTATTCTTCCTACTGGTTAACAGCAACAAGTCATTTGATCACATCACAGAGCAAAATCGCGATGCCACATTAATTACACTTAACTTTGAAAACACTGCCCCCCCCCCGCCCCAGCCTCCCGCTCGCAAACCCATCCACAAATGCACGGAATCGGCCGGGAATCCGAAGACCAACGCCAGCGAGCTGTCCTTCCCCACGCCAGGAACAGGAGAGAAAAAGAAGAGAAAGAAAGAAAAAAGAAGGGGGAGCCAAGCGGAGATTTACCTCAGCAGTGCATGCAGTAAAACAATCCCATCACCCTTTTGTTTGTGTTTACTGTTAGTGTGTCCTCTGTCTGTCTGTCTCTCTCTGTTCCTTCTGTCTTTCCTGTGCCTAGCGTGTGTTTGTGCACTGCAGTGGGTGGTGGAAACTAAGGCAGTGGATCTGTAGCTAAGGGTAATCCTGTTTTTACTTCCTCCATCTTCAGCGAGGAGCAGGGTTAGCCCGGGACAGCTGGTCAAACCCCGAGAAACCGATCCGGCGGAGCCCGAGCACATCTCTCCCCCGCCGGCCGGGCTCGCGCAGACGCCCGCGGGCGGAGGGCGGGTGGGAGGCGGCGACGGCGGCGGCCGCGGCGGCGGGGGCTGAGGGCGCCGGGCTCACCCCCGTCTCCCCACCCCCACCCTCACCTCACACAGACTCACACACTCGGGCACGAGCGAGAGAGCCGGCGGGCGCGAACGTGCGCGCGCGTGCGTGCGTGCGAGCGAGGAAAGGCGAGGGACGGGGGAGGAGGGGTGGCCGAGGCGCCCGTGCGAGTGAGTGAGGTGGGTGCGCGCGTACGCGCGGGGGCTGGGGGGGGTGTATGTATGTATAGATGTGAGGGGGTGTGCGCGCGCGCGCGCGCGCGGGCGGGAGGGAAAGCTCGGCGGGCGCGTGGGCGCGTGTCTGCGCGCTCAGCCGCTCGGCGCGCTCGGCAATCGATTACAGGACAAGTGCCGCCGCCGCCGCGGCTGCCCGGCAGCTCCGCGACGCGCGCCCGCCTTCGCGCCCAGCGCGCTCTCCCTCTGGCTCTCGGCGCTCGCGCGCTCTCCCTCCCTCTCTCTTTCTCTGTGGGCCGCGGCGCCCCCGCCCCGCCTCGCCCCCCCCAGCCCGCCGCCCCTCCCCCACCGCCCGGACCCCGCCCCCGCGGCCGAGGCCAGGTAACCCGCTCCCGTCCGCGAACCCCGCCGCACACACGCGCACACACGCACACTTCCACAGAAGTCACCGTCCACCTCACGTTTTCTGCCGGCGGGAGAGGAGCGGTTGGAGCCGGGAAGGGAGGTTCATTTCGGCCGCGGGAAGTTTTCTTTGGAACTGAGGGGTGTGTGTGTGTGTGTGTGTGTGTGTGCGTGTGTGTCCGTGTGCGCGCGCGTGTGTCCGTGCGTGCGAGGCCGAGCGGGGCGCGCGGAGCTGCGGGCGCGGCGTCCGGGTCGGGCCGGCTCGCCCGGCGCCCCAGACCCCTCCCCACGCCACCCCCACCGGCTGCGGCCCGCCGCGCGCCGAGCACCCCGAACCCCCCCCCCACACCGGCTGCGGCCCGCTGCGCACCCCGGACACCCCCCCACACCCCCGGCCGGCTGCGGCCCGCTGCGCACCCCGGACACCCCCCCACACCCCCGGCCGGCTGCGGCCCGCCGCGCACCCCGGACACCCCCCCACACCCCCGGCCGGCTGCGGCCCGCCGCGCACCCCGGACACCCCCCCACACCCCCGGCCGGCTGCGGCCCGCCGCGCACCCCGGACACCCCGCGGGGCTGCAGCCCCCCCCCCCCCGGGACTGGACTCGGGAGGGAAAGAAACGCCGGCGTGAGGTGAAGCTCGACTCTTCCTATTTTGAAAGTGCTTCACGGTGCAAGTTTAAAATTAGAGTGTTTACTCGCTTTTCCTTTTCTTCTTCCTCCCCGATCGCCTGGCTTGTGCCACCTGCCCTGAGTCAAAGGCAAGCAGCAGGGCTCAGGGAGATGTAACTAGCCTTCGAGGGGTCGCCCCTCGTACACCCGGTGTCATCGATCACACCGGGGTGACAGGTGTAAGAATGGGAATGCTGAAACAACAACAAACACATGTGTGTCCTTGCTACAAATAGGAGCCCTTTGGTGTGTTTCTTGACCACATTTGCAAGAAGAGGGAAGAGAGACTTCTATAATTAAAGGGAAAAGGAAAATGAAAGGAGCTGAAAATACTGAACTGTGTAGTCTGGGTGGGTTAAGTTTGAAAACACATGGAATTATCAGGACTGCCAAGCCTCATTTCTGAGAAGCCATATCACAGATTGTGAAGAAAATCGATGCTGAAAGAGTAAGAGCAGGCACCGTCCTCCTACTCCTTTTAAGAATCCCAGAAATAGTTGCTGAGGGTTTCTTGGTGGGTTTTTTTTTCTCTCTCTCTCTCTCCTAAGGAAAGAGAAGTGACACGTTGAAAATAAAATCATCAGCCGTATCTTAGGCATCACTTTACGTCTGGGAAATTTTATCTTTTCTTTAGATTGTTGCTGTGGAGAAAGAATTCATTTTTATGGTATACACTAAGTACTAGCTAATCTACAACTTTCATACTCTACTGGAATTCCATAATGAATTGCCTTTCCAAGTGTGTGTCATACATTGCACCATCTATTATTATTATTAATTGTTATTGCCAATAGTAGTGCCCTACAGGAAATAAGATTAACCAATTTTCACTTGAGAGAAATCATTTCCGCTCAGCCTTAAAACTTTCTGATGATTTTCAGAAAAGTCGCAGTAGTCGTGGTATGTGTTGATAATGCAGGTGTTTAACCTGTCTTCCAGTTATCTATATAGAATTAATTCTCCTAAGATTATATCTGAGGAAGATTGAACCAAGAACTCACAAGTTGTTCTAATCATCTCAAAACACAGCAAAGATTTTTTATATCACCTCAGAAATTGGAATGTTGTTAATAATAAATAGCTATTGTTTAAAAGGAAACATAACATCCCTGAATTGTCAGAAGTCCCTCCTAAAAGATAAATTTAAATATTGAAGAATCTGCACAGAGAGATCCTTAGAAAAGAGGCATTAAAAGCATATTCAAATCAAGATAATTTAAGCTTTTAAATTCTTTGCTGGAAGAGGATCCATTGTTAAGTCTTAAGGATTCATACTCAAGTTACCAAAGCTATCATAGTTGAGACATAGTCTTTGCCCCTGGCTGAGAAGAGATTAATTTAACTCCCATGAAGACTGTCTTTTTAATGAGTTGCTTTCATTGGCTCCCAGTAACCGGAGGCACACTTTCTCCCTCTAGTGGTTAAGCCTTCAGATAGTTTACCATGTGTCAGACACTGGCAGAGAGTGGTGGAATCCAGATCTTTAATGGCAGAGATCTTCAGTGAGAGAGTGGTGCATATTCTTTTAACATCCCATTTTCCTTTCAAAATTGTAGATCTTGATGTGTTGGATTCATCCAGAGAAGTCTTTTAAAAAAAAAGGCATTCTGAGTTTAGCAGTTTATTTCATGACTCTGGAATCTGTAGTCCTGGCACTCAGTAAGACTCATTGAAATCCACTTAGGAAAATGAACACTTGTATAAACCATAGTGATTCAGGACTTCTCTGCACAGTATTTTGATGGCAGTGAAAGGCTATGTTTATTTGTGTCTTTTCTCATAACTACACTGTACAAGTTTATACCATGTCTGAAAATATATCCAGAAGAAAGTAGAGTGCCATATTATTTGACCAGTTGGGGACTTTACTTTGCATGTATGGAGTGACAAAGTGGAGAGAAGGCATACCTGAACTCTGCCATTTTGCACATGACTAGTGCTGTCTCATTCTTCCTATCCCAACTATGTTCCTTCCCAGTACCAACTCCTCAGCATTGCGAATATTTGTTTCATAGCGCATTTATCAATGTTTTATTCATATGGTCAGTTTTAAAATGAAATTGAGTTCCCTGCAAGAATATGTTCTTTTTAAGGGAAGCATTTATGTCTTTCCTATTCACCATGTTTTCTCCAAACTAGAGCAGTATTTGGCACATTTTTAAAAATTTTACTGTAAAGGGGATGTACAGAGGGGTTACAGTAACATAAGTCAGGTAATGAGTACATTTCTTTATGAACAGTGTCACCTCTTCCCTTGTTTTCTCCCAGCTTTTTTGCCTCCCAGTGCCCTTCCTCCACAAGTTGTATAGTTCATTTTCAGCAGTGTCTAGTGAGTATCACTGCTAAATTAGTTCACCTTTGTCCCATCATTTTTGTGATTTCCCCTTACCCTCCCAAAATCTGATAAACTTACACATATGACAAAAGGTACGGAAATAAAAAAAAAAGCAACAAAAGGGGGGTACAAGAAAAACACAAAAAGTAAAATGAAAAACCTCTTGTTTCCATTTCTTGGAGTTCATTTCAATAAGCATCATTTTGTATGATCTTTGCATATAGCTATTGAGCCCTTGTGATCTTCTCCTATTAGTATCCTGCGTAAATGTTTAGAGTCCTATTTAATTTATCATGTCTACGTGTAATTTTTCCTCTTTTACTATTGAGTTTACTTGTAGATTTATAGGCACATTCTAATTATTACAAATGAGGAAAAACATGCAACCTGTTTCTTTCAGTCTTGCTTACATGGCTTAATACAATTTTCTCAAGAAACATTCACTGATTGAAAGAATTCTAAGGAAATCATATACTCACCCAAATTCCCTATTTTTTAAGCAATTTTCAAGGAAGAGAAATTTCAGAAACACATTCTGATTTCATCAAGAATCTTGGCATATAAATCAAGTCACATATATTCTTTCCTAGATATTATCAAATAAATTATACAAATATCAATTGTTAATGGAGTTAATATCATGGAGCATAAGAAATTTTTGATTAAATTATAGTTATATGACTCCTTTGTTTCATAAACAATTCAAGAACCAGGGTAAACATCAAAGAATTCAGAGACTTAATTTTATAGCCATAAAGTGTAAATAGCAAAAGAAAAATTTTACAAGGTAGTATTGCTAAAAGATACATTATTACATATAGATCATGGATTTTGTTTCCTTTGGATGGTTTTTGTTATCTGTTTTAAATTTAAAAGCTATTCCCTTTAAAGAAACATGAAGTTTTTATTGATTTTACTCAAGGAATTAGTTTCATGTTTTTAGTTTTGCTTTCAGCAGAATAGGCAGGAGGAGGGGAGGAAGTTAGAGAATTGTGGTTCTTTCATAATATCAATTTTTAGAAACTAATTATATGCTAATTACTAATTTCAATAGTTGTTATTGTTTGACATAGTCACATGAAGTAGATGTTCCAAAATGAATTACATCCCTGGAAAAGTTGAGTTAATCTCAGCATAAGCATACATGGACACCTTCTCCACTTCACCCCCCTCCCCTGAAGTTGTAAAGTTTATTTCCAACATAGTCTTGGGAGTCTCATTGTTGCAATGGGTCATCCTGTGTCCTTATTTTACCATTTTATTATGCCCCTTCCCCTCCCCAAATTGGATAAATGTATATATAAGATTCAGGGTACCAAAATTAAATACATTGACAATGGGGTATATACCTTTGGGGGAAGAACATACATAAGAAAATCCCATAGCACATTAAAAACAACAACAAAGAAAAACCTCTTGTGTTCATATCTTGGGGTTCATTTCACTTAGCATCATCTTATATGGTCATATGTACATAGCTTTTGTGCTTTTCTGCTCATCTGATAAGATTATCCTAGACATACACTAATTACTACATTATAAGGGAAAACCATGGGACCTATATTGCTTTGGATCTGGCTTACTTCACTTAATATGATTTTTTCCAAGTGTTTCCATTTTCCATTTCCTAACAAATGGGGCAGTGCCATGCTTTCTGAAGGACACATAGAATTCCATTGTGTACATATATGAATATATACATATACATATAGTATGTACATATATGAATATATACATATACATATATACATATATATGCCACATATTCTTGTTCTATAATCTAGAGATGTAATATCAACAGATGCTGGAGGGGATGTGGCCAAAAGGGAACCCTACTGCATTGTTGGTGGGAGTGTAAACTTGTTCAACCACTTTGGAAAGCAATATGAAGGTTCCTAAAGGACTACACATAGAGCTTAGACCCAGCAATCCCACTTTTGGGCATTTACCCAAATGATCACAAACAAGGCCATACTAAAGCTACAAGCACAACTATGTTTATCACAGAATTATTCACCATAGCTAAGATATGGAACCTACTCAGATGCCCTTCAGTAGATGAGTGGATCAAAATCCAATTCTTAAGTACGCATTTTAGTACCTTTGCTTCCCTTACTACATTGATAGCCTAGGGTCTGTCTTTCTGGCTGGTGAGTTTTACATGATAAGGATCTTATTCCTTTTACCTTGATTAGTTTCTTTTAACAACTCTTAAAGTATCATTTTGCAATTAGAGATAAGGCTCTTGTAGAAAAACACTGATGTTTCTAGAAAATGTAATATAGCCCGGACAGGAAAAGTCTGTGAGACTCTTATCTCCAGTTAACCACCAGAAAACTGGAAGTGGCGCTGTGGCTCAAGTGGTAGAAAGCTCACCTTGAGCTGAAGAGTTGAGGAACAGTGCCCATGACCAAGTAAAAGTATGTGTGTGTTTATGTGTGTGTGTAAAAGAGAGAGAGAGAAAGAGAGAGAGAAGCATTGATAGTAATATGATCTCATCTTTTCAGTCCTCTGAAAAGCTTGTGGAAGTACAGTCTAATTTGTGAGACTCTTCAAGTCTTTGTAAACCAGTATTCTTTGAACAGTATGGCAGTCTCCTAACTTGCTTGAACCTCCTATAGCTGGGCATCTGTAACCCTATCTACTTGGGAGGATGAGATTTGAGGATTGCTGTTTGAATCTAGTCCAGGCAGAAAAATCTGTGTCTCATCACCATTTAACAAGCAAAAATCTGGAAGTGAGCAGAGCTCACACCTGTAATCCTAGCTACTCAGGAAGTTGAGATCTGAGGATCACTGTTGGAAGCCATCCCAGGCAGGAAAGTCTGTGAGACTTATCTACAGTTAATCACAGAAAAAGACAAGTGGCCCTGTGGCTTAAGTGATAGAACACTAGCCTTGAAAAAAAGGAGCTCAGGGACAACACCTAGACTGAGTTCAAGCCCAGGATTGACCAAAAAAAAAAAAAGACAAAAGTAGAAAAGACCTGGGAGTGGAAGTAGAGGTATGATTCAAGTGGTAGAGCACCATAGAACACCAGTTTTGAGAGAAGAGGAGAGAGAGACCAAATGAGAGAGCAAAGTCATGAATTCAATTTCCAGTACCTGTGCACAAACACATAAACATAGACACTTCTACAAAGGTCTGAAAAAAGAGAGGAAATGCAAGGGTTCCATCTTCCCCTTCTTCATGGCCAGATGGTTACAACCTAGGAAATTAACAACTCTAAGGGTATAGTACTAGGGTGCCATTTTCTGCTTGGTAACTAAAAGAGAGTATAAGCTATAGAAAGGGTTTTGAATGAAAGAAAGGTCATTTACAAACAGTAAAGTCAAATTATACTTCCTCTGAATTCTCAAGATTTGTGGTTTAGAGAAAGGTTAGCTTAATATAGAAGTTGGGATGACATTCTGAACTGTATAAAGACACTATATGAAGAAAGTATAACACCATCACTATCTTTCCCCCTTCAGTGGTATTCAAGCTTCAAAAGGTATTTTAACTTGACATCATGGGTGAGCTACTAGACATCTACGAAAGTCCCACTCAGTAGACAGAGAATATCACTAAAAGTCAAACTATATTTCAGAAGCTGTTGCATTCGGTGGATTGTGCTTTTGAAATACACTATTATTGAGAGGGAAGTTTGTATTCAGAATCTATACAGTATTAAATTGATGGTGTACTGGATTCACTGAAGCTAGAGTGGAACTAAGGTGGCCATGTTTGTCATCATTATTACCATTAAACTAATTTTTTTTCCAGGCATCAGAGTATGCATGTTAGATGTATTTTATCATTTAACACCAACTGCAATTTTTAAGAGTATAGTTACTTAACTGTCCTGATTCTTACAGTATCAAATATGGTATCAAATACATTTAGAAAATACATTCACAGCCATCATAATATACTGAGTCCCATTTGGCCAATTATTTTCATCAGTGATAGAGAGCTGTTGCTATAGTTAAATCCCACACTTTGAGTAACATATTGCCCACTGTTAAATCTCTTGAAAGAAAACCCAAAATCTAGTGTATTCTTAGAAGTCCAATCAAATGGAGAATCCAAGTACATAATGTTCATCTGTAAAAGATGATCTATCTGCTATGCAGTACCATTATATCAGATATTCATTAACACCTATCTTCTGTTCTTCTGAACAACTGAGTAATCTGAGAATCTATGGGAATAAATTAAAAGATAATTGTCCTATAAACAAATATCTGGGCAGCAATGGTAACAATGAGATGCAGTTTAGAAATGTTATAATCTATATATATTCTGGGTTACCAAGCATATTTAAACATTTTGCTTTTTTGTTTTGAAGGAGAAAATTTCTAATTTAATTTTCCTAGAAACATGGATCATAACCTTCTCTCTTTAAGACTTGCTTAAACTACCATGTGCAAAGAATGAATAGATGACTTTCTAGGGTAAATGTCCTAATTTTGAATGGCTAGAGCATTGACTGATACTTTAAATTCTCAGGAAACAACATTTTTTCTAGTAAATAATAAAAGTCATTTTGCTAGGATCTATTAAATGCATCTAGTCAGATTAGGACTTGTAACCAAATAAAAAGAATACAAGGGCAGAGAAATATACTTATATTATTTTATGTTTTTAATTCACAGTTTACATAGACATGGAATTTGTATATTGACTTGCTCATAACAGGGTTTTAGACAAAAATATACTTTCATTGAATAACAAAGGCATTATTTACAAAAGAAGCTTATAAATGTTATTAGGGTAGTTTTGCATTAGAGCCTTTGTTTGTTTGCTGTTTGTAAACACATCTTGCTATCTACTTTGGCCTTAAAATCTCAATCCCCCTGCTTCAGCCTCCCCATTGCTGGAATTATGGATGTGTGCCACCACCTGTATCTAGGACTTTCTTTTTCCTTTTCCTTTTTTTTTTTTTGTCAGTCATTGGGTCTTGAACTCTGGGTGTGGGCACTGTCCCTCAGCTCGTCAGCTCAAGGCTAGCACTTTACCACTTGAGCTACAGTGTCACTTCTGGTTTTTTGGTGGTTTATTGGAGACTTTCCTGCCTGGACTGGCTTTGAACCATGATCCTCAGATCTCAGTCTCCTGAACAGCATTTAAAAAAAATTAACTGTTCTAATCTAAAAGAGTCTCCCAAAACGCCAAGAAGTAACCAAGAAAATAAAATGAACATTGTATCTGATATTTTTCTGAGAGATTTTTACATTTTAATTTCCCAATAGTTTTGATAGAGAATGTTTGACATCAGACTGATTGAATATTTAAATAGGAATTATATTTCTTCACCATATAATATGGATGACAGAGGGGTACCTGCTTCTTGAAGGTCTTTGGAAATATGACTTTAAGAAGTAATTCTTGATGTGGAGCTAGACACTAGATAGCTTTGGCAAGCTATCATACATAAAACCCCTAGTTCTAAACCTGGGCCACTATCTGATCATTTTATTTTTATATGCTTCTCCTATGAAGAAATAATATACTTGCAATCATAATTTTTAATACTAAAGACATTATTTATAACCATTTCTTTATGAGTTTAAAATGTATGGCTGTGAAGGGAAATTTCTGAAGTTAGGAAAGAAAAGGATCTATTGCACAGGTATCATGATGAACTTCAGAAAGGGGAAAACCTACCTCATGGACTTTAGATGAAAAGGTGGGTACAGATGCAAATAAACTTGTCAGTTGCCATAGAAGAGACATATCAAGTACAATAAGTTTGAAACAGTCCCTATGAAGAATATGAGAGAGACTTGCTTACTAAAAAGATATAGAAATATTGATAATGAAAATATACGACTCATTTGAGATTGGTGAGCAGAAAATAAGGTGTTGGTATGCTGAGTGCTGTAGTGACAGCTTAGCTCACTACCCAAGTTGAAAACATTGAGCCACAGACTGATCCAGTGTCAATATTTTGCAAGGAAGAAAGCTAGAAGTCACCAAATCAAATAAATTGAGCTTATTTTAACGAAGTAATATCATAGAAATGTACAATTAAAAAAACTCTGTACAGGGTCTCATATCTAAAATATACTTGGAACTCAAAAAATTAAACCCCCCAACAACAAATCCTCAAAGAAACAACTGCCCAATAAATAAGTGGGTGAAAGACTTAAAGAGAAACTTCTCTGAAGAAGAAAGAAGGATGGCCAATAGACACATGAAGAAATGTTCAACATCCCTAGCCATAAAAGAAATGCAAATCAAAACAACATTGAGATATCACCTCACTCCAGTTAGAATGGCAAAAATCAAGAACTCTAACAACAACAGATGCTGGAGGGGATGTGGACAGAAAGGAACCTTACTTCAATGTTGGTGGGAATGTAAACTTGTTCAACCACTTTGGAAAGCAGTATGGAGGTTCCTCAAAAGACTTCACATAGAACTCCCCTATGACCTAGCAATCCCACTTTTGGGCATTTACCCAAATGTTTACAAACAAGACCACACTAAAGCTACCAGCACAACTATGTTTATTGCAGCATTATTTACCATAGCTAAGATATGGAACCAACCCAGATGCCCCTCAGTAGATGAATGGATCAAGAAAATGTGGTATATATACACAATGGAATTCTATGCCTCCATCAGAAAGAATGACATTGCCCCATTTGTTAGGAAATAGAAAAACTTGGAAAAAATTATATTAAGTGAAGTAAGCCAGGCCCAAAGAAACATAGGTCCCATGGTTTCCCTTATTTGTAATATCTAGTATATGTATGAGTCAAGCGGAAAAGGTCAGATAATGTGATGTCAGGAAAATGAACCCTTAGATATGTATTTTAATGTTTTTTTTCTTTCATGCATGTGTTTCTAACGCATTTATAAGATTATCTCTTTGTTGCTTTGTATGTCCCTCCCCCACAGTATAACCCCTGCTTTCACTATATTTGATGTCAGTATAACTTGTGGAGTAGATGGGGAAAAACCAGTTGTTTAAGGATACAGGTGGACCTGTTGCAACAATGAGAAGTACAAGTTGTCATGTCCAAAACGAGCTTTACAACGTCAGTGCGGGGGGGGGGGGGGGAAGGAGAAGGATTGGGATTGGGGGGGAGGGGGGAGGCTGGGAAAGGATGTGAAGGGTAAACAAAGGAGGAGGCTGCAATGCTTGGTAAGAAATGTACTCATTATCCTGCCCATGTAATTGTAACTCCTCTGTACAGTATGTTCACAAAAAGAATAAAATTAAATTAAAAAAAAAACTCTGTACAAGGTATGAATAGAAAGAGAACTGATTATATATAGTAGTAAGTAGAGAGATGTAGAGACCGTGTTTATCAGTGAGGTTGAGAAGCGTTGTATGTGGGAATGCCAAGTGTGAAGTAGTATAAAAGACTGTGAAGAGAAAGTTGATATTTTTTGATGAAGTATAAAATGACAGGATCTAGAATGGAGGTTTAAAATTCATGACCAATAAGGGTTGGGTTATCTAACAAAAAAAAGATAAGACAATCAAGAGATCTAGTTCTGATAATTCTTAGAGTAATAAAGCAAATGTTGAAGTAGGAGCAGAAGTCTATAAAGGTAGAGTCATCGAAAGGTTGACAGAGAACAGTGGGAGTGAAGAGTCATGAAGAGGTGACAAGAAATAAAATCTGGGTTTTATATGGAAGTATAAATTTTCTAAAAGTGTCTTTGGATTTTTGTAGGGAAAGCTGATCCCCCCACCCCCACCCCCAGTCTTAACACTGAGTAGGGTGAATAATCTACTCTTCAATTGAGAAGACTATATAAATGGTGACCTTAAAGCTAATTTACCAAGAACAGCCCAATTTAGAGCTCTGGTCCTAACATAATTATTAATAGTGCCCCATTTACTGTTTAAAAGTGCCCTGGTTTCCAAGTCAAATTACAGTCACTCAAGCTTAAAGGGAAGTAGTAGCCTCAATGAAGAGTTCTTTACTAAACAAATATGTTTTTTAAACATTGGGAGATTGTAAGATGGATTTGCTTACTTGTTTACTTTGTTTTGCTTTGGAGAAGACCTTCAGACTCCATACTAAGAACTTGGGAGGGTGGTGAGTAGTGGAATGTTACTTGGGAAGAGGAGGTACCAGGCACTGTCAGAATTGAGAGTGCTGAAGAGTGAATTGGCCTCAGCAGGTGCTCCCATATTGTGTTTCACTCTTCATATCAGCTTTCTTATTCCTTCAAGTTGGAGCCAGATGGACAACCAAACCTTAGAGGTTATATGTGTCCAATATTTATTTGTGTCTTTACACCAAGGCCAATGATTATACCAGGTCATTGTACAAACGAGAAGCAAGGTTCAGGTCAGAGACCTTTATGACCATGTACCAGAATTTAAGTTCCTCTGGAAGTAGATCATTGCTTTTAGATACAATGTCTTCTAATTAGTATGACAGCCTTTTACTCTCATTATCCCTATCACTTACTTATTGACTATTTTTCATTTGGAACTTTGGAATATCTTCTTTCTCTGCCAACTGAACTCCAAGTACTTCCTTCAAAACCAGGGTAAGAAAACAAGGCAGCTTAAGGCCTCTGGATCGTATGAAGACTAAGTTATTCATTGAAGTTACTAGCTTTTGCCAACCATTGTGTACTGTGAGCTGATGTTAAAAGATTATCATACTTACATCTGATGACAATATAAAAAGTGAACAGAAATTACCACTATATTTAAAGGCAACATATCCTTATACCTTTAGTCTCAGACATAGACTAAAATGAAACTTCAAAATCAATTAACATATACTCTAATGAAGATTCTTTCAAAATAAGAACAAGAATGATCCCTTCCCACCAAAGAGGAATTGCCATTACACTATCATTTTAGGAGATCTTTGAGTCAATAAGGTCATAATTTGGCCATGAATTCAGTGTGATATAACTGAAACTAAAATTCATATGAATAATGGAATTGTAGAGAAAGTCATTTTTATGAGCAGTGTGTATTTTTAAGCAACATAACAAATAAATACATAAGCTAAAACAGAGTCTATCTTTTCATTTTTTAAATATTCTAATTTACAAATAAACTGCCCATAGGAATCCTTTAAAGGAGTAATCTTGCTGTATCAATACAAATGTAACTTGTACTTAAAATTTCATATGAAATTTTTAGAATTAACTAATGGTAAGAAATCATCAAAGAAACCAGAGTTCACAAGCATGGTTTCAGTACCTGAGTTAAGCATGTTTAGTTTATTAGCATACATATAAGGTTGGGGCTGCGTCTACTATTGTTTGAAATATTCTTAGCAGGACTCACCCTCTACTCTAGTTTTCCACTCCATTGGACAGGAATATCAGCATAGCTGAAATGTTTAAATATAGCCTTCTAGAATAATGTTTTCAAGTGCCTAGTCATAACCCATCAATAGGCTGTGCATTTAGTGACTCAACAACTGTTATCTTCAAATATTGACATACCAGGCACTGGTGTCTCATGCTTATAATCCTAGCTACTCAGGAGGCTGAATTCTGAAGATCACAGTTCAAAGCCAGCCTGGGCAGGAAAGTATGTGAGACTTATCTCTGATTAACTACCAAAAAGCCAGAAGTGGCTCAAGTGGAGATCAAAAAAGCTGTGGGACAGCTTCTAAGCCCTGAGTTCAAGCTCTAAGGATGGCACAAAAAGTACAAGTTAAAAAAAATAACATAGAATGAAATAGAGTACTTCACACACAGAATAATTTAATATATAGCCATACATACATATATGTACACACACACACACACACACACACATATACACACACATACATATTGTCATTTTTTTTGTTGTTGGTCATGGGGAATGAACTCTGGACTTGGGTGCTGTCTCTCAGCTCTTCAGCTCAAGGCTAGCACTCTACCACTTGAGCCACGGTGCCACTTCTGGCTTTTTTCTACTTACGTGGTACTGAGGAATGGAATCCAGGGCCTTATTGCATACAAGGCAAGCACTCTACCACTGAGCCAACTTCCCAGCCCCCGTATTGTCATTTTTAAACAAATTTGCTGCCTCTGGGTGAGAGTAGCCATTTCTAATGCTTGCTTTTCTAAATGCATTATTCCTAATAAAATATGCCATATTTAGATTTCTGTACCCAAACCTCAACCAGCTATAGCTTGAGCATATGTATCCTTTCCCAGAAAACCCTCACATGGCAATAATTATTTTATCTAATCTATGCTCAGGATAATTTGACAATGAAATTGTCACCCTCCCAAAGTAAAAACTGTTCTTTGCTCTTGTTGGGTATTTTTATTTTTTTATTTTTATTTTTTATTTATTTATTTTTTTTGGGTCCGGTCATGGGGCCTGAACTCTGGGCCTGGGCGCTGTCCCTCAGCTCTTCAGCTCAAGGCTAGCGCTCTACCACTTGAGCCACAGCGCCACTTCCGGCTTTTTTCTTTTTGCTTATGTGGTGCCTCGAGCATGCAAGGCAAGTGTTCTACCACTGAGCCACCTTCCCAGCCCTTGTTGGGTATTTTTAAACTAGCAAATTTGATTATTAATATTTTTAATGCCATCAAACCACAGATACAGAAAATTTATAGGCAAAAGCTGTATATGAAAAGCCATCACAGTCTATCATATCTTAGTTACATGGCTTCGATCTTTTAAGTCATTATATCATATTTTTACTTCTGTCCCACAACTATGCTGATACCTTGTATTATGAATGTATGGTTTATAACATTTAACTTATTTAATACCTATAGTCTATATCAATAATGCTATTATTGGGGCTGGGAAGGTGGTTTGCCTTGCATGCATGAGGCCCTGGGTTTGAGTCCTTAGCACCACATAAGCAGAAAAAGCCAGAAATGGTGCTGTGGCTCAAATGGTAGAGCACTAACCTTGAGCTGAAGAGCTGAGAGACAGTGCCCAGGCCCAGAGTTCAGATCCATGACCGAAAAAAAAATAAAAATAAAAATAAATAATACTGCTATTATTGAGCTCATAATAAGATACAGATTTTCATGCACTATGTGTCTTTTCTGCTATTTTGTATTAGAGCAATTTTAGCAAAAGACTGAATCATCTTTTAAAAAATAATGTTCTTGCCAGGCACTGGTGGCTCATGCCTGTAATCTTAGCTACTCAACAGGCTGAGATCGAAGCTAGCTGGGACAGAATTGTCCATGTGAGACTCTTATCTCCACTTAACGACTCAGAAACTGGAAGTGGAGTTATGGCTCAAAGTGGTAGAGCACTATCCTAGCTCAAGGACAGTGCATGGGCTCTGAATTCAAGTTCCACAACCTCCAATAATAATAATAATAATAATAATAATAATAATAATAATAATAATAATAATAATCTTGATTTTAAAACAGTGCCTTACACAGATTATGCCCTGTCGTTGTTAATAAAATTTTCCTAGAGATGAAATTCTTCATCAATACAATAAAATATTTCAATGTTGTCCATTCAGTCATTCAATAAATACAATGTTAGCTAGGCAGCAGGGGCTCATGCCTGTTATCTAGCTACTCAGATCTGAGGATCCTGGTTTAAAGCAAGCCTGGGCAAGAAAGTCTGTGAGATTCTTATCTCCAGTTAACCACCAAAAAACTGGAAGTGCAGCTATGGCTCAAGTAATAGAGCACTAATGAGCACAAAAGCTCAGAGACAATGCCCAGATCCTGAGTTCAAGCCCAAGAAGTGGCAAAAAGTAAAAAGAAGTAATTTGAATGCAGTTTCTTTTTACATTTTTGTAAATTCAAATACTTACATTTTTCTTAGGCCTTTGTACTTTGCCAAAATTACTTCCTTTGCAGTTCTTACACAATATCTGTTTGGTTTCTCCTAGGTTTTTCCAGTGCTTATAAAAATCTTGTCAACTATTTTTACCTCCCCATTTTCAGAATTATATGATCATAGAGTTTTAGTTCTCTATATACAGCTCAAGCTCTAGTGTCCATCAAAGTACTGTATTCCTATCATGTACTTTCGAAAAGTGAGCTAGTGTCTTAAAATAGTGCATGACTCCAATATGACCACAGAACTAAAACTGGGGTTAAAGTCAAGCTTTCAGAAACACCTGTTAACTTAGTTTCCATTTCTTTGATCTAAGGCTAGAAAATATAGTGAGTTGGTATTTTTTATTCTTTGCTTATTTTTTACTTGTTTTCTTTTTATGTAATCCTTCTAGTATTTTCATTTCCCTCTGAAAAAATAATTTGGATATTAAATTGAAATTAAATTGTATATAAGAATTCTAAAAAAGAATTCTAATTGTATATATAAATATAGTAGTATTTTATGCTTGTTTATAATAGAATATTCTCTATTTTCTGGTATATTTCTTAAGATGAGCATGTTAGGACTTATTTAAAACACATAGTTTATCTTATTTTTACTATTTATATCTCTTTTGGTTATATAAAGACCTAATTTTTTGGCATAATCCCATTGCAAGTTAGTTGGAGAAAGTTTTTATTGTAATGAACAAAACTGGAGTATCATTATTGACTTGTTTTTATTGTGTAAACTCTGATTAATTCTAAGAAATATTCTGGGTTATTCAGAAGCTTGAGAAACTGAATTAATTTAGAAGAATATAAATTGCTATCAAGGTATGTAGGAATAAAATCAAAGTTAGGTATTGAAACATTTAAATGAATTTTGATCTAACTCATTTGTTTGATATATTATCACCTCCATTGTATTTCCAGTGGCCATAATTATAAACTTTGCGTTTCCTTTTTTAAAACCTCTAATAATTTGTGATGTGAATAAATAATAATAATAATAAATAATTATTTTAGCTTGCATATATGTTACTGAGCTTTGATTCTTTATAAAAAGTAGATATGTTGCTATCTACTCCTATGGACAGATATGTGCTTCTGAAAAAATATCCAATGTATTTTATAATGCAAGCCAAAAGACTTTTTCAACAGAGTTAATAAATTATTGCTGAGATTTATTTTTTAACAAAGCAATTTTTATTAAGACTTATCCGGCTAAGTACAACAATAACAATGGGAAAATCAGAACCTCTCTCATTACCTGCCTCTATAATTGTGCATGCATAAAGTATGCATGAAGCCTTTGAAAGGAGAGATTCTGCAAGCTGAATACTAATTTTGTGAATACTGTAATTTCACGTCTGCTATCCATGTTCAAGCTGGTTGTGCTTTGAAGAGCAGCTGAGGCTTTATGGAAAACTTTGTAAAACATTCTATTTAGAAGCAATTCTTTTTCTTTGCATTATGTGCTCTGGGTATTTTTCTTCTTTTGTGTTTTATTTTGAGAACATTTGTATGGAAACAAGATCTTTGTTTCTTACAAGCACATCTGCTCTTGCTGCTTATAGATTACGAGAAGCCATCATCCTCTGTGACATCATAATCATTTCTATAGCAACCAGAATGGCTTATTTTTTTGGAAAATTAAATAGAAAGTTACAGAATTTTAACAGCATCAAAATGTTTATCTCAAAATAGATACATAACAAATTCCCAGAGATCTATATCACAGCATGTAGCCTAAGCCTTTGAAACACTATAGCTTTAGGTTATTGCATTTAATTCCTTTCCAAGCTATGTGATTGTCAATTCTAATCATCCACAGTTTAGAGGGGAAAGAAAAAAAGAAAAATCAAAAGCAGAATGTTTGGGGAAACAAATTTGGAGGTTACTGACTTTATTGTACTTCGGTTTCCTGTCACATAAATGGATGGTATTAGCTCAAAAAGGGGAAAAATACATGAGACCTTGATATTTTTTGTTCTACAGTAAATATACAGATTGGAATGACAGTTCTAAGGATCTTGAACTCTTTTACTTAAAATGATTTTATGAGCAGGCACTACATTCCCTCAGCCTATCCTGCTTCACTGCTGTGATGCAATGTGGCTATGAGAACATAATCATTTGCATAGAGAGCCAAGGTTGACTTGGTCAGTTTTGTTAACTTCCAGTTAGGACTGGAAGTAGGGGAGGGCAGATTTTGTGGCACATTATTATATTGATATTTGTCAAAAATATAACAAACACACAAAATTGTGATTTGCAAGATAGGTTGAGTTTGAAAGGATGGGCAAAATGACCAAAAAGAGTCAGAACCAAGAGAAGAAAGTCCAGGGAAATCTACCTTAAGCAGAAGTGAGGCAAATTTTGAATGAAGGTCAACATGTAAGGCAAAAACAGGTGCTTACATCCCAAATCTGTAATCTGAGCTACTTGAGACAGTGATGGGCAGGGGTGGGGAATTGTGATGTGAGACCAGCCCCAACCAAGAGAAGTTTTCAAGATTCCATCACAATCAATAGCTGGGCACAGGGTTGAGTGCCTATTGATTACCAGCTATATGGGTAAACACGAATGGAAGGAATACAACCAAGGCTTGCCAGACATAATAAAGTGAGAATCTGCCTTGAAAGGACAATGGAGATGTGGCTTAAGTGGTTGAATACCTGCCTAGTAAGCTTAAGTCTCTGAGTTATCCTAAGTACTGCCTAAAGAAGTGAAAGGCAAATTATAGAGGCCTATGCAGTGTGGATAGGAGTGTGCATGAAATGGAGATACTGTCAAAAAAGACCAAGCTTAGATACAAGAGATTCATTAAATGTGTGCTAAGGGACAAAACAGGAACCAAATGTCTAATATATTAAATATCCTAATGAGTGAATGTAGTTTACATCTTAATTGCTTTCATTTATTCAGTCATATAAGTACTATGTACTGTACTAGACAACAGTTAACAAAACTGACCAAGTCAACCTTAGGAAAGTCATACTGCATGAAACAAACAAGAAAGAATTAGTGTAGCAAAAATATGTGATTACAGTGTGCCTTACGTATCATAGGGGAAACAGAGTGTCACAATTAAGAATAAAGCAGTGGATGTCACTGACACCCTCTAAGAAATGACAACACTAATTGAAGAAAAAATTGTTACTCTAGCCACTATGGCCCACCAAATTAAAACAGTGGCTTCATCTCAAGATTTGTAATTAACCAGTGAACTCCCTATATCCAACTATCCCTACAACCAGTGTCTTTTTCATAGCCCCGAACAATTCCATGTCTCCTGTGTACCAGTGTCAGCTGCTTGACTTGACCTGATTTGTCTTGTCATTGAACTCCCCTCCTTATAAGTTCCTGACTTAAAAGTAGCTTATTTTGCTGTTAGAACTTCTATTCAAAAGAAGTTAACATTTATTGAAAGCATGCCCCAAATCTCAGTAGCTTAACATATTGCACAAAGCATCTGATGAGCTCCAGGACCCCTCTGAACTGCTGCTCAGTCATTCCTTTGGAGAATATGAGTCCTCAACTGGACCTTCTGTATTTTCCTTTCAGACAAGTAAACAAAGACAGCAGCAGATTATGCAGGAAGTTTCTATTAGTCAGGCAGATAACTACTGTGTATTACTTTTGTCCAGATTCCATTGTTTTAGACTTAGTTATGTTATATATACCTAACAAAAAGAGTAGATAATTTCATCTGTGTGTCCTGAAGGAAAAGGAAAGATTTTAAGTGAATTCATAGTCTTTTTTATTCACCAAAACTTTTTCATCTTATTCTTTTTCTCATAAAAGAATTCTCCCATCGTCATCTCAAATGAGATCATCCAATGGTACACACAGAGACCCTGAATCTAGCTCAAAGTCTAAGATCTTCAGATCATATTTCCTGTCGTTCTTTCAGATCCAGCTGGTCTTATGCATGTTTGGCCTGATTGGTTGTGAGGGCCCTATACTCACAAGTCTGTCATTGGATGTTTGTTACTATTTTGAAATTATTGATAATCTTATTTTTGAATCTGTGCTTTTAGAGTCAAGAAAATGAGTGTGAGGACAGGAATGTACAATGTGTGTATTCTCGGTTCCCTGCTACCCATTCATATACAGCATTTATGTTGTGTCCTTCAAAACAGAAATTTCAGAAGACCTCTGATACCTGGGAATTCAGGACTATGAAAAGTGAGTGCACAATAACATTATTATGTCTATGACTGAATAAAGTAAGGCACTGACTGCCCCAGAAGCCACATTTTCCCTGTGAACTAGAAAATGTTCAGAGCAGTACAAAATGGAAAAAATAACTTTATTATATTCTTTTTCAATCTTTCATTTCCTTCCCTTGTATTTATCAGCAACTTATACTAAAATGATATCAAAATGAAAGAGACAGATACAGCAACTGCAACTCATTCTTTAATTCTTCCTTTTCTCATCAGTATGCCAAAGATAATGAACATTACTAGAATTTGCACAGATTGCAAATAAAAATATATAAACAGTTCAATTAGATATGTGTAGTGTTTCTAGGTTCTGTAAAGAACAAAACACATACATGCCCAAGCCATAGAATACAAATTATGCCATTTTTGTAATTCTGCATGCACATTTAACACTCATATTTACATTTAAAACTGGCGTCACACAATATAAAGATGAATCATAAAATTAAAAATTTTTATGTAGAATGGCAATGAGTAGTGAACATAAAACCTCATTATTAGTCAAAGCTTATTACAAAATAAGGAAAAACCGGGTCTGGGAAGGTGGCTCAGTGGTAGAGCGCTTGCCTTGCATGCATGCGGCCCTGGGTCAATTCCTCAGCACCACATAAGCAAAAAGAAAAAAACCAGAAGTGACGCTGTGGCTCAAGTGGTAGAGCACTAGCCTTGAGCTGAAGAGCTGAGGGACAGAGCCCAGGCCCAGAGTTCAGGCCCCACGACTGGACCCCCCCCCAAAAAAATAAGGAAAAACCCACTTTATATTTGAAATTATACTTTTGTTCTGCTTTTTAGAACACATGGAACTGCATTTTCATTTGATCTTGGGGCTTGCAAATTAAGAAGGAAGCCCTAGGCCTGGTGATCTAGGTTATCTGAGCTGCTGTAAAAGCTGTAACTCAGGGGCGGGGAATGTGCCTCTGTGGGTAGAGTGCTCACCTTGCATGCATGAAGCCCTGGGTTCAATTCTACAGCACCACATAAGGAGAAAAAGCCAGAAATGGCACTGTGGCTCAAGTGGTAGAGCGCTAGCCTTGAGCTGAATGGCTCAAGGGGGCCCAGAGTTCAGGCCCCACCACTGAAAAAAAAAAAAAAGCTGTTACTCAGAAAAGAGGAAGATAGGAAATACATATTCCTGAATGACCACAGAAAAGATTGAATCTTTCTGAGCAGACATTCTGACTACTGAAGATTTGAGCTAATGTACTATCTGAGTTGTTTGAGAAATCTCACTGGTCCTTGATAGTTGGATACTTCATTCCACAATTACGTCTCCAATATTGTCTATGATATCTGACATGGTTGTTGAGGAAATCCTCTCCTGGGAAGTTGGCAGCTTTTGTAGTTCTTTTCCTTCTCAAGAGTAATCTTTTTTCTGCTCTTTTTTGTCCTAGATTACACAATTCCTTCAATTTTTTTCTTAGCACAAGCCTTTGGTCTATTTGCTTCCATGTGCCAAGTTTTATACTAGACAGAGTCATTAAAGTTTTCTTACTCTTTGTTGCCTAGATCTCATATATTTCCTTCCATTTATAGACAGGTACCTTGAAGCTACCTGAAACAATACTCTGTTGTAGAAAAGGATTTCTCTTAATCTGATGTATACCGAAGGACTGCATTTGGAGAAATCACAATGGTCTTTTGTCACCATTTTTATTCAGGTCCCCAAGCTACTAACTTTACAACAGTGTAAGGGATAGAGGCATCCCTGAACTGTCGCTCCTCTGCTCTCCACTTGGAAGTTATTCTAAACTCAACTGAAAATGTCTTTTTATTACTTAACTTGTGGTCAACACACAACTGTTCTGTCAGTTCCAACTACTTCCTTCCGTCATAGACTCCGTAGCTGCGTGGCCTGCCTTTCACTCCTCCCATGGCAGCTCTCCTGAAACTTGCTGAGGCTAAGTCGAACTTTCCAGACATCAGCTTATTTTAGTCTCACTAAATCAATGCCACTTACTTTGGTATTTAGACATAATAGGAGCATGTGTCCAATTACCAATTCCAGTACTGATCAAGGTAGAACAGCTACTGTTCTTCGAGCTACTGAAAGTTTATTTTATTTTATTTTTCAAAATGTTTTTGTCAGTGCCTGGGCACTGTCCCTGAGAAATCTTTGCTTGAGGCGAGCACTCTACCACTGTGAGCCACGGTGCCACTTCCAGTATTCTGGTGGTTAATTAGAGATAGTCTCATAGGCTTGCCAGGGGCTGACTTTGAACCAAGATCCTCAGATCTCAGCCCCCTGAGTAGTTAGGATAAAATGTGTGAGCCACCAGTGCTTGGCTTGAAAGTTTATTTTTTAATTATTGTGTATTCATGGATTCATAAGATGTCATTCAGTGATTAATACAACCGTATCTTTTTTTGGGGGGGGAGGAAGGGTCAGTCATGGGGCTTGAACTCTGGGCCTGAATGCTGTCCCTCAGCTTTTCAGCTCAAGGCTAACACTCTACCACTTGAGCCACAGTGCCACTTCCAGTTTTCTGAGTGGTTTATTAGAGATAAGAATCTTATGGACTTTCCTACCTGGGCTGGCTTTGACTCTAATCCTCAGATCTCAGCCTGCAGAGTAGTTAGGATTACAAGCATAAGCCACTAGGTGCCCAGCTTTAGTATTTTATTTTATATTGCCAAACCTTTTTTCTTTTAATATTGATTTAAAAACTTTCTATTGAAGCAGCAAAGATCTGTTTAGCAGTTCAATTTATTTTAACACCTAGATTTGTAGTTTTTACAGTTAAAAGACCCTTAATAGTCAGAGTTACAGTCAAATACTTTAAAAAATATCCACACTGAATATGTTTTCAAAGCTTTGTATTGTTGTACATACATTTTGTTGAAATTTTACTGGTAAATAAAAACTTCCATAGTCCCTGATGTCAATTAATGGTTTTCACAAAGTAATCCAAGGATTGACTCCTCTGTTTTTGACAAAGGCCATTCCACATCCCACAGGCATAAAGCATTATAGAGAGTTCTATTTTTAAGTTGTTTACCTACCAGTAAATAAAATTTTTTGAAGATGTTAATATTCACTTATATTGATTCAACTTCAAAAGTATAGTAGGATAACTGGATGCACAGGTACATACCTAAAAGGTGTGTACTAATTGTTACACACTTCATCCCAGCATTTGGGAAGCCAATGCAGAAGGATTGTAGCCTGGGCTACACAGTAAGAATCTGTCTTTAAAAATAAAAGGTATAGCCAGGCATTGGTGGCTCATTCCTGTAATCCTAGCTAGTCAGGAGGCTGAGATCTGAGGATCTCGGTTCAAAGCCAGCCTGGGCAAGAAAGTCTGTGAGACTCTTATCTCCAATAAACAACTAGAAAACTGAGTGGCAGTGTGGCTCAAGTGGTAGAGCGCTGGCCATGAGCTAAAGAGTGCAGGGACAGTGCCCAAGCCCAGAGTTCAAGCCCCACGAGTGACAAAAAATAAAAAAATAAAAGTAAAAGGTATAATATAATGCAACTATTTAAAAAAATCTGCTTTCAAAGGGCATCCTCGATGAGATGCTCTTTAGAAAGTAATTACTGGCTAGGCACTGGAGGCTTATGACTATAATGCTAGCTATTTGGGAAACTGAGATCAAAAGGATCACAATTCCAGGCTAGCCTCAGCAAAAATAGTTTACAAAACACATCTCAACAGAAAGAACATGGTATGCTAGTGCACATTGCCACCCTAGCTAGGGCAAGATAGGTAAATAGGAAGATCATGGTCCATGCCAGTCCTAACCAAAAGCACAATTTTGTCTCACTAATTAACCAGAGTAAAAAGTGCTGAGGGTATGGTTAAAGAAGCAGAGCAAGTATAAAGCCCTGAGTTCAATCCCTAGTATTGGCAGAAAAAGGAAAAGTAGTAAATATATCACTCATTATTAACATATTTTTTACCATAAAGGAATGGACTATTTTTCTTTATGCAAGTATTTCTTTGGCAGTGTAATCCTGGTTACCATAAAAAAAGGTCACCAACCAGAAGCTAACACTCAACAGCCCTGGATGTAACCCATTAAAGTCTGAAAGGGGGTGAAGAATAGGTTTTGAAGGGCTGGTTAATGACACCTGGATACCCATAAAATTATTTAATCATACATACACATGAGAAGTAGCAATGTAAGAGAAGTGGAAATGAGCAAATGCATGAGGGAACCACTCACTCGCAGGCCTTCCAATTATACAACTGCTCTCAGAAACTTCAGTGGTGTCTCCTCTTCACCAACTGGAATTAAACATCATTTGGCATATGGATGCTATTAGCATTTTTGTTACTAAGAAGTCTATTTTAAAATATGTGAGAGTCAGGAAGTTCTTGTGGTAGTCATCTATCACTAACAAAAAATACCTGAGATAATATGCAAAGACAAAAAGTTTATTTTGTTTCACAGTTTGGAAGGTTCCAGCCCATGATCAGTAAGCCCCTGGGCTTTGGGTCAGTTGTAAGATGCACATAAGAGAGAGAACATGTATTGGCATTAAATTTCTCACATCATGATGGCTACTATAAGATGCAGAAGAGAAAGATCCTCAATCCCACAATTTCCTTAAGGGAACACTATCAAAGGCCTAAAAATCTCCCACTGTGACTTACCTTTTTAAAGGTTCGATCTCCTGGGTAACAAAACTTTAAGATATTCATATAGGATGTTTATTCAAATCATAGCAGCATGATAACTAATGCCAGAAATACCAGACTTACTTATCCCAAGTGTTGCTAGTAAGGATAAGCCCCACCCAATAAAAAATGCTAAAAGTATTAGGTTGGAGTGTAGAAAGGCTAAGAGTTTGCCTAGAAAAATCTCTTCTTAGAAACAAGGTATATGAAAACCAATTTTTCCTCAAAAATCACTTAACAAGCAGACCTAGTGAGGGCCAATTCACATATTAAGTATTATAAACATCAGTGCATTTCTTTTCAGCTATAAATAAATGGGTCAGTTCTAAATCTTTACTTCTTCAAACTTGAGATTTTTTTTTCTTTTCTGAGGAAGACTTCTTTGGGCATTAACATACACTACTTTTGAAGCCACAACAACCAAGAAGTCAATTATTTAATTACTATTACTTTAGTCCATCGTAGTCCACATTCAAATTCTCAGTAACCATCTTGACTAATGGCAGGAAGAATTTTATATCCTGGGCAAAATTTGCCTTTAACATAATTTTGACTCTTACTCAAGTCTACCAAAATCAGGTTTAATTCCAGTGTTGCTTCCATTCAAGTTTAAGCCATCTTATACTAGAATATTCTCTGGTTCTCTGTGAATAGCTTAACCTCAACCTGTCATTACTGTTCATTTCAAAGCTGACTGCTATTGAAAGAATGTCAACCTTATGATTATATATGAAGGACAGACAACGTATTATGTCAATGCATTTAAGTCTTTTCTTTATCTGATATGAAGGTTTGAATAACTTATTTTTTTATATCGGATCGACTTCTGACAAATCAAGCAAACAGTTGTGAAAAATAAAAGGAGATACATCTTAATTTCAATTTATTCAATGAGTAAGATTTTATGTTCCTATCCAAAAGATTTATAATAAAAAAGAGAATATAAAGCAATAGAAAGACAAGTTGGGAGACAAATGGCATCTATGTTCTTTTATTCCGTGTTTATATAAAAATAATTTTAAAAATAAACAATTTTGCAATAGTTTTAAATTTGTAGAAAAATGTTGCAAAGATTGTATAAAAAGTAAACTGTGATTGAAAGTCAAATTCAAAACTATTTCTCAAATTTTTGTTTGGGTTTTGCATTGGTTTAATTTTTTTTATTCCATTGTTCACATTTAATGTTATTTAAATTGGTCAGAGCATTGATTCCAAGATTTGTGCAAGGAGATATTGCTGCCAAATCCAGGGATTTCATAAAATAGAAATACTGCTAGAATAAGAATTTAGAGTCTTGACCTCTATTCTCCTTAAGTAAATATAAGAGAGTTTTAAGCTGCGCTCTGGGCAAATATTTTAGGGGCTGATGAACATTAGGCTTCATTTAACATAAAGCTTCATCATCCATCTACCCTACCCCGTCTATTTCTATTTACTGTTTAATGAGAGTGAATATAGAGTCTACTGAAGTTCCTTGTCAAACCTAAGATATCTTTTGAGTAGTCCATAGTTGACAGTCTAGGAAAGTAGCCAGTCTTTGATGAGCTTATAGTAGTTTAGAAACTTGTTTAGCCCAAAGAAGAGAATACATGAATTCAAAATGAGGAAGTGTGACATTCTCTCTCTCTCTCTCTCTCTCTCTCTCTCTCTCTCTCTCTCTCTCTCTCTCTCTCTCTCTCTCTCTCTCTCTCATTTTAACTCTTCTATTCCTTTATAATATAAGTCTTTTGAGAGCAGAGGTCTTTATCTATATGTAGAATACTGTATTAATACATTTAGCATGTAATTAATACATACTTAGCACTTATGAATATTTGTTGACCAACTGACCAACTGACTCAGAAAACAACAACTTGGAGATCCCTTCTCTATATAAAGTATGAAAAGACCATTAATTTGCTGAGAGAAATAAGAAGTCTTAGGGAGAAGAAATTTATGATCGACCTATCAGTATGTGCAGGATCCTCCAGAGAAACAAAGCCAATAGAATATATGTGTATATATGCACACATAATATATACATATACATACATATGTGTGTGCATATTTATTTACTATGGGAATTGGCAGATGTGATTATGGAGATCAAGAATTCCTCCATCTGTTGTCTGCAAGCTGGAGCTCTAAGAACACCAGTGATACAATTCAGTCTGAGATCAATTCATTCTGAGTGTGAAAGCCTGAAAAGGAGGGAGGGTACAGAGACCATGTGTTGGCATAAATCCCAAGTGTAAAAGGGATGTAAGAGGATGTAAGAGTGTAAATGTGTAAAATCATTGACATCCTAGGGCTGAAGGACATTCATTCATCTTTTCTCTATCTTTTTGTTCTATTCTGGAACTCAAAGCATTGGGGAAGACCATTTTTTTTTCTTTACATACTAATATTTTCTGAAAACAAGCTCACAAATACACTAAAAACAATGTTTTGCCAAATGGACGTCTTTTACCCTAGTAAGGTAACATAATTTTTATCATCTCAAGCACCTTACTTTTAAACTTGTGAATCTGTAAGGAAAATACTTACATCATCCAGGAAGCAAACAAATAACCTTCCCATAAACACAGGAAAACACTACTGAATGGATTCGATAGCATCCACATGATGGAGAATACTGTGTAGTTGCAATAGGTGCTGGCTAAGGGGAGATTCAAGACTGAATGAGTTGTCACTAGAGGCAATGGTGCTGCTCACACACAGGGATACTAGGAAGCAATTGCCTCCATACAGAACTTCCATTACCTATTATTACTCTAGAAGCAAATTACGATGGGTGATAGACCTTGAAGTAAAAGACCACGTCTTTTTGGAGAATTACCATTGTTAGACATACTGGGCTATTAGATGTTTGCAACCTATCTCTTATGAAATGGAAGTTGGCCGGTAATGTAATAACAATTAGTGTTTTGGGGAAGCAATAGACATGAATTGTATTTTTTTTTTAGTTTCTCAGTAGGCATCCAGCCTCCTAATAGCCCCTTATTGTTTTCTTTGTATTATGGATATTTGAAAAGAATAATATTTAATATTTCTTATTTTTGTGATGGTACTGGTAAACACTCAGAGCCTTGTGCTTGCTGGGCAAGCCCTCTGACACTACAGTCATCTCTCTATCCATTTTTGCTTTAGTTATTTTTCAGATAAGATCTTTCACTTTTCCCCAGGCCAGCAATAGCCTGATCCTCCTACTTACATAGCTGAAATTAGAGTATGTACCATCATGTTTAGTTTGGTTTTGAGACAGGGTCTCAGTGACATTTTTGCTCTGATTGGTAGCAAACCATGACCCTTCTATCTCTATCCTCCAAGTAGCTGAAATTATAGGTATGAGCTACCATTCCTGGCCTATTTTAAATAAGTCGGGTATTTACTAACTTCTCAGCATAGTGCTAAGTACTTTACTCTTTAAAACAATCCTATGTGGTAAGTAACCTTATAATCTTCACCCTAAAGGCTGAGTTTTAGGGAGAAGAAACTTACCCATTGTTATACATCTATTAAAACTAGATTCAAACCTAGGTTTTGTTGATATCAGAGCTTGCAAGTTTGACCACTTCATGGAATTCTTACAAAACTGAACATTTACTTGTATCCTTTCTTTCCTCACTCTTTCATTATTCAGTCAATGAACAATTTAGACAAAATGTTGTATATCTATGGAACAGGAGGCCTGAGTTAATAGCCTGCTACCTTACAACCATGTTATTCTTCATTTCTGTCACTCAACAATTTTATAATGTGCATGTCTCATATACTTAGCATTGTGAGGAGAGGGAGCGTACAAAGTAGCATAAGACTTAGACTTATGTTCAATGTTGTATTGTGCATGTCAGTCCTGGAGCTTAAACTCAGGGCCTGGGTGCTATCCCTATGCTTTTATGATCAAGGCTAGTGCTCTAACTGAACCAGGGCTCCACTTCTGGCTTTTTGGTAGTTAGTTGAAGGTGAGTTTGGCATTGGTTTCGCTGTCTGAGCTGGCTTTGAACTCCGATCCTCAGATCTCAGCTTCCTGAGTAGCTAGGATTACAGATGTGAGATGTCAGTGCCCAGCAAGATCTTAAAGTCTTAAGAATGAAACTCAACATTAGAGAAAAACAAAGGAGGGGGTAACAATGATCGACAAGAAATGTTCTCATTGCCTTACTCATGTAACTGTAACCCCTCTTACAGCATCTTTACAATAAAAAATTTTAAATATGACAAATCAAATATATTAAAATGTGTATATTAAGTTTCAAGTAAGTCATATGGACAAGTGCCATGAGGATTCAGAAGTGAGAGGAGCCATTGTGAGGAAAAGTCCAAAAGAGTTGGAAATTCAATGATTCTTGGAAATTCAAAATGATTTGGGGCTAGCGGTGTTTTTACAGTGATAGAATGACTGTCTAGCAAGTGAGAAGCCAAAGGCACAAATCTCATTACTGGAAAGGAAGGAACAAAGGAACGAAGGAATGAAGGAAGGAAGGACATAGAGAAAGAAAGGAAAGAAGGAAGGAAGGAAGGGTGTATAAAGTATTAATTCAAGCAAGGCTGCCTATGTAACAGTGTTGAAAGTCAAAGGATATATGTCAAGAAACAGGAGATGGGAAAGAATGTGAGAGAAATAAATGAAATGAGGACTGACCATGTGAAAACCTAGTCTCTTAGACAACTCTGTAGAGAAGTAACTTTTAGCATCAGAAGATTGTGACAGAAAGGAAAAGATCAAATGATTGAAGTTTGGGATGGAGAGGCAGAACAAGTTCAATAAGACAGAGACAATGGAAGGTAAATTTCCAGTTCAAAATGGGAAGGATCAAGACTTGTGATTCTTAGATTTGTTTGTGAAATCTTAGTGAATTTGAACATTATGAGAATGCTATCTCTACAGCAGGTCATGGTGGAAATCCATAATGGAGAAACATATTAGTAATGGATCTCAAGAAGGTCAATAACTTTAAAGTCAAGATATCCTACCAATATCAGAATTTGGAAATGTTTGGGATAGCCTCCAATTTTAAGTACTAGGACTAAACATATGAATCAGATTCTGAAAATTTGAAAAATAATTTTAAAAGGCCAGTAGAGGCTGGTAGAGTCAGAATGAAGAAAACGTGGAAATAATTAAAAGTGGTATATCTGGTTGTGTAAACATCAAAGGAAGAAGATAGAACATTAATGATAAGTTAAAGGTCTGGAGACTCAAAAATCCCACCAGTTTTTGTTTTCTCATCAGTGAGATGTAGTCTTTGCTAAAGACTAAATACATGTTGTGATATTTTCTCAAGGAATTCAGTCTCCGAGAGTAAGAAATGAAATAGGGTCAAAAATTGAGGGCTCTACTTAACATATATTTCCTGACACAAAAAATGTGTGAGAGCAGTTTACATAAATGACAGAAGTTCTACAATATATAGCAGGAAAAAGCTGGGTGCCAGTGGCTCACGCCTATAATCCTAGATAATCAGGAGGCTGAGATCTGAGGATCACGATTCAAAGCCAGCCTGGGCAGGAAAGTCCATGAGACTCTTATCTCCACTAAAAATCACTAGAAAACCAGAAGTGGTGCTGTGGCTCAAGCAGTAGAGTACTCGCCTTGAGCTGAAGAGCGCAGGGACAGCACCCAAGCCCAGAGTTCAAGCCCCAAGACCAACCAAAAAAAATTATATATATATGTATATATATATCATATATCTGTGTATATATACATATATATGTATCTATATGTGTATATAGATACATATATCTATATGTGTATATAGATACATATATATATATATATAAGGAAAAAGATGGAGTCACTGTGAGAATGGAAATATAAAAGAATAGAATCAAATTAGAAAGTTGAGAAACAGTAGCAAGGATCTCAAGACCTCAGATAGTATAAGTAACAAACATGGGTATGCAGCATTTGATTAATATGTAGAATATTGCATGCATATTGAATAATCAAACTCATGTTACCCATAGAATTGATCAGAGTTCAATTCTGCAAATTTTGCTTAGGAGAGATGAGAGGAAGACAAGATATTCATCATAGGATGTCTTGGTCAAAACAACTGCATCTAAAACAGCCTTTTTTGGTCTGTAACTGAATACCTATCCGTGGGGACTTGAATAACTAAGCTTTTGTAGTTTCTTCACTTTAATAATTTGAATATTAACATTTCTATAGCTTGCTAAAAGAACTTCAAGTGCCTCCTGAAATTATCAAGAAAGGGGTTGTTTCTTACATTTATTTCCTGTTCTTTAAGAGCCACCATAACATGCCACCTCTTCTAAAAAGGCTTTCATAATGAGAAGGCATGTGTAGATTCATAGAGTGGACTGCATGGACATACTTTTATTCTATGCTACATTTATTGTCCAACAGCTACGTTTATTCAGTTAAGCCAATGGATTCTGATTAGCAGTTACCAATCCTACTAACCCAGTCATAAGTTTACTGCAGAGCTTTGTTCATGGATATAGCATACAAATCAAGGTGTAAACCATGTTAATTCATGGAATTCCTTTCTAGTCAGATAGATTAGCCCAGGATCAGCACAGGACTTGAGTGGTCCAATTAGAAGGCACCTCAAGTCTTTAGTGGAATACTTAAAATAAGAAATTAAACCAAATATTCTCTTATTCTTTCTCTCATATTCACCCTCTTATTTTGGCTTTTGGTAGATATTTAGTAACCATAAGGTATCCAGCTCTGGAATACATTTGTAACAATAGTAAACTGGAGAAGCAAGACTTTTCCCTAATAAAGACAATAGAGCTGATAGAATCCTACCCTGAAATTTACATCACAAGAGATCTTTTAAGTTTATAATTCAATAAATTAGCTTTTATTGACTTAAAAGTCCAGCTAGGTATCAAAACCAAGAAAACTTCTGAACTAGATTTGTACTCATCCCCTAAATACTTTAATTGAGCACTTCATTTGTTCATACTTCATGTTGTCTTCCATTGGCTGTATCTTTTGTCAGAGTTTGATCTCCTTAAGGGCAAAGAATTTAAATACTTCCATGTTTCACTCAGATTTTAGAATACTACTTTTCTCATAGCACAATTCCTAATACATTTAAATGAATAAATCTAACACATGAACTTCAACATTTGATCTCATTAGTATCAAACTGTACTTAACACATTTAATAATTATAAAGCTGTGGAAGAAACGCATTTGAAAGTGTCATTTTATCCTTTCTTTTCTTGAATTATAGGAAATACTTGAAATGATAATTTTCATTTTCTCCTTCTTTTACTACAGACCACAGAAATTACAAACATGTCCTGATAGTTCATCTAAAGATCTAAAGATTAGCAAAAATAATCAGTGTTATCACTTTTGTAGGTCTAATTCTAACCAAATCTGAGTATTCTGACACTTTTGTTAGCTAATATGGTCTTATCTTGGGTAAAAGAGAGAATTACAATAGAATTTGAAAACATTGAAAGTACCCATAGGCCAAAAGAAATCTTCCTTGCCTGTAATTCAAGTTTTGAAAAAAGCAATATTTAATCTTGACATACCTTATTATTACCTTTTGTTCCATATAATATATGTGTATATATTATATATAATCTTATGATACTTGATATTTGGTCTTGACAGAATGATTTCATTTCCTTTGGTTTCAATTTTCTCATCCATAAAATAGTAATCATTATACTATCAATCTTTTAATGTTGACATAAGTTTTAATTGAGTTAATGAAGTCAAGACACTTAGATTATTAATTCCATATATAAAGATACTTAAGAAGTCTTGGAGCTAATTTTCTTGTGTTTATCATTATACTATTGTTTTGATATTATTATAATTTCATGTAAAAATTACTCATTTAAAAACTTTGTGGTAAAATAAAATATAATTACTTTTTCACAGTTTGAGACTACTCTTTCTATGTGCTTGCTATAGATGTAATCTGACTATTCTCTTCAATCACATGCCCTTGAAATAAATATCTAAACATTAAAAATTTAAAAATAAAACTAATCTTAGAAGTGAACTTATTAGAAACTTATCACAAATAGATAATTATATGAATAAAAGTACTTTAATTTGCAGAGGAAAGTCTCACTTAGGTAGCCCAGGATGACCTTAAACACCTGATCCTCCTACCTCAATTTCCTGAGGGTTAGGATTTCAAGCATGTACCACTTTATCTGACTCTAATGTTTCTAAATAAGGAAAAAACATTGGCCTTAAATGAATTTAATATATGAAAACTATATGGGTTTGAAAATTAATTTGATATTTACTTTAATTCACTGTTTAACAAAGTTAATTGAAAATCATATATAATTATATTATATTGAAATTTTCATTGAAGTAATTGTATTCTGACATCCTAGTGTGAGAAAGCCTTCAGAAAATTATCTCATGTGTTGTTCACTTTCTCCCAAAGGTAAAAAAACCCTGCAACATAATATTCCAGCCAGGCAATTGATGTTGATACAGTCCAATCTTTTGCATATGCTTCAGTTTTATTTGTATTTATTTGTGAGTTACATGCATATGTGTGTATATGCACATCCATGCATGACTTTCTTTACAGTTCTATCATTGGTTTTCTTTTCTGTTCTTATTACCACAGTTAAGATACTGGAGAGTTACAGTGTCATACCCACCTCCTCTCACCTCTCCTTCCAGAATTTACTTTCTTTATCAAAACTTAGGTGTATTATTTTAAAAAGAATAATTCAATCTTCCAAAAGCCTAACAAAAACTAATTCTACTACTAAAAAACTAATTCTACTACTAAAAAACTAATTCTACTACTAGGAACCAGTACCTCAATGTGTATTTATTTATCTCTCTGTCTAGAATGAAACTGAGAATACAAGGTCTTTCTTCATATACTTAACTAATGTTACTTAGTTGTGTTTCAGTTATCTACTTATTATTACCAAAATCAAACCAGTGAATTTACCATCTAACCTTTACTTTCATCTTTTTATATATAGTCTTTTGCTGCCTTATATAATCTCTTTTTAAGAAAAATTAAAATACAATGCATGCAGTATTTTATTTAGAGTTTAAATATAAAAGACAGTTAGATATTATTTGAAGTTTAAAATGTCAAAATAAAATATAAAATATTGCAAATAAAAATCGTATCTGAAACCTTAAAGTCTTCTAGGAGTAAAATTATAGGAAAAAAATGTCTATCACCCAATAAATACATTTAGCAAAGTATAGGAAATTACAAGAAACTCAAAATTCATAACAATGTAAGGGAAATACAGCAAGCTGAACTCAAAGTACTTGCTGTGCATGTTTTAAATAATCTCAGTTCAGAGAGAGCAGGCATTCAGGAAATAGTTTGGAGATACTTGACCCAGCTGTGGTCCCTTTCCAGTCTTCGGCTCTGTTAGCTGATTGGGTCTCCAGAGGCTTTCTCACCAGGAAATGGAAATAAGCCCATTATTTGTAAGAGATTAAATATTGATCACAATTTTATATTTATTTCATATTAAAATCTATATGTAAGTGCTTCATTATTGAGTTTAGTTTCTGTATGATTGTTCAGTTCAGAAAGCAACACAATAGAATTTGCTTCTACTGTAAACATAAAAAAGTTAATACTGAATCATATAAGATTATAGAGATGACTCTTCTTATGAGATTTAGTTCTACCCTCCTCCCCCCAAAAATGATTGGCAAATGAATGTCCAACATGAGAAAAGACCAGAGGCAAAACAACTGTAAGAAAAATGACTGAGTGTTAGAATCACACTGAAATAATTTCAGGCTCTGTATCTAAACAAGCAAAACAGTCAAAATCTCCATGTCTCAGCTTCTCTAGTTGCAAAATAACAGGAACAATAGAATCTCTCTTTAGGGCTATTGCAGGAATAAATGATATATCACATACACCATCACACATGGCTACTATTCCCAAAATATTGAGATCTGAGGATCCCAGTTCAAATCCCACCTGAAAGGTTAGTCTGTGAGATTTTTACCTCCAATTAACCACCAAAAGCCAGATGTGTAGTTGTGGCTAAAGTGGTAGAGCAATAACCTTGAGCAAAAAAGCTCAGGGACAACTCCTAGGTCCTAAATTCAAGACTTAGGAGCAGCATACACACACACACACACACACACACACACACACACACACACACACACACACACACACACACACACACACACACACACACACACACACACACACTATCTTGCAATAATATCCTCAAAAAACCACTGATAACAACCTGATTTTTGTAATTAGAGTTAGTATCTCTTTATCATAAGCACTAATGACAAAAGGATTGATGTGTACAATAGAATTACTGTGAAACCCATATAAAAGTGTGCTAGCTAAAGTATTTTCTATGTGTTGACAATGAGACATAGAGATTTCCGTGTTACAAAATTATACAAGACTATGTTGATTGAAGGTAGAGGGAAATTTGATATAAATTGTATATAGGCTATTAGCTTTGTAAGATATTTCACTTCCCTTTCTTTAATTTTTTTCTGTCATCATTCTACTACTTGACATTTCCCAGCACCTTGCTATCCATTATTGCTTATTTATCATATACCATATTTAATACCAAGCATGACATTATATTGATCAACCCATTATGTCTTCCCAGCTTGTCTATCTACTCTATTCTGATGGCTTTACACATTAGCTCTTTTGAATGATGCTGTAATTTGATTCAGAGTCTCCCAGCCCACACGTCTAGGCAAATCAGTAAGTTGCTTTAGTTCTTTCTGGGCAAACAACAGTAGATTTTGCTTATACCTAGAAACCATTCCTTCTTCCTTTGCAAACTTTTGATTCTACCTTGGATGTTTTGGATTTTCATGTTCTGATTAGAGGATCTCTTCCTCTATAGCTCTAATTATAAGCTGTTTACTAAATAACTACAAAGTTTAAGACTCCACATTATATCTCTATATTGAGTATATCTAACTGCTCTTATGCTACCTCTGCATGTATCTCCTTTGAGCATCCAAACTCAACATGTTCACATTGAATTCATCACCATTCTATATAAGTGATATTCTTAGAAATAATTTTCTAGTTGTTCCTCTTCTTTCCACTTCTATTCCTTGCCATTGGCATCCATCCAAAATATTCTTGATGTTGTTAAAACAATGTTTCTTAAATGCAAATCTAACTGTGCCATTCAGTAACTTCTTACCCTGACAATACAACTGAAGAATACAACCTGCCCTCTGAAATGTTCATTCTAGAGGCACAAGATGATCAGTTGATGAGACAACAAGTATAGCAAGTTAGATGAGAATGAGGTGCTCCAGAAATTGTGTGATAACAATGATGCACATATTTATTGGTATTCAAGAGATGGAAACTAAGGGTAAATGTCCAGAGTAGAATAGTATCAAAGAACTTTGCTTTTCATTCGAACTGTCTGGCTCTGAGGTTTCTTGGGCACTTGTGCTTACAAATTTTGTCATCTAAAATAATATCTTGCTACTGTAAAGAGAAAAGACTGTAGAGAAAATAAGAACAGGAGTAAGGAGATAGTACAAAGGTTATCAGTAATCATCCAGGGCAGACATAGAAATAGAATCATAATAGTGAGTCGGCTGAAGAGTCATCTCACTCAAAGCTTATTGTGAATATGCAGTCAGTCCACAGGTCTTCCTGATAGATTTGAGGGCAGAAAACTGAGATATGTCAAGGTTTTGTCTTGAGAAACTATAAGTGATGACACCATCCGCGGGGATTGGAAAAAATGATGTGCTCTTTGTATTTGATAAGGGAATCACAAAAATGATACTTGATTTGGATTTTAAAGGGGAACATCAAGAATTTATTTCTGATACATACTATATGTATATATACATATTTGTCAAATAGGAAACTGATATGACAGCATGGGGTTCAGATGAGCAGTTTGGACTAAAATATAACATCTTCTGTTCTGTGTGGAGAATGGGTTTTTGTGGGGGAGGTTGTTGGTCATGGGGCTTGAACTCTGGGCCTGGGTGCTGTCCCCCAGCTCTTCAGCTCAAGGCTAGCACTCTACCACTTGAGCCACAGCGCCACTTCCAGTTTTCTGAGTGATTTATTGGAGATAAGAGCCTTTCCTTCCCGGACTGGCTTTGAACTGTGATCCTCAGAGCTCAGCCTCTGAAGTGGCTAGGATTATAGGCGTGAGCCACTGGTGCTCAGCTTCATGTAGAATGTTTTTAAAGCTGTTATAACTGAATCTTCACTTGAGTATGAGTATAGGTGAGGGTATGCTATGAAATAATTACAAATAATTTTATTTAAAAATGTATGCAGAAATATGTATCCACAATTAGTCTATCCCTTTCTGACATTGAGGTTGTTTATCAACAGGCTTTTTTCACCTGGGTCATTCATATATAGTTGACTTCCCCATGCTGTTTTACATGCTGTTTGTCTCACCCACACCACTGATGAAATAATTTGTCATTAAGTTCAGCTTCTTTAGATCATAGCCAGTCTCAATTGTGTTAGCAAAAGGATGAGTTAGAATAGTCTTTTCTAAATCTCTTTCAATGCACATAAGATTATTCTGTATCAACTTGATATTCTTCAACTTCTTCTTGCTCAACAGGGAAGGTGGCACAGTGCATGTAGCTTCTGAGATGTACCTGTGTCAGGAGTTGTGTTTTGAAAGAAATTACCAGGTTGCCTTGAAAAACAATATACATGTTTAGGGCATTTTCTCTGAGAAGGCATTCTCAGTATAGAAGGAATACCAATACTTTAGTTCTGATCACTTGAGACAAATGGGTCAAAAGAAAAATTTTAAAGTCCTTTACAGTAGTAAAGAAGATTCATGCTTCCTTCATGTTTTAGAAAAGCAATCACTTCAGATATAATAAAATGAGTCACAAAAATAATTTATTATGGAAATGATTTAGTATACAGAAATTATACACTGAGTAGCTATGTGTCAGATTTGTCGGTAAGTGATTGTTAGGATCATGGGATTATGACTGCATACTCATTGATGTTTGAATTAATAACCCCTCCACTGAGGATGTATCATTACTTTTCAACCATATGTTGTAGTTTTAAATGATATTTTCTTCTTCTCTAAAAGATATCTAAAGTAAAACTAAAGTAATGAAAATTATTTACATTAAATCCAGAATGGTTCTTTTCTAGATAAGTAGCAGTCATAATTTTTACTCTTTATGTATTTTTCCCCTGTCTCTGTTCTCTCTGACCTGTTATCCTCCCCTACTTCCCTTGCTTTCCATGGTATTGTAAGTCTTATGATTTCCCCCCCCCCCCACAGACCATAGGTACAATTTCCTGCATGGTACTCAATATGTCCAAGTCCTAGAATGTTCCTTGAGAGGCATGGTACTATTTTGAGGTAAGTTAGAGCATAAAACTGCATTAGCTGTCTCATTTGTGAAAATTAGACTAAATTCCCAGATATGTGGTAAGCAGCTGCTGGTAAAAACATAATCCTAATGGTTTTCATAATTGATGTTTTCAAAACCAGAAATAATTCTGAAAATGTTGCATCCCCTCCTTATAGGATGCTCATGTTGAGATTCTGTACTTTATGAGGTTTAGTACATATTTTTTAAAATTTTAAGCTACTATTTCTGTAGCAGAAAGAAGATAATCATTTTTCTTACACTGTTTTGTGAAATATTAAAGAAACAGATACATGCATATGCACACACGCACATACACAGTTCTATATTCATTAGTAGAATTCCAAGAATCATGTGGCAGATGATTCCACAGTGGTATGAGCATTTTTCAGCCAGCATATAAAATATCTTCAAAAGAAGACATAATTGGATCTTTGTATTTACTTTTATTAAAATAGGAGATTTAATGAGCCCCCCTCCCCCACAAGCCTTACTGCCTTTCAGTTAGTTTTAAAATTATTGTGTCCTACTTTGGCATAACTTCTAGAACTAAACTTTATACAATGCTCATAGTGCTACACATTAATTATAAACTGCTTGACCTTAATCAATTTCTTTTTTATCTATTAGTCCAAATTCATACTTAGTGTTTAAATAACTTAAGGAACATGACCTGACGCAGGCAAAACTTCCATTGACTTTTACTGGAGTCAGTGAAATTTTGTCAGACATCCAGAATCTAAGTCATTGCTACATCCCAGAATATAAACTATAAACGAGAAACTATAGAACTTGTGCCATATAGCATGGTAATGTTCTTTTAATGTTTTTCCTGCTCCCAATGGGATGTTTTGATAAATACATACTAAATATACTAATAGCATTTAGATTCCTGGTATATAAATATTAATTTACAATGTACACATATAATTCATATTTTAATGTATAAAATATTAACATAGATTATTTTCCTTTAATTTTACTTTTAGACACACTGATTAATTGGAGTCTGTGTACAAAAACAGTAAAGCTTTGTTGGTTATTCATGCCCAAATAAATTAAACACAGGTTTTTTTGGTTATTGTTAATTCGTTTTCGGTTCTAGTACCTGGACTTGAATAATCTGGCCAATAGTTCTTGCTCTGCCTTTTCATTCACAGCTGGTACTCTCTGACTTGAGACATGCCTCCACTTCTAGTTTTTTGCTGGTTAATTGGAGATAAGAGTCTTAGGTTTGTCTGCTGACTTCAAACCATGATTCCCCGAATTTTTCCATTTTGAATAACTAGAATTAAAAGTGTGCACCATCAATGCCTGGCTAAACTATGTGAGAAATAAAAATAGTATGTGTATCCATGCTGGTTTGGACATAAATACAAGACCCTATTGAAAATTAATAAATATGAAAAAGACTGGAGGCATGCGAAAGTAGTAGAGTGCCTGCCCAGCAAGTACAAGGCCCTGAGTTTGAATATCAGATGTTTATATAGTTGTTGTTGTTGGTAGTGTGTATAAATGTGTGTATGTGTGTGTGTATTTGTTTAAAAGATAGGATGGTATCCAAACTAGTCTCAAATTTTCAATCTTCCTGCCTCAGCCTCCTGAGTGTAGGAAGTATAAGCATGTGTCACCATGTATGAAATGTTATCTACTACTCTCTACAACTGCAAAGTACAGGTAACAAAACATTCTGTACAGCATTGAAAAAAAAAGTGATAAACAATAACCAAAATATTTTCCTCATATAGATGGAACAAATTAAAGATTGCCTAAGGCACGATGAATCAAAAAGAATGATGGTTGCATAAGAGAACATGTTCTATCCCAACCAAAAAAATCAACAAATAAAAACCCACCAAATTTATCCAAGAAAAGCAAGGACAGTAGGGCAAATAAGGTTTAGTAGGCTATGCTGGCTTAGAAGTAATGTTGCCTTTGGGTATGATATCCACAGATCATAAAACGTAAGGGATTTCTTCAAATTTAGTAGTGTTTAAAGCCAAGTTAAGAGAAGATGCCGTTATTTTAGAGGATGTATCAATGTCGTCACAAGTACAGGAAATTCTGCAAACTCTTACAGTATTGGAAGAACAAAGGTAAACTGTACAGCAGATTGAGGAAGGATGGCCTTTGAGTCTTTTTTCCACTAGAGTTCAATAACATTCCAAGGCTGCACTGGCATCTCTGGAATGTAAAGTGAGCACACAGCTCCTGCTTACTCTGTTTCTCTGATCTGGTGTCTTGATAATTACTGATTTCCTCAGGTGAAGGAAGAGATCCCCTAAAATGAAGAGGGGGAACCTGAAGTTGAGAGGAATAGAAATCAGAATGCCAGAAGAGGTAGAGAAAAGGATATCAATCATAGGACAAGAAAATAAAAATTGAGGAGACACATAACTCATGAAAATGACATGAGAGAAAAAAGAAGCTTGTTCTCTGTAATTGGTCTGAGTTTTGTTCCTCATCTTTAAATAACTTACAAGTGAGGTCAAGGGATGAGCCCATTTATAAACAAAAGGCAAAGGATAGCACCAAGCATAACTTGGATTTCATATAAAGGTTAATTACTTTTATTAAAGTAAATATTTTCATATATCCAGCTAAATGGTTAGATTAAATATTACTATTACTGAATATTAATAAATTGGGACTAAACAACTCATTGATTTGACAGATAAGCCTCCTAAGTCAAAAAGCAATCTCTTCAGTATATAAAAGAGACAAATGAAACTAGGAGCTCCCAAGTCCAAAGCAAAGGACAGCAAATTAGAAAAGCTCACCAGTCACATTTACTGATTTCAATAGTAGCCTAACCACAGGTTTCAAGGCTAGTCTTTATCACCCGACTCTAGCCCATCCTTGGTTATCCTTGGCTTGTTCAAAGACAGACATCTATCTAGCCAGAAGAGATTTAGCTTTCTGTTGGGGTTAAATAAAGGTGTGAGATGTAATGAAATAATGGAACTGAATGGAAAGGAGTGAACTAGTAACTTCTGATGTCCTTGCTTAAAAAGCGAAAGGAAAAGGGACACATCAATCGACCTCTGCTAAAACTTGCAGAGGCAGGAAGTAGATAGGGAAATGCAAGACAAAATGCAACTAGGAAGCAGTTCCTGATGCTCATCCCTCCTTTTAGTGCTGGTTGACATCCAGAGTCTCCTACGAAGCGGTGTTTCTCTGGGAAGGTTAGAATCCTCACAGAGGTCATGGAGGATGGAGAAGTTGGGAATTTTTGACACCCTGACCCCTCTGCGACATTTCTCAGTGCAAGCCACTTCCCATGTGTGGTGAGGCTTCCTTTTATACATCTGTCCTGTGACCAAAGCTTGGAATGCAGCACTCTGGGAGGAGGAGCCCTTGCAATAAGCAAAGGAAGATTAAGGAAGAAAGGTTCAAACTGATGCTTTCCTTCACAGCCCTGAGGCTTAAGCCTTTATTTCTAGAAGAATGGGGAGGGGAGGAGCGAGTCCCATTTGTTGCTAAGCGACCAAAGCATTCCCAGGTCACATTTGCTGCTATTGAGAGTCAGTGACAAGGTGGATGTTGTGAAGCAGGGAGAAGCCTCTCAGTTCAAGATTTCTCGTTCTGCATGTTAAACTCTAGGGTTCTCAAGAAAAAAATGGACAGGAAGCTCATCAACGTTCTTTAACAGTGGCCAGGTCTAAGAAAGAACATGAGTTTCCAACTCAAACCAACACAGCAAGGCATCTTATCTTTCTCTATAACGTCCAGGCCTACTACAAGGATGCCAAAATAAATGAATGAATGAATAAATAAATAAATAAGAGGAAAAATATAGAACATGTATAAAATATCACAAACCAGTTAACCAAATGAATCAACTAGAGGTACATGAGAAGGGACAGACCTCTCATGTTTTTGCTGGGAGAAGAAATTTTGTAAACATATAAATTCACTTTTAAAGGAAACACAGAGAAACATTGTTTTGGTAGGACAATATAATCTTCATTTATATCAAAGGTTAAATATTTAGGCAGATCCTAACACACTTTGAGAATTAAGAATAATGAGTAGGTACTATGATGTATTAAGAAATAGTCCTAACAAGAACAAAGGTGACAGTGTAATTCCAGTCTTGGAATAAACCAACAGGCCATTGGAAAAGATTACATAGTCTGAAGCAAAACCAAACGTTTAAAACAGTACAGGTGACATTTCCAGTCAATGGATTAAATGAATTTTCCAAAAAAAGTTTTGTACTAAATGGCTAGTGTTTTCAAAAATACTTAACTGTAGTTTGAAATTCAAAATTAGAGTTGGAAGTGGAAAGAATAAAATCATAAGTAATAGAAGACAATTTTAATTAATATTTTAATCTTGATGTTTATTGGTTGGCTAGGGCTGGTATAACAAAATTCCTATGGCTTTAAACAAGTGAAATTTATCTTCTCAGCCAAGGATTCTGAAAGTTCAAGATCAAGGTGGGAGCAGATGTTGAGGCCCTATTGTGACTGTGGTCTCAGTAGACTTCTTAGTAATCAGAATAATCCTCAGTATTTTTTTTCTCTTTCCCTAAAGATACTGGTCATATTTAATAAGTGCTCTTACCCTCTGATCTCATTTAACATTTTAAAAGGTCTGATAGCCAAATATAGCCACATTAGGACTTGTTCCTCAACACACGGAGGATGCCATTCAAATTCATAAAAGGAAGTTTCTTCAAAGCTTTATTTCAAAGGCAAAAAATTATGAATTTTATAAATTAAAGAAATTCAATAAAACAACAAAAGTATCACTTTTCAATTATTTGTTTTACCAAAAAGTAGGTGAGAGAGTGTATGGATATGAAAGCTATACAGTAAAATGTTTCTGTTTATGGCACATTAAAATAGTAGAAATTTCTTATATTTTTATTGCAAATAAATTTTTTCAATAGGCTCACAAAAATGTATGTGAAAAAATTAAAGCTGAGCCAGGTGCCAGAGGCTCACTCCTGTTATCCTAGCTAGTCAGGATGTTGAGATCTGAGGATCTTAGTTCAGAGGTATGCTGGGCAAGAAAGTCTATGAGACTCATTTCCAATTAAGTATGAAAACAGCTAGAAATGGAGCTGTGATTCAAGTGGCAGAACACTGGTCTTGAGCTCAAAAGTTCAGGGACAGTGCCAGGGTCCTGAGTTCAAGCCCCAGGACCAGCACAACAACAACAAAAATGAAAGCTGTTTCAGTTAGTAGAAATATGTTAGCAAATGAAATAGTAAATAAGCATTCTGGATATGGACATAGACTATCTAAGATATAACTTAAATGAGCAATGTAGGTTTCTATTTATGTACAAAGTATAAATAGAAGTACATATGATGAATGTGGTTATATTTGGTTTGAATTATTTACATTGAATATACAATATTTTACTAATTAGAAAGCAAGCTGTTTTCATTTTTTTTAATTGTTTAATTTGTGCCTGGCTCACACCTGTAATCTTAGCTAGTCAGGAGGCTTCAATCTGAGGATTATGGTTCAAAGCCAGCCTGGGCAGGAATGTATTGAGATTCCTGTCTCCACTAAAAACCAAAAAACAACAACAACAACAAAAAAGCAGATAGTGGAGAAGCGGTAGAGCATTAGTCTAGAGCACAAAAAAAGCTCAGGGACAGCTCCCTAGCCCCAGAACGGCAACAACAGTAAATAAATAAATAAACATCAATCAACAAAATTTTAAAAATTTGGACATAAAAAAATTTGGAATTTGGACAACATAGTCTATCTGTAGAAAGGCATCATTTAAAAAATAACAGAAAGATCAGAAAATGACAATCAGTAAAATAATTTTGCTTAGGAACCTCTGGAAATGGTGGGGAAATTTTTATTATGTCCATGAGTTCAAAATGCAGGAAACAGACAAAGGAACTTTCCTGTGAAAGTTCTGTGCTATCTGAAAATGAAATATAACTCAGAAGGGCCTCTTGACCCTTGAGAACATGTTTGAAAAAACTTAGCTTAACAGAACAGAAGCACCTGAACCAAACAAGAGTTTGTCTCTGAGGGATATCTCTTAATGTAGAGGTCTGTCATGTGGAATAACATACATAAGATAATACTGATAATGCATCTCTTAAATTAGAGTAAGTTACAAACGATTTCTTTCTTTCTCAGCATACTGTTTGCATACAATATGGAGAATTGCTGTTGTTTG